>NC_139168.1:28757051-29357051 GCF_965202585.1 Thalia democratica | reverse complement strand
TACATACATATTATCTTTAATTTGGTTTTCAAAATCTTTATAGATATATAATCTATTTTTTGCTTAATTAAATTAATATTTTTTTTAAAGATTTACTTAATTTTTCACTGTATAACAAAGTAACAATTAAATTTCAAGAAGTTTTTAAACGTTATTTATTTTTTAAATCAAAACATAGAATTTTTTTTTAATTCTCAAGTGTTCTACTTAAACTTTAAAAGATCGATAAAATATTATATTGATATTATAGAATTAAAAACTATAATTTAAGTAAATACTTTCTACTTTTAGTCAGTTTTTGAAAGCAAATAGCCTAGGTGAGTAAAATTGTGCGAATAAAATTTGATAAATTAAAATGACCTTTGAAGTTATAATGTTTTTATTTATAAGTTTGTCAATACTAAAAATAAGATTTCCAATGCTGCATTAACTTTTTTTATTGATTTTTATTGATTCAAATGTTCTTTAAATTGTTTCATTCTAATAAAGTATGCTTTTAATCTTGAAACAAAAACATTTGTAGCTTAAAGCATTCTTCTAAAGATTAAAAAAGAAAAAAATTTACTAATAAGGAAGCTGTTATAAAAAATAATTTTTAACAGTTTTTTTCAAAATTTAACACATTTAAAAAATAACGTTTAGTTGTTTCTTTTTGAGCTTGTTCTTTATCTAAATTATATATTTTTAACTTCATTAGTTTATCAAACTACTGAAATACTCTTAATCAAGGCTATTATGTTTTGTTCACATTAAAATGTACTTTTACATTAAATTAAGAGTTACTTAGGAACTACTAAATTTGTTTTGCTACACGCTTTTCTAAACATTATACGTTTTTACATAACATAACTTTTTAAAACATTGTTTAATTAAAGTAAAAGTTTTTAAAATTAAACTTTAAAACTAAAGCTTAAATTAAGCTTAAAAGAACCACAAAAACTTTATTTTCTTACTGAAATCTCAAGTATAAGTTTTATCTGTTTCTTTATAAACACTATTAATTTATAGTATTTAACACAATAACTGCTTTGTTTGCTAAAATAGAATATGCAAAGCTTTAATAAATAAAAGCTTCAAGTTTAGTAATAAAAATAAACTTATAGCATGATGAAATTAACCTTGAAATATTATTTTTAAAGTTTTTTACGAACGATTTATTAATTAAAGTAAAAAAAAAGATCTCAGCCTTGTGTATAAATAGTAGTAACTTTTTTATTAATCAATTTAAACTTGTACTTTTTGCAGACCAAGTTATTTGTACTTTTTTTAAAAAAGCTGTAGTCATTTGAATTGTAAAAAAAAAACATTGTTGTTCAAATTAAAATTTACTAATTTTTGTTTGTAAAAATTTTAAGTATTGCTTTCAACAATACTTGCACGAACAATATAGTAATAACTTTTAAAACTTTATCAGTTTCTGTTAATATGTAAAAAGTGTTATGCTTCTCTCTTTTTACGAAATTTACAAGACAAATTTAACTTGAATGATTGCTTCATTTTGAAAACTTTGCAAGTTTCGCTCGAAAAGGTGAAAATGATTTTCTGCTAACAACAGCGTCAGGAAACTTTCGATAAAAAGTTCGGTAAAGCAAAAAAAAATGCGTTTGTTTCACGAAAATTCCAATGCTGCTTTTGCCGCGGTTGTTTATTTGTTGCTTCCGAGTTCAAAAAAAAAAAAGGTTCTTGAAAGTTGGCCGTCTGCTTTTCTTCTCTTGATTTCGTGTTTTTTCTTCTCTTGCATATTGTGTAGCTTACAGGCTGACTGAAAACTGGCTGTGTGGAACTCAGCAGCTTAAAAGGTTCGCTGAAAGTTGTTTGAATATTTAGTTTAAAACAATTTTCTGAGTTTGTTAAGTGAGTTTTTTGGAAAAGAACTTCGAGTTTAATAGTTATGGTGAAAGTTAATTAGATTTATTTGTAAAAAGAATGGTTAAAACTTATATGGTTTTTGGATTTGAATAGTTTAGAAATGACTTATAGATAAATGATTCTTTAAATACGTTGTTTTTACTTCTAAATAAACAAAAAAGACTTTGATATAAACAATAAATGTATTAAAATATAATATAAGTAAAAACAATATTTGAAGTTGTGTTGTTTGAAATTTTAAGTTTTTTACGTATAGAACTTTGTACCACTTTTAAAGTACTTTTTATTGTAGACCTTTTACTCAAACACTTTAGAATAAGCTAATATAACTCTGCTCAATTTAAAACTTTAAAGAGCTTCAATTAAACATTGGTATACCATATAAAATATAAAAGCTACAAAAGGTTTTAGTTTTTTTTAATGCTTTATGTAAAAAATACTACTCAGCTTTTATTATACATAATTATCACACATCCGTTAACATTAGTATCTACAAAACTAAGTACTATTTAAAAATCAAAACATTATTTCAAAGTAGAAAACTAATCAGAATGAAAGGTCTGTATTGCTAAAGAAGAAAAAAATGTATTTAAAATTAAAGTAGTTTCCGATAAATTAGCGAAGTGTAAGCTAGCAAAAATGTTTATATGGTTTGATATGTTCCAAAAAATAAGTAAAGGGGATCAATTTACGAAATAAATATTATTCCAAAAAATTGATGTTGAACAGGTATTTTATTTTACTTGAAACAATCATTTTTTATTTTATCCTCTTTTAAACTGTAACTAAACTTAACGTTTAATTTGAAAAATGGTAGCGTGGCACCCGTGAAAATTACTACCAACCTGATCCAGTTTTTTTTTTTTTGAATTTTTTCTAAAGCTTTAAATATTTTTTCTAAATACTTTTTCTAACATCTAAATCTAATGAGAAATTTAGTTCTACGTAATAAGAGATCGAGTTTAAAAAGTTTCAAATAAACGTTATAAACTAAATCCGTATTACTCTTTACTGAATGTCACGAATTCAAGTTTAAACCCTTCATACAAAATATTTCGATATGAACTCTGTGTTTGAGTGCATACAAATTATTGATTTTTACTTTAAAGTTAATAAATAAAGCGTATACTAAATGCAAACACATCAATGTTGTCAGTAATATGATGCAAAATCAATGCAATAGTTTTCAAATTTAAGTGAGTAGTTAGAATAGCAAACATTATGCAGAACAGTTTAAGCATCGTATTTAATTGTTGAATAAATTTGATAAAATTTTTATAGACTTTTTTTTATTTTTATTGTTTGCTGCCAAAAAGTTTTAGGTGTTAATTTGTTAAGCTTATCACTTAAACTTCATTTAAAGATGAAGAAAAAACTAAACTTGAAGGGTTTTTTTTTCTATGAATCGGCGGCTCACTTTGAGCGGAAATGAAAAGAATCGTGTATTTGCACCTATAAGTCAAATTTTCTAGATTCGAACTTATTATCTACTCGCGAATGCGGCAAACGCGCATTAGAATTGTATGCAGAAGCGACAACGTGTTTGTTTGAAAGAAAACACGAAAAATATAAAAGAGGCAAGATTAATGTGAATACCTTTAGATTTGAAATAAATAAAAAGTATGATTTTTTTAACTTTATATTTTTATTAAAAACCTTTGACATAAGTTTTGATGCAAGAAGAACTTTTGTGAACAGAAAAAAAAAAAAAATAACTTAAAAGTAGCGTTTTGTTTAACACTTTTTTGTATATCTTTGAGAAAAAGGTTATGCTTATTGATGAGAGCTCTAAAGAAAGGTATAAAACCGTTTAAGGCAGCTTTTATTTTTTTTTCTATTACTACTACTTACTTAAGTAGTTAAAAAATTCATTACAAAAACTTATAACTTTTAAATACTTATTGGAATAGTAAAAGTTTATAAGTTCTTCAAAGTTATAAATCAGACAGACTTTATTTTGTTTTCTATCGTATCATTAGAAAAAAAACTACAAAGGTCTGTATGCCTGTTCTAAAGCCAAAAAACGATTTATTATTCATATTCAATACATTCACGTCAATTTATATTATGAAACCACTTTATATTATGAAACCAATTGATTTTACTTTTTTTTATGTATAACAGTGTTTAAAAAGTATAAAAACACTCATAAGTACTCCAGTTTTCCTAGTCAACAACTAGAGCAGCTCTTTCAAAAGTTTAACTAGAAATATTTTTTAACACAAAAAGTGTTTTAAACTTAAAGTTCCCAGAAAAAAAATTGTTTTATTAAGTAGTTAAAAACACGTTGTTCAGAATTTTTTAAAGACTTTTTTTATAAGTTTTTTAACGATTGTAAACAATTTATGTTTACTCAAGAGATAAGACGACAAGTTTGAAATAAGTCAGCATAAGATTTGTGAATAAGCTTCTGTTTTTAAACTCTTTTAAATCTTTGTTTTTATAAAATCCTAAAGTTTTTAAAGCTAAAAATTTGAATGATTTTTTTTAGTTCTTTATAAAGAAATTATCTTTCTATTTTTTATACATAGTATTTTGTTTATTAGTTCGATACTTAATTTTTCTAGCTTAAAGTGTATTTTTATGTAGTAAAGTAATACTTAGTTTTAAAATTTTTGTATCTTAGAAATATTGTTTTCAGTTAGAAATTCAGAAGTTTGAAAGCTTTTTAATTTTAAAAGAAAACATAAAAAAAAACTAATTTAGACCAAAGTTTTGTTATATAACTTATATTAACTTATATATTATATTTAATAACCGAAAGTTTTTTTGTGCACCAGTTTCTAGGACCAAATATTTTGAGTTTTTCTTTTTATCGTTCAATAAACTGTAATAAAGTTTATGGTAAAATCTTTAACTAGAAATAACTTCAACACTCATGTTTAGAGCAGTTTGAAGCTATAAAGTAAAATTTAAAACAATTCTTAATACGTTTTGTCTGTTTTCTTTAAATGTAAGGAATTTTTTTTTGATAATTTGAGAAAACAAAGGTTGTGGGAAAAATTTAGTAAAAAATAAAAAAGATAATAAAAGGTATATTAAAAGTATTTTCTTTTTTGGTTAAAACTTTTTTTTGGAAAAGTTTTGTTTAAAAACACTTATCTTAAAAAACCGTAATCAGTACATTAACAACTAAACTCAAGTTTGTAAACAAAAAGTCATTTAAAAAGTTCTAAGTTAGTTTTGAACAAGTTTTTTAGTACTAAATGTTGTTTGAAGGTGTTTCTGTTTGTAAAATTTTACATAAATCATTTCGAGAAGTAAGTTATTAATATTAACTCAATAAATAGTTCTATATATAAATTGTAAAATATAAAAAGCATTTAAGTAGAAACTAGTTTGAATTAATGGTTAAACTACGATAAGCTACTAACAAACTGACTTTTTTACTAACCCATAAAACTTCTTTATACCTAATAACTACCAAAATATTTCATAATTATTTTACAAAAAAATAAATCAATATACTCTTATACTAGATTCATTATTTTAAAATCACTTAACAAGTTAACAAATATTTCAAATTAATATGAACTCAACTATCGCAGAAACAGCGATGACAAATTTATCTATGATGTCACAAAACATGACATCACAAGATGACGTAATGTGGTCGGTCAATTTATTCTTGTCGATTTCGTACGTAATAATATTTATGGCGGGAATAATCGGTAACTTTCTGGTCATATTCACCATTATTCGCGTGTATTTTCCAAAACCACAAGGTTATTTGTACTTCTTAACTAAAATGTAGTTTTATTTGTCTTAAAAACTAAATTTTAATTTTGAAGTTAATTAAAAGAAATAAACTGTATAAAATTATAGAGTTAGTGTACTAAAAAAGGTTCTCCATTGATATCTTAAATGCAAAAGAGTAAATATGATGGTGTTTGTTTTTTCTGTAGTCTATTTACAAACTTTACGTAAAAAAGTGGGACACGTTCAAAATCCACCCGATCAATATCCACTTAGTCAAATTCGAGAACCGTAAATAAGCTCTCGAACAAGTAAAATTAAAAAAAATTATTTATTAACATTAATAATTATAAAAAAATTATACCTAAAAATTAAAAAAAACAGTAATTAAAAAGCAAACTTTGAACACTATAATTAGGGAACACGTTCAAAATCCTCCCGCGATCAAAATCCACTCAGTCAAATTCGAGAACCGCATACCAAACGAGGGTGAGGGTTAGGGGTAACAGTGATAGTGAAAAATAAATAAAAAAGAATAAAAAAAAAATATATAAATAGATTAGTAAATAAAAAAATGTAAAAAAAAAATCGGTGGATTTTTTACGCGGGTGGATTTTGATAGTATACAAAAGAAATATATATTATAACGAATTTTTATAAATGTTTATTTGATGTAAAAAAGCTCGCAAGGCAATATATCTAAAAATTAATAAGTACATTTTATAAAAAAAAGAAGCTTTTAAGAAATTTTATGCTACTCAAGTGTTAAGTATTAAGAATGTTTAGCACGAAAAATAAGTACAACTATCTATATTGTGGTGTGTTTCAAGCTTACAATCGCTGTATTACAAGAACCATGAATAACTTTTCGCGGATTTCCGAATCAATATCATAAAAAATAGAAGGAACTTTTAAGCTAAAATACTTGTTTTGAGTTTACATAAGTCTGGCAGATGAATAATAAATGCAACCAATAATCATTTATTTATTTGTTTTTCTGCATATTTTTGAAGGTCAAAGGGGTAGTTGCACTAAACAGTTTTATGGATTTTAAAGCTGTTATAAACAAAAACCAAAAGCTCTTCTTTAGATCTAATCTAAAACTGTTCAACTTGACTTTACTTAAAAAAATTGACGTAAATAGTAATCATAAACTGCTATAAAAACACACATTGTTATAGAAATAACTTGAAACTTACTAAATATATAAATAAATATAAAGCACAATGCTGTGATTGTGATCGTAGAAAAAAATTTATAACGGCAGCGTCTTAGCTTGTGCGTAACTTTTTTTGTTATTGTTTATCAAACATTTACGTAGTAGTTCTTTATCAGCATACAAGGACTTTTTTTAATTGTCATTAAGAAATAGTTTAAAACTTAATTAAGAATTTCCATATGTTGGTATACGTCTTTGCATCACTGACATGTGTAAAATTTTATTAAGTTGACATGATTAATAATTGAAATTGTAAAATAAATGGTTTGGTTGAATTTCAAATATACCAACATACTATTTTAATGCAAAATAAAGCAAAACAAAACTAACAAATAAATTTTTGTAAAATAAGAAAACAGTTTTTTTTTTTTGCATAATTTTAATGCTTTTAAGACAAAATTTCCCAAAATTGTTCCTACCGCTTCTTGGTGGCGACCTTCTACCAGGGGGACAGCAAATAATAAGAGATAAAAAGTAAATGGGTAATCAACTATTATAAGAGCAATATTGTATAAAGGGTGCACTAAATTTTAAAACTTCTGCTTAGTGGGTAAAAATGAAAGTTATTTTTTGAAACCTTGTTCTACAGTAATAACACTTAATTTTTCATCTTCATACAATTTATACCATGTAACTTATACATTTCCTTTTAGGACTGAACACCACGCAGATGTTTTTGCTGAACCTGGCTTGTGCCGACGTCTTCTTCCTCCTCTTCTACGTTCCCGTCCAATTGGTGGTTTGTTTGGTGGACAGGTGGGCGCTGGGCAGGTTCATGTGCCACTTCCACGTCTTCTGCGAGGCCTGCACCATGTACGCGTCCGCATGGACCCTCGTCGCATTGGCCATCGACAGGTTTGTTCGTTTTAGTTGTTTTTAATGTCCGAATAGTAAAAACAGTTGAAATGTTTGTTTATGTTTAAGTCGTTGGATCAAGTTAGTATCGTGGTTGTGAGCGCATCGCCACGACTTGCTTGTTTTCAAAGCAGGGTTGTTATGAAAAATGTTATTTTAAATCTAGCACTATATAAGTTTTAAGATTTTCGCGCTTAACTCAAATTAAAAATCATTGCAACAAAATATAAAAGTAAAATTCAAAGAAAATACAACAATTAAATTACAACAACTTTTAATATTTGGTGTTCTGCTAATCCTTTTAGATAGTTTTAGCTTAAATGCTTTGAAAGTAATCAGTTGTTTTCGCAATTAAATTTTTACATTTGGCTTTCGATGGATTTTTAATTTAGCTTTAGTAAGTTTGATAAATAAGACCTAGTTTGATATTAGGCTATTTAAGTTACTTCATAATGTCTTCAAAAGTATGTTTTATTTTATTGAAGTAGTAATAATTATCTAAATATTCTTTAAAAAGAGTATATCATATAATTTCAAATAATTTAAAATGTTCATATTAGAAAAGAAATGTAAAAACATTTGTCTATTTAGTAAATTTATTCATAATACTTTTGAGTATTTTTTTGCTCTAACTAGTTTATTTAAAACTAGGTTTTCATTAATTTTTAATACAGCATAAAAACTTAATTTTTACATAAACAGTTCTGTACTTTATTCTTTACTACCAAGGTTTTTACTGCTTTTAACCATTATTTTAAACAAAGTAAAAAAAGACCTTCAAAATACCTAAACTTGATCTCATTTGCTTGCAAAAAAAAATTTATGACAGTTCTAAAAATAATAATTGTTGCATTTTTATGACTTTTCTGGTCATATGGCTAATTAGCATTGTTGCCAAAAATAAGTGAAAACAATAGATTGTCCCAAATACTATTACGAAACAAGCATTAGAAAAAAATAAAACGTCGAAAACTAAGAAAATAATAAATCATTACTATTCTAAAAATAAAACAACAATTTGAAACGTTGACACGCTTTAAATTAGTTTTTGTTCTCTACAGGGTATAATCTTATTTGAAATAATAGTAGATACAAATGTCCACAGTTTACAGTAAACTGTCCAATTTTAAAAATATTAAAGAGTGTGCTATGTATATATTATCTAAACAATCTTTTAGCGGTATCGAAAATTGACATTGATTCAAAAGAAAGACAATAAGCATTTTTATAAGTCAAAATCATCTTTTTTTCTTATATTTGTAAAAAAAAATTATATTGTAAAGAAAATAAGCTTTGTGTTTTATGTTGCATAATATTTTCAAACTATGTCCTAAACATATTTACAAATAAATAGTGTAAACTTAGAATCTTTAGTCATTGTAAACATATTTATCGTTACATAATATTTTGAAGTTATTTCTTCAGTTAACTTTTTAGTCTGCAGTTTAAACTTATAGATTTTATTCATTGTTAAGTTTTATTATACGCTTTCCTAAATTTTCTTAGCATAATAATAGTAATACCACTTTCTTTTAACACACAGTATCTAGTAAAAAAATAAAAAGTCCTGTAAAATGTAAATGCTTTATAGTGTGTTTTCGAAAAGGTGTTTATTATTTTTACAGTTTTTTTTTTTTATATAAAGGTACTTTGCGATTGTGCACGCCCTCAAGCAAAACAAGTACAGAACGAAGAGAAACGGGTACATCGGCATCGCGATTATATGGTTCATTTCAATAAGCTTTGCAGTTCCCGCTCTTTTCACAAAGACATATGTTAGTTCGACCAAACAATCTGTGTTCGTTTTTTGTTTTTATTTTTAAAGTTTCAAATACTTAAAAAAAAGCCAAAGTTGGTAGCAGTTTGTAAGTTCTACGGTATTTTTTTTTAAACGACACTTTGAGATTAAACTTGTTTTTGATGACCGCTCTAACAGAAATTTTTAAGTAGCTTTGTTCAACGTGATACTTAAAATTTTTGAAATGTATGCATTCTATAAAATTCAAATCGCACTACCAAAGGCTAAGCAAAGCATTAAAATAAAACATACCCATGTATCAATAATAAAAGTACAGGAAGTTTTTCAACAGTTCACTGCTACTGAATTAAAAACCCAAATGAGTGAGACAAATTTTTCGATGGTGTTTAGCCCAGATGAAAGTTTCTGTTTTGAGTCTGAAGATAAATGGAACCATGGTTAGTTTGTTTTTGATTTTTATAAAAGCTCTTGATATTTCATAATACAGTCAGTTTAATTTAAAATAACCTTTTAAAAGATTAAAAACTAATTAGTTTAAATTTGTAATAACAAAGCCAAATATGGTACGCTTGTACTATCTTCTAAAATATAAAAATGTTGTAACTTTTCCGTAACTGATTTGCATATGAAAAACGAGAGTATAAAATTGACAGGTTTAAAGATAGCAAACGCAGTGTACGCGTACTTGGTTCCAGTATTCATAATTCTGATGTGTTACATGGCAGTCATCAGGAAACTTTATTTGAAACACCGCAACACTTCAGTCGGCAGAAATTCAGGATCCACGTTGAATAAAGTCACAAGAATTGTCTATGTTCTAGTAAGTGCAAATTTTAAGATGTTTTTAGGGTTTTTTACTGGTTTAGTACACTTACGTATAATGGGATTCAAATATATAACCTAAACTAAACTGTTCTCCAAATACCTTTATTGTTGTCTATTATTAGCCTATAAACTTCATTATCTGGAACTAAAATAATATTTATTTCATATGGTTATAAGTTTCTTGTCTTTTTAATGAAATCAAAACGTTTTTATTAATAAAGTATTTAGCAAAAAAACTTAGTTTTAAATTTAATATAAAAAAATGATCTCGTATTGTTCGAAAACCCCGCTTTCATCAATTAATTTTCATCCACCAGATAGCGGTGTTCATGGTGGACTGGCTGATGTACCACGCGGTGAAAATTGCCGCCATTTACTCACCACAGATGCTGGGCGGCGCGACCCATTTCGTCATGCAGACCTCCTCAACCCTCCTCGCCTCCTCCAACTCTGCGGTGAATCCCCTCGTCTACGCCTTCTCCGCCGACAAATTCAGCGGCGACTTTCGAAAGGCGGCGGGAATCCCCGCGAGCAAAACTTCCAAGCACTTCATGCAGGGCGGGTTCAGCTTGAAAAGGGCGGCAAAGGACGTCGCTTGCTTCACGGATCAGTGCGCAACCAACGTCACGTCGCCGGGGATTACCCCAAACTCGCTGTTCGTCGACCCAAGGCGCAACAGTAATTGTTTGGGGGTTTTTCCCGACTCGAGAATGGACACGGCGGTGACGTACAAAACATCGCCGAGGCTTTGAAGTTAATCGCGTTTGTTAATTAGTTGAAAACACAATGCTGCTTAAACTAATTTTAATTTTTTTTTTTTGAAATATTTTTTACAAAAACTTAAAAGTTGGTTATTTATTACGTTTTGTAATAGATTAAAGTTTTGTAAAAAATTATTTTTAGTTCAGTCAGTTATCTTTCTGCTTTTTGGTTTTAGTAAATAATAAAAACTTTTAAGTATTTAAAATGTACTTTAAACCAGCTTACGTTATGTTTGTAAAATAAAAAATAAAAACATCACATACAGTTAATCTTACAATAGATAGCCTAAAGTATGAAATTTTTACAAAAATAAGTTAGTACCAAAAATAAGTACAGTAAATATTTTTTGTGAATTTATTTTTTTTTAATAGTTTAGTTTTTTTATATTGTTTTCAATCGTTTACTTTTTCTAACTCAATGTATATTAACTGTATTGTTTGGTTAAGAAATAATTAATATCAGTAGTTCGTACTGCCTTTTACAAACTTATACATTATGAATATTTTTTTTAAACACAAGACGGTTTTGTTGTTTAAAAACGAAGTTTTAATTAATTTAATTAAGAATCTTATAGAAATGTACCAGAAATATAAAAACTGCATTAAATTTTACTATAATAAAAATTAAAGCTAAGTTTTGTTATGATTTGTTTTTCGCAGCTAATGTTGTTTTCATGTATTCAAACTTTTTGTAAATTTGCACAACAACAGTTTTTTCATGACAACTTAATGAACTTGATTTTACCGTTAAATTGTAGATTGATTCTCGAAATATAAATCAGTGTAAGGTATTAACACTCTTTGGGTAGATTTTTTATTAACTGGGAACCATATTTGAATATAAATTTAAGCGATAATTTGTATTGAATTAGTAGTTATACTTATTTCTACAAAAAAAGCAAATTTTCACTGCCCTTTAATAAAATAAATAAACCTTTTACTATTCGTTTGCTTTAATTGTTTGCACTATAGTAGGTTTATCGAATTTTAAAGTAAACTTTATCTCCTAGTATTTCATGTTGCCTTATACAGCGGTTTTAACCTTTTTTAGTTACCAAATAGTAGTAGTTTACAAATTTACCACAAAATTTTTTTTTTTGAATAGTTTTAGGGCAAAATTTTTGAATATTAAGTCTACTTAATGACAAAAATGTAAAGAAAGGTTAAAACCAAAAAATAAAAACAATTAAATACAAGCTTATAAATCAAAGGGGCAATTAATAAACGTACATTTACATAACTTGTTTTCGAGAAAATTTACTCCTTTAAACAAAGGAGTTTACTCCAAGGGGTAGATTTACCCAAGGTTAAGAAACGCTGGCCTAATACAAGTAAATAAATCATTAGTATTATTTTTTAGTGAAAAAACGGTAATTTCATATAATTGTTTTTAAGAAAACTTAAAAATTTGTTTAAAATGTTTTAAAGTAGTTATTAACATTATAACAATGAAAAGTTGAAGTTAAGTTCAGTTATAACTTGTTTTTCACAGCTTATATTTGTTTTCATGTACTTAATTCTTTTTTAATTTATACCACAGCATTCGTTTCATAACAAGTCAATGAACTTTATTTTACTGTCAAGTTCTGAATTGATTTTGTAATTATAATTCTATTATAAATTGATAAAGATGTAAGTTAGTAGCAATACGTTTTGTATGTACCTTAAAATAATGTTTTTTAAAGTTGGTAATGTTTTGTGTATAAATATTATTATTAATTGAAAAGTTTTTTATTTAAGAATATTATTTATATTATTGTTTTAAAAAGTTTTTTTTTTTTTCAAATATTTTGTACTGCCTTTTACAAACTTATATATCATAAATATTACTTCAAAAAGTAAATGTCTTTGCCAACTTTGCAGAAATCATTTGTATTTGCAATTCTAAACTACCTTTTGAAATTAAAACTGAAATAAATGTTTATCTCATAAAACCAAAGATAGTAAAATTAGACAAAATTGTGGTTAATCTTACAGCATTCTACAAAGTATTTTGAAAATAAACTATCAACTAAAAAGTTCTTAGTGACTAGTTTAAAGTTAAGGGTTAAAGAAATTTCATCTAAATTAAACTTCCGCTTCATCAGACAATTTAGCGGTCTACGATCAAAAATACACAACATCTAGTTTATAATGAAATTTCGTAAAATTCTAAGATTAATCAATTTTTCAAATTAGTTTCGAGTCAATTTCTTTTCTTCAATAGCTTTTTTGTAGAAGACTGATTCAAACATTGATAAATTTGTTAAGTGTTAAATTAAGCAAGATAATTAGTAAGAACTAGAAAATTCGCTTATAATTTTACAGTCTTAAATAGACTATTAAATTAGCTGTTAATAAATAGTTTACAGTGTGTTGGTAACAACTAACTCAGTGGCCTTCATGGTGTGAACAAAAATATTTTGGTGAGCACAAAAATATTTTGGGGTGCACGAAAATTTTAGGGAGTACGATTCGTTTTTTGAAACTTACACTAGATGTTTCGGTGCTCGTGTTGAAGCGTATACGTCGGTAGTTTTGAGCTTGGGCGCACGGATTCCTAGTTTCAAAGTTTAGCACAGATATCAATTACCGCGATGACCACTGATCTTACATTACAAACCCTGGGTTTAGTAATGAAGAAAACAAATTGAGCCAAACTCTTGAGGGCTTTAACTAGTAAGACTGTACCAACTAACTTAAATCAGATATTTTAATGTTTAATAGTGAGCAAAAGCGATCAATTTTGTAACTTTCTGGAAAACAAGCGATTATGAAAACGAGAAAACTTTGCTATACATTAAATATTGAGGTCTAAATTTAAGTGGATTATAAGAATCAATGTTTAATAACCACATAATAAAAAATAATTAGAAGACTAAGAAATTGAATAAAAAGCTGGGATATTACATGTTTTTAATTAGTAAAGCACATTAATTTATGAATTTTTCGTTTAATTTATTAAAAGATGAAAAATAATGACAAGCGTATTATTTATAAATCTACTTCAGACTTCGGAAAATAATACTACAACTGAAAACAGTTGTGTTAGATGAAATCTTTTAAACAGAACGCATGCTTATTTAGATATAAAACGTAAATTCCAAACTCAAAAAAGTTGTATAAAATTAAATTTAATATTTAAAAATGTATGCACAAGTAAATAACTTTCAAAAAACTTACAGATACGGAAGTGCGTATGTTTGCAAAGAAAAAACTTAAATGTTTAATACTATGGGTTGCTTTGTTTTCGCCAAAAAGAAAAAATATATGACAGGGGAACTTATATACCTTTGCGTAAAAGTTCAAGTAGAAATAATATTAACTTCTTAAACAGTAAAAGTTTGTAATAAAAATTTATTGGTATTAGGAAATAAAAAAACTTAATTTTTATTTTAAAATCAAAAAAATTATGTTTGTTATTTTACCAGTTATTCCACTGTTGTTAATTATTAGCTTTTAAGTGACAAAAATCATTAACTTTAGTCTTAAATTTTTAGATGCTAAATAAAAGTTTCAAAAATGAGCAGCCCCTTAAATACATAGGTTGTGTTTAGTATGACTATAATTTTTTTAACTCACATGAAACAACAAAAAAAAACTAATTTAACATCCATTCATAAATTTTTCAAGATATTTCTTTGAGTTGCTAGATCTATACTAGAGATGGTAGAAGAAGGCTATGTAATGAGAAGAAAACTAAATTAAATTATGTCAGACAAAGCTAAACTAAAGGATTGAAATTGGAAAAAGTCATGATTTAAAGTACTTATAATTTCGGCTATGAATGTAATACTTAAAAATTTGAAATAAAGACATTATAAACATTAAAAAACTTTTAGTAAATATTTAAACTATCTTATGCTAAACTACTCACGCTAAACTTATTCTTCATGTTCACAAACTGTATTATTTTTATTATAAAATTATTGAAAATTCTCGATAAAAATAAAAAAACTAGAAATTTCAAAAACAAACTTTAATGTTAATTAGAGCACTAATCAACTTACGCGGTTTTATGTACCTACAAACTACAGTGCAAAGAAACATGCATCGGGACACAAATTGAAATTTACTTTCATCTATAAACCGCTATTAGTTAATATTTCATAGCTCATACTTTGCTATTCAGATTATCATAAAATGAAAAGTGCTAAAACGAAAAGGAATATGATTTTTTTATTTTCATCAATTTTACTTATTATATATATTCATTGTTATAATATTTAATTTAAAACTGTTAAAAGCTCTTAAATGAAACCAACAAGTAGAAACGTTAAAATAAACTTTAATGTTTATCAGAGCACTAATTAACTTTTGCGGTTTTATGAACCTACAAGCTACAGTGCAAAGCAACATGCATCGGGACACAAATTGAAATTTACTTTCATCTATAAACCGCTATTAGTTGATATTTCATAACTCATACTTTGCTATTCAGATTATAATAAAATATAAGCTGCTAAAACATTCACTTTAAAATTGAAAAAAAAGCTTTTGTGTTGTCATGGATTCTATATAGATTATAGATAAACAAATGTGTTTATATTTAAGTTTAATTTTGTTTTTATAAATAAATCAGACCGTTGTTAAAAAATTAAAAAGCTTAAAATATAAAAGTATTCATTAAGATAGTTCTCAGAAAATCATCTAAAAAGTTATAAAATAATTATTTACAATTTTGCAATTTGAAATGAACTACTTAAAAAAACCTTCACATTTGGTAAAAAAATTTATAAAAAGTATTGAAGCAATTGTATTTACCTTAATAATCTTCTGGTTTATGAACTGGAAGTTAATATTTTAATTACTCCAGTAAAAAGCTTTACCTTTGACTAAGATATCTTAAACATTATATTTTATTTTTTGTTTTAATTTTTGATAGTTTATCCATTTATTTTACTACATAAAAATACTTTGGTGTTGGAGTATTGTTTTATTTATTTCTTATTTCTTAACAAACATTAAGCTTCTTTATTTTTAAACGTGAAAATATTTTGAGAACGGTGCTAATAAAATCAATAAAAGTTACAATTTACAATGCCGTAATACTCTGTTTTAGGTCTATACTTTACTAAAATAGAGATTATAACTTGTTTTAAGATAATGAATTAACAATTTAAAAATATGAATATAATTTATGAGTAATGGTCTAAATATATAAACAGATGTCTGTTGTGAATAACAGATTAAATAATAAATTTGATTATTTTTCGTCTCGTATATTTAACATTTTTTAATTTACTGAATTTATAAAAAATTAAACTTTATACAGAGTGTGATAATCAGGTAAACTAGTTTAAAGATATCTAACACTAACTGTTTGTTATATAACTCTTTTCCTCAAAACAGTTGATTGAAAAATTTAAATATATACTATTTTAAAAGCGCTATTAGAAAATGTGTGTTTACCAACAAAGCTAAATAGATACTCTAAAAAGCTAAAGATACAACAACTAAAAGTAAGCAAAAAATGTATGTATTGAGATTTTTAAAAAGGTAGTTCGATAAAGAGATAAACTTCTAAGCTAATCACATGTTATGCTAATTACTGTAAATTTTTTATTTATTTTGCAACAATTTAAAATGTTTTTGACCAACTAAAAAGTTTATTCTTATATTTTTTAAAAATATTACTTTTAATTTAAGTTTATAAAAGGTGTTATAAATTTGTCAATGTCATAATTCAAGTTTTTTGATATTTTTTCAATTTAATATAAAAAATTGATTTTATTTATATTATTTGAGTTGAAATTTTAACAAAAGAAGTTAACAATAGAGTTGTTAAGTTTATTCGGAAAATTTTTAATATTTATAGTTATCATTATTGCATAGAGGTAAAAACGGTTTATGATAGCAATTTAAAATACGTTTGATGTATATTTTTAAGATGTTTAATTAGTACATATTGTAAACGTATTTTATTAATTTAAACTTATTACCGAAACACTTACATTTTTATACTTAGCTTTCTTTAAGTTTGAAATCAACACCAATTTAAAAACTTGTTTACGCAAATTAAAACCAAAACTTTTAAACAAAAAATATAATTAGATCTTAAAATTATATTGTTCCCACGAGGTGTTATACAAGCATAATTAATTTGGAAATAAAGCCTCTGAACTTTAGATGTTTTTACCTGAGATACAATTTATTAATTTTTGGCAAAGTAATTTTATAAGTAACAAAGGTGTATTATTAGTTTATCATTTTTTTCACGTTTTTTATACGTTGTACTCAAACTCAATTAGTCTTGTAAGTTTTGTCAGATAAAGAACTCTAAGTAGTTTATTAAAAAGTAAAAATATGTTAAAAAATTATGATATTTTATGAAAAGTTTAGTTAAAGTTTTAATAGAATTTATTAGTAAATAACTAACTGAAATAATAAGTAATTGTTTGTACTTGTTAATAGTTGTAGCTTATTGATTGATTTCTCAATTGAAAGCTGTTAAATTTATATAATATTTTAAAATGTTTTTACACAGTCGTAGTAACTTAATTTTATTTTTGTTTACTACCACAACCACTTATGTAATTTTTTAAATATGACAAGCAATAAAATACCTGTCCGGTTTATGAAAAGTTTGTAGAACTAGCTATAAATTTTTTGTTCATCTTACAATGAAAACTACAAATAAATCTCACTTAAAAATAAAATTCATTTGAGCTAAATTTAAGTCAAGTTACACTAATAAATTAAGTGAACATTTTTACCACAATTTTCAATAAATCAAGTTGTATAAGAATACCACCAGTTTACTTGTCTTTGAAGCAACTAGTATAACTATGTTTGCTTTTACAAAATATTTTTTACATTTTTTTAAACACAAGTTTATATAATACTGTACTGTGGACCAAATTTTTCAGTAAAATTTCAATTACACCACTTTTTAGAAAAATTAAGATACTCTTACTCAAACTTTAACTTAACTTCAGTATCACTCAAATTTACACAAAACAGCTTAAATTTTCAGTATTTACTGAAATAAAGCTAACTCATGTTCTCAAACTTTTTTAATTTGTATTAATAATGTTTAACTTTTGTACTTAATAATACACAGAATATCCTATTTTATTATATAAAATGAAAAACTGTTACTGTTAAAGATTCAATGACTGTAAAAGTTTAATGCACACCATCCCTTAGAAATGATAGTTATTTTACTTACAGAAAGTCAAATAAGAATAAAACAGTCTAACTTAAAAGGTAATAAAACTTATTGTTAATTTATACTTCAAACTATTAATCAAAATTAAATTTAAGCTAGAGATATTAAAGAAAACTAACAATGTTATCTAAGTAAAAAATATACATTAAAAGCCTAAAAAGGTGTTTAGAAAGTATTAATTTATCTTTATAAGTTGTATGTTGTAGTTTTTCTGTACTATTTTTAATAAAATTAGATACTTAAAAACAGTTTGATTTTTAATTTAAGCAGTTATCTCTTTACAATGGTACTTCCTACTTGGTTTATTTTTGGAAATGCAAAAGTACTGATTTAACTTAAGCTTTCTATTTGTTTGATACAAATGTTTAACGAATTAGTGATATTATTCTTAGCGTCTAAAATAAGTTAAACCATAAAAATTTTTTAGTTTTAAGTGTATAAATTTTTATTTTAAATTTCTAAACAATTTCTTTCAAATCTGTTTTCAAACAACAATGAGTTAAAATTTTTTTTTACTACGAGTAACACGTATTTATTTAAGAACTATGCAAGGTTAATTATCAAAAATCATTACTAAAAATGTTTCCTAATATGTTTTATAAAGCATGTGATTTTCAGTTTGTTACCCGAATTAAGATTTTTTTGTTATTTAATAAAAAATTTCTAATATTTAAAATAAATATTTTTTTTGTAAAACAAATAGCTTTATCGAAAAAATTAAAGACTTAAAGTTGTTACAAAATATTTTTTTAGTTTAATGAACAAAATTAAATGCATTTTTCAGTATTATTATCTAAAGATATGTACCACGAGAGTACTAGACATGAGCAGTAATGGAGCCACAGGGGAGCCATGACGTCTTAATTTGAAACTTACACTAGATATTCTGGAGTTGATGATGAAAAGTATAAAAAAATATCAAGTGTTTATATTGGTAGTTTTGAAACTTACACTATTAGGTGTTTTTAATGGGAATTTGAGTAATATTGTTGAAGGGGGTCATAGCTTTTTTAATTTATTCAAAGGGGGTCATTTGAAAAAAAAAAGTTTGGGAAACCCTGGTCTAGATGTTTAAACATGTGATAGTTAATAAAATTAAAAAAAAAAATAGCGTTACTAATAATTGAAAATAACCATTGTTACTTTTAGAATTGAACTCAGAACAAAAATTATTTGATTTAGAAGATATCTTAGATAGTTAAATACGTATATTAGGTACTAACTTTTTAAAACTTTTATTTTAGCTATTTAGTTTATTAATAAGAATACGGATGCGAAATAATTTGATTAAACAGAACATTTAGTCTATTATTTTTAAATAGATTTTTCACTTTAAATGTATAAAAACCACATAAAATGACAAAAGCATTAAGGAAAACGTCCGAAAAAAAAACAAATACTTTTACAAGTAGCATCTGTCCATTCTTGCAAAGGTTTACAAACATTTATTAACGTTTTTCGTTGCTATAAAAGTTATAAAATGTTTAAATAAAAAATCAAAGGCATATTTAAACTTGTAATTTATTGTCATATTTTCCCTTAATTGAATTAAACTAATTAACAAAACTATGTTGAATATTTTTAAGTAATCTGGCTTTCTTCTGTTCATCCGTTCATGACACATTGAGCTTTTTTTTTGCTGTTTTGTTTCTTTAAAAAGTCTAAACTTATTTGTTTTTTATATTAGTTAATCTTTGTATACATTATTAAAATTTGTACAACAGCATCGGTTGAGCTGAATACCAATATATAAACAGTAACTTACACGATTTTTACATTACTAGTTTCATATATTTATTGAGAAGTTCTAATAAACAGTTTGATATGAATAATAAATTTGTAATGTTGTTTAGCAGTAAGTAGTTTAACAAATAAGTCAATCAAATTTAGTAGATCATTTTAAGAAAAACTGATTTACAGAATTTAATAAGTTATTTATCCTAAATCTAACCATCTTAACTAGGTCATTAAATTTTTTACAAACCTTCTTGTTTGTTATTAGTCTATAAAGTTAAAATACAATCAGATTTAACTTAATTTAAATGAAATTTAACATTAGCATAAAAAATCACTTCTTATTTTGACAATTATTCGTAACATTAAGAAAGCTATATTTATAAGTTTAATTAGCTAACTGATTTTTAACTATTTTAATGTGTTTTTTAAATTTAACAAGACTTTACAAAGGTTAACTTACTTAAAAAAAAAATTTTTTTTAATTAAAGGAAAATATTTACTAACTTTATTGTAAATATTCTTTATCCAGTTAATATTGTTTTCATTTATTAAGCTTTTTCGTAATGAATCAATACGTTTATATAAACTTTTTTTTTGTTAAATGTAACTTTATTTAAACTCATGTGAGCTAAAATAATATCACTTACTTTGTTATTTGTTATTGTACGCAAAAAAAATAAAAATAGAATAATTTAATATTTTGTTCAAAGCACGCTTCATAGAACTTTTTTATTTTAAAGTAGTAAAAATTTCAGCAACTACGTAAGTATTATATAGTATATTTTACTTAACTAAAAAGTAGTCGAAAACTTAGAAATTTTTTTCTTACGTAGCCATATTTGTAAACTTCTATATAGTATTTTAAAATTTACTACTATACGTAAACCAAAATTATATATATTTTACATTCAAAATTTCAAAATTACTCAATATTTATATAAAGTAAAAAGATAAATATTTTAGGTTAGTTTTAGATACATACCTTAAAATAAGTACTCGTCAATTTTGACAATCTTTTGTGTTTTACAAACACTAAAGCAAAGTTTTTTATATTTTGAAATTTATGTACTAAAATTGTTAGTTACTCATACTATAACTATGGGTTTTAAAATAACTTGATTAAAACAATTCATAAATTTTAACAAAAAAAAAAGCATTAAAAAACCATTCTGTTACAAAACTTTTCCTATTGCGACTAATGTTTCATTTATTAATGGCAGATTTTAAGATAAAATGTTTAATCTTGTTTGTGTAAATATCTCCATTAGGTAGTGAAATTAAATTAATACTAATGTACGATTTGTAATTGAACATTTTCTTAATGTTCTTCTTCATATTAGTAGTTGAGCATTTTAATTTGGTCCAATTAAAAAATTTTAAAAGGTATAAACAAAATATATATTCTTAAAGTTTTCTTAAATTAATACATTAAAAAGTTAATGTACTTGAAATTAACTTTATATAAATATTCATGAGCATGCTTTTTACAAGCGTCAAGTGTAGAAACTATACAACTTTCTGTTTACGCTTATATTTTACACCGACTAAGCTGCTTTAAGTTATGACCTTAAAAACTCATACATAATTTAATTTTGTTTTAAAAATTCTGGTTTTTAATATCTTTCAGTAAACATATTTAAACTGCATTATCGATTACAATATAAACATATTTAAGAAAAAAATAAAGTAGAAAATCTAAAAGTATTTTCTGAGTAAAGTGTTAAATAAAATTAAATTTTGTAAACTTTTTATATGCTAAAGTTTATTATTTTGCCTACAACACTTTGATTTTTTTGTTTAAATTTTAATAAACTGTATGATATGGCAATGGATTATTCTTAAATCATTAAAGTAAAAAACAAGGCATACTTTTTTTTACAAACAAAAAATACAAATTATTTTTATATTAAAAAATACCCCTAATTTCTAATTTTAATAATACTGCTAGATTAAAAACATATAAATAGATAAACAGTTATTTAAAAATATTAAATTATTAATTTGCTTTGATCTCTATACAATTCAAAATAGCTTATTAAGATTTTGCGTAAGAAATGAGCTTTCTTATGAAATATGAAATTACCTGTAGACAACCTAATAAAGACTGAAAAAAAAGCTTAATTAAAACATTAATGTTTTATTAGTTTTGTAAAAAAAAAGCTAAATGCTTCCTTAAAACTTTATAAATTTTTGATTAATAACAATATGAAACAAACCTGAAAAACTTTTAATGCGTAACAATGGAAAAACTTTTTTTTTGATAATTATTTTGTTATCGTCGTCGAAAGTAAGAATAGATGCATTTATAACTTTTAAATTAGCATTAACACTTATTATTAGAAAATTTTTATTGTTTTTATTTATAAAATTTTACAGTGTAATAAGTTTTGTTTCAGAATGTAGAAACAATATAAAAAAAAAACGAAAACAAACTAAACTAAAGTTGTTAAAAACAGTACAAAATACATTAGATATGAGTAAAACTTTTATAATAATTATTTAGTTTGATTTTAAGATGTTAATGATAAAATCTTTTAATTATAAAACCTGATAATTTTTTTTACTGAAATTAAAAACAATCGCCTTCTTTTAAATACATTAACGTTTTTAATATAATTTTTATTCAATTGTTCAAGTTTAACTTTCGAGAACCTTATGTTGCAAAGTATGTAAAAAATTAATTTTAACTAGTCTAAAAAAATTACTTATACCTACATAATCCTTACAAAGTTTTATTACTAAAAGTGTTCTGGGTTTTTGTTTTTTAGTTTGATTAAAGATTAAAAAAATAGTTTGTCAATATTTATTATTTTATATGGCTTAAACTCTACGGTCAGAATGTTATTTTTATAAGTTTAACATAGTAGAGTTTTAAACTAGTAAAAAAGACGTTTTAAACTGCTGCATTATTTTATTTTGAAGTTTTTACTAACTTTAGTAGCTTCGCTTATTTGTTTTTTTTTACGTAGACGCTAGTGCTTTTATTAATAATAACTAACTCCATTTTAAAAATTTTTAGATTACTTAAATTTACTGTATTTTAAGAAGTAATGATGTAATTTTTTTGTTTTAAGAATGCTTATATTTTTAAGATTTAGTAATTTCTTTAGTTTTGCTTGTCTTGTTTTATAAAAAAAAAACTTCGCTTAAACATAATAAGCAAAGTTTAAGTAACTTTTTATTAAAAGCTTAAGTTTATAAATTTACAAAACACTCAAAAATTCATTTTTGATTGAATGTTGGTGCTTTGAAAAATAATTTTACAACTACCTGAACTTATATTAAATTTATCATAATAATACAAAGTCGTGTGTCTTTTAAAAATTATTTATCGGAAAACTTATAGTATATTTGTCTCAAACTATTAAATTGACGTTTTCAGTTGGACCTTATCTCTCAAATACTTTTACTTTGTTTTGCTTTAAAAATATTAAATATTTCTTTCTCGACCTGTCCTCATTTTACACCTTAATTGCTGCATAAATAAGCTTTGCAGATTTTGTTCGAAAAACTTAAACTGATTACCGCTGATAAAAGCAGTGAAAATCGACCGGAAGTTTTCGTAGCTGTCAGCAAAAAAGAAATTGGTAAAACGAAGGAAAACCGTTTTTTTTTTTACGAAAATTACAATGCTGCTTCTTTTGCCGCGGTTGTTTATTGTTGCTTCCAAGTTCAAAAGAGCAGCTTCTTTGCTATCTGAACTGACTCTCTTGATTTCGTGTTTTCTTCTTCTCTTGTATTTCGTGTAGCTTGCAGGCTGACTAAAAACTGGTTGTCTGAAATTCAGTAGCTAAAAAGTTTTTGCTGAAATTAGTTTTATAAATTCAGTTTGAAGAAGTTTTCAGAGTTTGCAAAGTGTGTTTGTCAAAAAAATTTAAAGCATAATAGTAATATAGTTTTCTAAATTCAAAGACCTCTCGTCAGTACTTATATAAAGTTTAGAATGATATATTTAACAATCATGAAATGACGAGATCTTTAACCGAAACTTAGCTTGATAATATAATTCTTGAACGAGTAAACTATATTACTTCTCATTTAGAAGTTGAAGTCTGTGTATTTGTTTTGTTAAAATCAAAACATATAACTTAATAGTAATTGTCAAAGTAAGTTTCAATGGTTTTTAAAAAATAAGTTAGAGCTTTTTTTAATTGAATAATTAAGCAATGACTTATAAAGAATAGAGTTTTTTAAAATAACATGTATTTAGTTAAATAAATATATTTAAAATTTTGAATATCATGATATAAGTTATTTAAAGTTCTAAATTCTATAAACTTAAACTTTTAGTTTAATAGTTGAGTAGAGTTTATTAAATTTATTTATGGTATAACTATGATACAATATAAGTACGAATTATCTATTCTATTTAATACTTTGTTTCAGTGGCATTTAAACCTGGTAATGAATAAAAAAGGTTATTCGCACTTGTATTGTTATTTAAATAAGCTCTTTACCTTCAAATAATTGAAAAATTTTGGTATATTTATAAATTGAAAAATAATTATATGTGTTATACCTTATAATTTATAAAAGCAGCAAGAAGTTATTAAATTTATGTTTTATTTTGATTTATTAATCAGTTTTTGTTCTAAATCAATATCAAATATCCGTTGTGATAATCTCTACAAAAGTAAACACTGCTTCAAAATCAGTTACTATTTTAAATTAGAAATTCAAGGAGCATGAAATTTTAGCTTTGCTCAATAAGAAAAAAGCTAAAATTAATTAAAATATTCAAACATCTTCCAAAAAGCTAGCGGGAGAATAAAGCTAGCAAAAATAATCCATAGTAGAATATGTTCCAAAAATAAAGTAAAAAGAATCAATTTAACAAAACAAAAAGTTTTTCGAGCATTTAAACTCAAATGGGTATTTTTATTTTACATGTAGATTGTACACATAAATTTTTAATTTTATCTCTTGTTAAACTGTAACTAAACTTAATGTTAAATTTATAATAGGTTAGCGTGACGCCCGTGCAAATTAGTAACAAGCTGATCTAGGTTTGTTTTTCATTTCCTCTAAAGCTTTAAATATCACTTCTTTATATATTTTTAAAAACGTTGAACCTAATGAGAAATTTAATTATACGTATAACAGATCGAATTTTTAAAAGTTTCAAAAACGTCATAAAACTAATCTATTTTATTGTTTACTGAATGTAAGTTATTAAAGTTTAAACCCTTTATACAAAGTAATTTAATATGAACTCTGTATATAAGAGCTTTTAATTTATTGATTTTTATTCTAAAGTTTATAAATAAAGCACATCCTGCAAATATTATAATTTTATCAATATTGTTTACTGAATCAATACAGTGATTTTCCCTATTAAGTATGTAAATAAAATAAAACATTTTCGAAAGCAAATTTTAGCCTCATGTTTTGTCGTTGAACAAATTATCTGAAAAACATTTCCAAAAAAATCCTATGAAATGTTGTTCGTATACTACTAATTCTATATTTTGCTCATAAATTATTTTTAACGTTAATTTCTTAAACCTAGTATTCAAGCTCTATTGAAAACTTGAAGGAAATGAATTTATTATTTTGCAAAGAATCAGCGGTGCTCTTTGAGCGAAAAAGAGAAGAACCGTGTATTCGCACGTATAAATCAAACATTCGAGATTCGAATTTATTATCGACTCGCGAATGCGGCAAACGCGCATTAGAATTGTATGCAGAAGCGACAACGTGTTTGTTTCAAGGAAAACACGAAAAATATAAAGGAGGCAAGATTAATGTGAAAAGTATGAAGTGTTGAGATGATTGAAATTTATGACTTTTTAACTTTAGAAGTTTACCAAAAACCTTTGGCGGAAAATTTTATGCAAGAACTATAGTTTTTGAAGAAGTATAAGTTATATAAAAATAAATTTAAAAATAGTGTTTAGTCCAATCACTGTTTTGTATATCAAAAAACAAAGAGTTTTACAACCTTGAGAAATTTTATTAGCGATGATAGTGTCCAAGAGCCTATAACCAGTTATCACTTATTTTTGATGAGTCCTAGTGTAAGGGGTATAAAGCCATGAACAGAGTAGTTTATTTACTTATACTTATTTAAAAAAAATTTCTACTGGCTAAAGTATTTTATTTAAAAAAATAAGACAAAGACTTAGGTAAAAATTAAAACTAATGAGTTTTTCTAAAGTTTTGACAACAACCGAAAATTTTTTTTTTTCATCATTAAAAAACCAAAAGGGCTGTATGCAACTTCTAAAGCTAATTAAATATTTATTAATCATTTTCAATTTATATACATTTACGTCAATTTATATTATGAAACCAATTGATTTTTACTTTTTTTTTGCATAACGGTGTTTAAAGAGTATAAAAAGATTCAAAAAAGTATTTAAGTTTTCCGAGTCAACAACAAAAACCAGCTCAAAAAAAAGTTTTGCTCAAAAGACTTTTTACATATTTTTTATCTAAACTTAAAATTTTCAAACAAACCTTGTACTTATATAAGCAATGAAAAACAAGTTTATAAGCAATTTCACTAAAAATTTGTAGTAAATTTTTCAAATGATTGTAAACAGTTTATGTTTACTCAAGAGATAAGACGACAAATATGAAATAAGTCACCATAAACTTTGTGAGTAAGTTTATTTTTCTGAAAAACGTGGTAGGTTTTATTTGTTATTAAATGCCTACAGGTTTTTTAAGCTTATGGTTTTTAAATATTTTAAAACATAGTTCTCAACAAAGAAGTGATCTTTTTAATTTTTAGAATTTTTTGTGTTGTTTAATATTTTTATGATAGTTTCGTTTTTAGCTGAAGTAATTTATTCTAAACTAATAAATTTGTATTTAGTGTGTAACTTTTTTTGTTTTTAAGAAATACTTTATTCGGGTAGACTTTAAGATTTTTCTAAGTTTTTGTTTTATTTAAATAAAAACTTTTTAAAAAAAGTAAAAAATTAGACCAAAGGTTGATTATGTAACTTCTATTAAACTTTTATGATAAGTTTTATTTTTTAACTAGAAGTAACTCCAACACTAGAAATAACTCCCAATAGTGTAGTCAAAATTAAAAAAAAATCTTAATTTTTTAAACTGTGTTCTTTCAATGGAGGGAATTTTTATTTATATTTAAAAACTTCAAAGCCTATAAAAAAATTTTAATTAAAAACCAAAAAATATATAAACAATAGAACAAAACAGATCTTTTTGATTCAGTTTTATTTTAATGAAAAAAAAAACCTCTTAAAATACTTTAGCAGCTTAACTGAAGTATGTGAATAAAAAGTTGTTTAAAAAACATTAGGTTAGTTTTGAGCATTTTTTTTGTAATAATTGTAATTTTAGACTGTTTTTACTAGTAAATATTTAGCAGATAAGTTTTCAAAAAGAACATAAATATTAAGCTTTACTTTTCAAAATACTTCAAATTTAAATTGTTTTCTTTGAACAATATGATATTAAATTAGAAACTAGAGTGTGCAAATTGTTAATCCAAAGTAATAGTCAGTTAACAACAGTCAGATAAACAATTTTTTTAATATCTTGATAAATTTGAAAGTAATTCACCAGGTTAGATATAACAGTTTTTTAAAAACAACAAAAGTGGACGAAAGTAAAAAACATCTAAACAAATATAAAAATAATCACAGATTAATTAAATAACAAACTAAATGAACTCGACTCAGGTCGAAGAATCAGCGATGACAAATGTATCTCTGACGTCACAAAACATGACGTCACAAAACGTGACGTCACAAGTTGATTTCATGTGGTCGGTCAATTTGTTTTTGTCGATTTCGTACGCGATAATATTTATGGCGGGAATAATCGGTAACTTTCTGGTCATATTCACCATTATTCACGTGTATTTTCCAAAACCACAAGGTTGTTTGTACTTGTTAATCGACATGTAGTTTTATATAGAACTAAAGTAAAAATAGAAGATTTTTAAAAATAAAACTTTGTATTGTAGAACTTGAGTATGAGTTTAATTAATAAAGGTTTGAGAAACCGTAACTAAACAATATATAGTTTGTTTGTACTTCGTAGTCGTTTGTCGAAAGTATGTAAAATATTTACATAAACAGTTTTCGTAACAAATTTTAACTAAAAAACTTGCAATTGTTTTGCTGCACAAGCTTATTAGAAAACAGAAAATTCAGTTTGGTTTTGTTTAGAATTTAACTGAAGTGTACAGTGTACAAAAAATGTAAATTGAAGCTAAAATTCTTTCTACTTTGTGCTTCATGTGCACAATCGCTTTATTACAAAAACCTTGGACAATTTTTCGCGGATTTTCAAAGCTGTTCTGAGAAAAAAGCAAATAAGGAATTTTTAAACTAAAACAATGGTGTTGGGTTTACATAAGTCTGGCAGAAGAATAATAAATGTAACTGATGCTAAATTATTAATTTGTTTTTTCTACACACTTTTAAAGGTCAAATGGGTAGTTTCACTCAACCGTTTTATGAATCTTAAACTGTTATAAACAAGCATTAAAAACTTTTATACTTAGACTAAAACCCTTCAACTTGACATTATTCTGAATCATAGACTTTAATGCTAGTTTTAAACTATGAAAATTTGCTATAAATACACGCATGATTTCTAAATAACTTAAAATCTACTAAAAATGTCAATAGAAACAAAGCACAATGTTGTGATTGTGATCGTAAATAAAAATTATAAAATTATGCATGTGAACTATCACGTTTTTTTTCTTTATTTTGTTCAGCGAATACTTACAAATCATTGCTTGCTAAAATTAT
Organism: Thalia democratica; assembly: GCF_965202585.1. Taxonomy (NCBI): domain Eukaryota; kingdom Metazoa; phylum Chordata; class Thaliacea; order Salpida; family Salpidae; genus Thalia; species Thalia democratica. Next base: position 29,328,442 of record NC_139168.1, on the reverse strand, counting down.
ATTTGAATGTGAGGAAACTATCGAGTTAATTGTCATATATAAATCATAAAAATAAGCTAACGCATGTTTAATCTATGAAAAAGTCAGCTAAATAGTACTAAATAGCAATAAATGTTTTAATATATAAGTTTTCAAGGAATTTTAAATGTACAAGATACTGTTTTTTTTTGCAAAATGAGTCAATTTTAAAAACATACGAGTAAAGTTTATAAATGTTGAATTATTTCTAGTGGCAATAAAAGAGTTTCTTAGCAGTTGGAAAGCATTATTTTTTTGTTTATATTCTACGTGATAAAGTCTGAACAACAATCAATTAAATTTTACAAGCTGCTAATAAATAAAATAAGTAAAAACTGTCATGTTAAGTGCCATAGATAATAAACATGAGTCGTCGCACCCTTAACACACGAGAAATTGTCTACATTTTTTTGTAAATACACTGTAGAGCATTTACACTTTTTTTCTACTTCAGACAATTTAACCTACTGTTAATTATTTTCTGAATTTATTTTTCTCAGGGCTAAACAGCACACAGATGATTTTATAAAAGCTGCAACTTTTTTCTATTGATTAACGACTTTTACTTGTTAATTCATTTTTATTTTAAATTTTTTTTTCTGAAAATTTCACTTTCTGCAATTTGATAAAGGAAGCAATAATTCTAAAAACTTCTGCCAAGTCTGTGATTATGAAAATAAGTTTTATAAACCCTTCTGTATGGTATTAACACTTAATTTTTCACCTTCAGACGACTTAAAAAGCTTTTAATTCTCACTTATACATTTCCTTTTAGGACTGAACAACACGCAGATGTTTTTGCTGAACCTGGCTTGTGCCGACGTCTTCTTCCTCCTCTTCTACGTTCCCGTCCAGTTGGTGGTTTGTTTGGTGGACAGGTGGGCGCTGGGCAGGTTCATGTGCCACTTCCACGTCTTCTGCGAGACCTGCCCAATGTACGCGTCCGCATGGACTCTCGTCGCATTGGCCATCGACAGGTTTGTTTTAATGGTTGTTTTTTTAATGGTTTGATTGGTAAAAGATGTAATTTTTTTTTTATGTTCAAGCTACTAGTTTGAACTGCTATTGTGGCTATTAGTGTATCGCCACAACTGAGATAGTTTTCAGAACTTGACAGTTGTAAGCAACCTATCTTAGATCTAATTGTTCTAAAGTTTCCAGAAAAGTATTTTCTTTTGAATAAACGCATGAAGTTTTGAAATTTAAAACTAAAGTAAATATAACATCTAAATTTAATGATTGTAATCGTTTAAATAGATAACTTTGATGGATTTAATTTGTTGAAGTGGTAACATTATTATTTTTTTTATTTAGAATTGAATGTCTAGTTAAAAAAAAATTCTGGACTAATAAACATAAATAGTTAACGTGTTTTAAAGTAGTATTTTCTGCAACACATCTAATTAAATTTGTTATTTTAAATTGTTTTTTGTCAATTTTTATTAAATGTTAATATTAAGTTTAAGACGTACTTTATAGTGAAATTAGTACCAATCGTAAGTGTAACCTCATTTGTATTTACAAAGAATTATTTATACTAAACTAGTTCTAAAAATCTACATGTTCCATTAGTTTACTTATTTGAAACTGTTCGATTTGAAAAAGTTTTAATTTTGTCTACTTAGATAAAAAGACAACTTGGTTTATAAACTAAAGTTTCAAACTTTTTGTGCAATTTAATCTTTTTTAACTAGTTCAATAAAAGTTGGGTCTTCAAGAAGTTTTCCAGATATATATTTTGTATAGCTTAAAAATAAGATTTTTCCCAAACATTAATCTCTACTTATTACCTAAATACTTGAATAGCAAAGTTTTTATTGAACTAAATCATCATTTAAAACAAGCAAAACCCTTAAAGAAACTAGTTTGTATCTAGTTTTTGCTTACAAATACAAATTTATGACAAATCTAAAAATAGTGATTGTTGCTATTTTAAGAGTTTTCTTATCATACGGCTAAGTAGCATTATTGCCAAAAATAACTAAAGATTTAAATTGTCCAAATAGTATTATGAAACCTGCAAGTGACAACAATGCTCGTCAATGATCTAAAAACAAAACAACAATTTAAAACGTTGACGCACTTTCGATTAGCTTTTGTTCTGTGCAGGGTATAATCTTATTTTAAATCGAGCGTTCATTATAGAGACATATGCCAACATTTCACAGTAAACATTCCAACTTTATCTAGGCTAAAGAGCATGCTATAGTTTTGCACTTTTTAAAACAAACATTGTCTTTATAAGAAACCAAAAAGGTCTTTTTAAACAATCTTGTAATTATTTATTTAAAAAAAACTGTATTTTGATAAGTGTTAATCTGAACTTTCAATATCATCTCGGTTTCTTTTCTTTGTTAGTTTTATTTGTAAATAATGAAGAAAAAAAGCTCAGTAAATTATGTTTTATGTTACATGATATCTTCAATTTATTTATTTTATTTATTATTATATCAATAATATAAACTTAAAATCTTTAGTCATTCTTAAGTTTTGTTTTAGACTTTTCTGAATTCCCTTTGCATAACAATACCATAACCATTTCTTTTTAAAACACTGTATCGAGTAACGAAAATTCTGTAAATTTTTTCAAATTGTAATGTTTATTATTATAGGTGTTTGTTATTTTTTAATCAAAGGTACTTTGCGATTTTAAACACATTTTAAATGTAGTGTATATTCGAATGGGTGTTTATCATTTTTTTTAACGTTTTTTTTAAATTAAAGGTACTTTGCGATTGTGCACGCCCTCAAGCAAAACAAGTACAGAACGAAGAGAAACGGGTACATTGGCATCGCGATTATATGGTTCATTTCAATAAGCTTTGGAGCTCCCGCTATTTTCACAAAGACATATGTTAGTTCGACCAAACAATCTGTGTTCGTGGTTTATTTGTTGTACTTAGAAATTTCAAAAGCTTATAAAACATAAAATGTTCATAGTATTGTTGCAAATTTTATGGTATAGTTCTTAACAAAACTTTTCGCTTAAACCTAATTCTAGTGATTGCTTTTACAAAACCTTTCAGGTAGCTTAGTAAAACAATGTAATGACTAATTTTGTTAACTTGTTTTGCACTTTTTAGACGAAACGTACCAGCCGTAGGTACATAAAATCTAAATAAATATCAATACTAAAATTGCACAAAACTTTTAATAGTTCACTGCAGCTGAAATTAAAACCCAAATAAGTGAAACAAATTTTTCGATGATGTTTAACCCAGATGAAAGTTTCTGTTTTGAGTCTGAAGATAAATGGAACCATGGTTAGTTTGTATGTTTTTGATATTTCAATAGCACTTAATATTCTAAAATACACTAAATGGAATTTAAAATAACTTTTTTAAATTATTGAAAATTCATTAGTTTAAACGTATAATAACATAGCCAGTTATTAAAACGCCTAAATTATTAACGAAAAACGAAAGTATATTATTGACAGGTTTAAAAATAGCAAACGCAGTGTACGCGTACTTGGTTCCAGTATTGATAATTCTGATGTGTTACATGGCAGTCATCAGGAAACTTTATTTAAAACAACGCAACACCTCAGTCGGCAGACATTCCAAATCCACGTTGAATAAAGTCACTAGAATTGTCTGTATTCTTGTAAGTGCACTTTTCAAGATGTGCTTTAGGCTTATTTTATGGATTTTATATACATTAAACGTGAAATTAAATCAGTAAAGAAAACTTCAAAACAGACAATAGCTAACATTTTTTTTTTTTGCTTTTCATTTTTATTGGTATAAGTTAAATGATATATCATAAGACTTTTGTTCTTATGTCTAGAACTAGATCATTCATTTATTTCATATATTTTAAAGTTGTTGTAATTTCTACAAGAATAAAAATGCTTTTAAATAATTATTTTACTTAGCCTAAACTAAATGTTAAACTTAATCTTCTACTGTGGTTTTATTTTATTATAAATAAATTTTAAATTTATATTTCGAACAAAAAATCTTCATCCACCAGATAGCGGTGTTCATGGTGGACTGGCTGATGTACCACGCGGTGAAAATTGCCGCCATTTACTCACCGCAGATGCTGGGCGGCGCGCCCCATTTCGTCATGCAAACCTCCTCAACCCTCCTCGCCTCCTCCAACTCCGCGGTGAATCCCCTCGTCTACGCCTTCTCCGCCGACAAGTTCCGCGGTGACTTCCGCAAGGCGGCGGGAATACCTGCGAGCAAAACTTCCAAGCGCTTCATGCAGGGCGGGTTCAGCCTTAAAAGGGCGGCAAAGGACGTCGCTTGCTTCACGGATCAGTGCGCAACTAACGTCACGTCGCCGGGTATTACCCCAAACTCGCTGTTTGTCGACCCCAGGCGCAACAGTAATTGTTTGGGGGTTTTCCCCGACTCGAGAATGGACACGGCGGTGACGCACAAAACCTCGCCGAGGCTTTGAAAATTTTTGCGTGTACAGAATAACTAAAAATTGTAATGCTGGTTAACGCAATGTTGTTGAAATTTTTTTTTGTTTAAAGAGTTTATAATTTTAATAAATTTTAAAGTTGGGTGTTTTCTTACGTATTGTGCAACAAAGTTTAAAAAAAAAAAGTTTACTTCGATCAGTAATATTTAACATGTAGAACAATATATAACATTTTTTTCCCAGATTATGACTGTTGTGCCACGTTTGTTAATTCAACCCTATTTTTAATTACTAAACTGTAAACGTTTTAATAAAAAGCTGAAAATAAATACTCTTTAAAGTTACTTACAAGATAAAACTTTTTTATACAAAAGTTTAAGGTTTTTTTTTATTGCTGTTGATGTTTTATTAAACAAGTATTTTTTATCAGTGCATAAGTTTATATTTTAAAATATAGTAGCTTTATCAATTTTTAAAGTGTATTTTTTCCTATTTTTTTGTACTGCCTATTACAATTAAATAAATCAATAATATTAACGTTTTAGTCAAAAACCAGTTTATTTTTGTTTAAAAAAAGGTTTATTTAGTTATTATACACAAAACTAATATAACAGTAAGAAAAGCATAAAAGTTTTTTTAACTCGTAGTATAAGAAAAACTTGAATCTCAGTTTTTCAATTGTTTTCTCAACTAATGTTTGTTTTCATTTATTTAACCTTCTTATAAATCTATACCACAATACTCGTTACATAAGCAGTCAATGATTTTGATTGTTTAGTCATGAGTTGCTTCTGCAAATAAGTTCAGTTGTAATTTATGAATAGACTTTATAGATAATTTTACAAACTAAAAAGAAAATTTGAACATTATCTTAACGCGTTACTTTGTACAAAGTGAGTAGTTTAAACAGGTTGTTTATAAAAAAATTAAAATTTCATATAAAACTTCACTGCCTTTTGATTAAACCTTATTTCACTGTTTGTTTACTTTAAATGTTTGCACTATAAAAATATTATTCATAACGTTCGGTTAAGCTTTTCTAAGAAAAATTAAGCGTTTTATAGATATTGCTTTTCAATTTTTTTAAGTGTTCAACTTAGCGTTCTTAATTTAACAACAAACTTACCAATCTTAATTAATTGTTTAAAATTTAAAGAAAAAAATAGTAGTTATATTTCAATATTGAAAGAAAGTATTGCATTCATAATTTTTTTGCTTCGATCGTAAGCATAAAAAAATATTTTTTTATTCAATTTTTTATTAAAAATTTACTAAAAATTTATTTTTATAGTTTAGAATATACTCAAATAAAGTAAAATAAACTAATTTATAACAAATAATATAGCTGTAGTACACTTATGAAGTTTGTGATTTTTGCCATTTAAATTCATAGTGAATTTGTAAAAGTTAAAAGTATTTATGTTGATATTTGCTCTTTAAATTTTTTATGCTATCTAAGTTTTTTATGGTTTTAAAAATAACAAGTCTACGAAATATAATTAAACTCTTTTCAAGTGAGCATTTATTAGTACTTATTAAAAAGATTACGATAATAAATTGTTTTAGTTTTTTAATAATTTATAAAATTTTTATTAAGTTTTAACAGCAAATCATTTTAAAAATTTTTAGTCAATGTGGTAAGAAATACTAGTACTAGAAGAATAATAAATCTAAAACTTTAAATCATTTTATGACGACTTTAGTAAATTTTAGTTATTTTAATCTTTGAAAAAGCATTAAATTTATATTTTTACTTTAAATTTTTTTATGTGCATAAAATACAATTTTTTTCTTTTACCTTGAATATAAATCTTATTAGTACTTGAAGTAAAAATACTTTTAAAATGAGTACCATTTGAATAGTCTAAAGATGTAGCTAAAAACATTTCTAAAACAAATTTTTATTCGAATTGCTATTTATACGAAATTCCTAGTAAAAATACGGTCATCATAAAGCTAGTAGTTAATTAGTTTATTGTACACAATAAAGAAATCAAAACTAAAAAATATTGGTCAAAGTGTTTATGGTCAAATCAAAATGTATAAAAAGACCTTCGGTCATCGAGACACAGGCCACCAACATATTGACTTTTAGTTAGTTATTGGTAAAATTTGTTTACTAACTATAATGAACTTTTTTTAAGTTGAATAACGTTAAATATCTTTTACCCTAATATTTAGTATTCTAAAAATACTTTTTGTTATCAGTTTTTTGTAACTGTTTTAATAACTTTTGTACGGACATATCAAAATTAAAGGTTAAAGAATACTTTGAGTTTTTCTATTATTATTATTTTAGCATGTGTTTGTTAAACTTTGTTTCATACGATTTTATATTTATTTTGGCCTTGAGTTCTACAATAATAAAAAATTGAGTGAAAGTTGAATCAGCTTAAATAAGCCAATCCGGCAAAAATGTTTGATAAACTGCTCAAAATTACGTAAATGCACATTGAAAATATATCTGTTTCAGCTGAAAACGTTTTATAACACTTTGGCTACCTTTAAAAAATATTTTGTCACATAAACCACGAATTTTGAACCAAAATAGCTGAAATTCAGAAGCTTTCCTTCCAAGTCGTTTCATTTATGTAATACGACTCGTGGGAACAATATACTTTGACTTGCTAATTAACTTTAATTTTGAAAATTTTGGTTTTAACTTGCGTAAACAAACTGCTTAATTAGTGTTGAATATATTCTAAGATAACAAATAATTTTTGGAAAATACTGTTAAAAGTACGATCAATAATCAATTATATGCAAGTAAAAGGAAGGGCAAAACTTAGTTAACTTAAATTAGAAGTTTAAGTTAATTTAGTTTACGAGCAATTAGTTTCCGTAAAAGTTAAAGGACTGTTTATGTAAACCTCCTTATATAATATAATTTAATTCTTAATCTAAAAATTGAAACTAGACTGATAAAGTAAATATAATTGTATAAATTTTAACACAAACTCAAATTATATATACTTATATCTAATTAAAGAAGAAATAATCTCAAAATCTTTTTAATTGAGTACTATTATAGGAAGGTTTTAGGTCTGTCAAAATTCTGATATAGTTCAAAACTTTAAAGTTTTGAAACGATGTAAATAAAGCGAACTCTACAGCCTGGAATCAATATTGATTGAGGAAGAGCGACCTAATTTAAATACTCAAATAGCATTAAATGGAAAAGCAAAATTATTAACAATCTATCAAAAAGCATACCTCTACTTTAGTTTTACTTGCTACATCTCTAAATTTTGTATTTATTTAAATTTTATTCTTACGTCATAATTTAAAGTTATTTTTCAAGCTGTTCACTAAACAAAAATTATTTAAAGTTTCGTTTAACTTTTATCACTTGAGAATGAAACTCGTATAGTTTTTTAATAAGCTTTGTGTAATAAAATATAATAAAAAAAATAATTTTTTTTTTAAGTTGTTTTACTTTACAGGATTTTAATTTATGTAATTTTGCTATTAAAAGTATTACATGTATTTAGTTATAATAATAATATTAATATAAGATTTCTCACTAAATCAAGCAGTAAACATATTTTTTGCTGTATTAAGAGCTCAAAAAAATCTACAACTTAAAAAAATGTTTCATAAATAAAAAAATTTTGTCAGCTCAACAAAAAAACAAAAAAACTTAAAAATCTCTCTGCTTATTACATGTGAAATCTATCAATTGAAACTAAAACTTATTTTTTGAATTTAGTCTTAAATCGAATTAAACATAAAAATGTTAATATATTTGTTATAAAAATAAAATCATTCATAATTTATTATAAGTTTCATTTAACTGACGCAGCAGCAAATTATCGATATATTTTATTTTTACAAGCTGTCTTCGCTAAAATAGGTTAAAGTTTAAAGCTTAAACGCATTTTTTTTGTAAAAATGAAGATTTTTAATTATTAATACTTTTATAAAATTAACTCTGCTGATGTAAAATATAATGAACCTTAAATATTTCTTTTTATAACAACGAGGGTGGAATAAAATTGATCGTTTGGTCTTTCGCTAATGAATATTTTTGACATACATTCAGCATTTTTTTTTTATTCAAAAAGTTTTTGTTATTTAAATATTGTTTATGAGCAGTGCAGTATTAATTGAAAAAATATATCAAAAAAGTGTGAAGAAGTGCATATACTTAATGTTTAGTGTTGTTTATCTTGTTTGTGTTTTTTAAATTTCTTAGTAAAAATGAAGTGCTAACCATAAATTATTTATGACATATTAAAAGACAATATTTAACTATAATTGTTAAGAATATATTTCAATTTAACTTAGTTTTATGTATTTGTTACACAATTGAACAACTATTGTAGATTTATATTATTTAAAGTCGTATCATTTTTAAACATAGGGTAGAAAATAACTTTGTTGTGTTTTGGCCCTAATTGTTTAAATTAAGTTTTGTATATTACATAAAAAATTGTATTTAAAGTAATATGAAACAAATAAAGCCAGTATAGTTTTTTTTGTTTATCGATTTAACTACTAAACTTTAAGTAATAAAACCTTGTTATAGTAAGTAAACTTTATCAGAAATTATAATATACATCTTTTGACTGCATAAGTTTTGACCTTTATTCATTAAAAAAACAATTTAAAATAATAACAAGATTATTCTTGAATAGTTATATAATTATATAAAAAGTACAGAGTTTGTGTGAATTGGTTTTAACAGAAATTATCTGAAATACAGCAATGAAGAAAAATACAATATATGTAATAAAAGAGTAATGTCTGATTTTAAACTATAGGGAGTCTTGTATTCTTATAACGTTTATAACTAGGCTCAAATTTTATAACTTCTTATAACGCTGTACGTAAGTGTGCTTAAAAGTACGGCGATCTTTGAGTTTTCAGTAAAAATTTTTTGTTTTACATATGGCATTTACCACAAAAACACCCTGTGCAAAATTTTAGGTGATTTGTGGAAATTTTACCCCAACGAAATTCCAATTTCTCTAAATTGTATGCAAACTGTATGGGACCAAAAAATTAGACCTTGGAAATTTAAGCTGGAATTTTCTTTTAATGGCCAGTTATCACAAAAACTCATTGCGCACAGCTTAATAATATTTGAAAAAGTTTTTATGGTGGCTCTTCTCTACTTTTTGAAAAAATAATTAGAAATTAAAGAAAACTTACAAAAAATGATAAAATTTATATAAAACCAAGAATTGGCTCCATAAAACAAAATTCGTATTAATGTACAAAGAACTGTTTTAAAACTTTTAAAGTGTTCTTTGTCAATTAAATTGTTTTTAAAAATAAGTTTGACGAGTCAATATTAACAACCAAATTAACACATTTCAATGTACAGTTATAAGACTTTTCATTTCTTAAGAAGTCTATAACCTGATTTACAAAATACTCATGAATTAGTATTTTAGCTTTTAAAATATTTACTTTAATTTTAAATTAAAATGTTAAATTGTCTATATGTTTTTCGAATTAGATATCAAAGAACAATAAAATACAACATTAAGTAATAAACATATAGATGTGCAAATAATCAACTAAGGTGAACAGTATAAAATAAACAGAAATTGATATTGACTATAGGTTAGTCTGTTGGTTGTTTAGCAACTAGAGATAGCTTTATGAATTTAAGCTGTATACTTGTTTTTAGTTATTTCAACGAATGTTTTGTACCGCTTGAATTGTTAAAACTTTACTATTTTTAGAAACTAACTGTAAAGTAGATTAAAACTTTTCTTTTAAACGTAAATATTATAAATATTTTTTTGAACATACTTTTCTATGTTATTGAAATTTTTCATTACTGTATTAACTACTATATTATTACAAATTATGAGATTTTTAAACTACTGAAAATGATACAAAGTATAAAATTTTATTTAAAAAAATTCAAAAATAAATCTTATACTTGTTTTAACAAGCTTTAGGTTTCTTTATTTAATCTTAATAGGAAATGTGACTAGTTTTTCTAGTTTATTATTCAAGTAGTTCTATTAAAACTGAATAATAGTTTATTTCAAAGTGCAGTTAGCTATGAGAATGCATTTCTTAAAGCATACATATGAATGTATGTCATTTAATCATTCGAAATTACAAGCTTTGTTTTCAGTTTGTTTTTTCTTTGAAAATAATTAGTTTTTATAAACCTTTTCACAAGTAAGTTGTTTTTTTAGAAAAATATTTCAATGACTTAATAGTTGAGTTATCTTTAAACATCAGTGAGCACAATTTTGAACTCATACGTTTACAATATGTTTAACTTATTAAATTATATTGAAACTTTAAAAGATTTCCACTCTAAGGAATTTTAAACATTTTCTAGCCCAAATGTTTTCAAAATAGTAACAGCCTTTTCCTTTTAGAGTTTTTAGTACGCTGTTTTATAAAATTAAAATTTTAAAATATTAAACTTATTATAATTATTTTTTAGAGAATGTTTGTGTTATTTTTCTCTGTGCTTTAAAATGTTTTGATTTAGTCAATGATAAATAATTAAAAAGTTAAAAATTTTCATGTACGTCTAATAGATAAAGTTACCATAGTTATACAAAAAATAAACCTTTATAGGGTTAATTTTCAATACACAAGTAAAGAATTCGAATTGTCATGTAACTGTAATCAAATACAATTTGGACATTTAAAAAAATATGTTATAGCATTTAATATTGTTTATCAATTAATCTATTTTTTAATTTTGTCGAAAACCGCATTAAACTAAAAAAACAAGTAATGAGTTTGGAAAACAAACAAATTAACAAAACAAGCTCGTTCCAGTGTGAATATAAACTTCTGCTACAATGTAGCATCATATTTACGTTTTTGCTGCCATTAAAGTAAAATGACGAAAAAGCATGTCAGTAGTTTTTTTTATATAAATTTAAAATAAACTTTTCAATGTATTAACTTTTGTTATACAAAGCAACAAAAGTATAGCATTAAACATGTAGTTTACAACTTATAAAAACTTTTGTTTTTATATAACAAATTAAATTAGCTTTTTTTTTAAGTAGAGATATACAAAAATGAGAAAATTTTTAAGTTTTTATTTTCTTATTGGGTTGATCAGTGCAGTTTTCAGTTTGAAACCTGATGTTTCTACTTTTATTCAATCTACATGCCCCGCTGTTCAAGAAAAGTTTGATGAAGTTGAAAAATCTTATAATGGTTAGTTCATTTTTAGTATTTAATTAAAAACTACCTAGTAAAATTATCTATATTTGAAATCGAAAACTTTACAATTGTAATATTGCTTAAATATGTTTGCTTGTAAATAGGATTAAAATCTTAAATATGATAGTCATTGTATGGCTAAAACGTATGAGATTTTATTCAGTGATAAGTAACTTAAACATACTACAATAACGTTTTGTAAACGTAAACTTTAAAATAATCTTTAAAACAGTCAGGTACGAGTTCAGAATAACCCCGAATCCTGGTAACTATGACAACGTTCGTGCCCAATGTGCCTCCATGGGGGGAGACCTGATAAGTGTGAATATGAAGGCAGAAGGCTCCCAGTATCACGAGTATTTTATTTTGTTGATGTTTAATATCTAATTCAAAAGTGCTTTTACGTAACATTAATTCGCACTATAGTGATGCTTATTCTACTTTTAAGCAACCTAAGAAACTGGTTATGTGTTAGACACACAATTAGATCAAAATAATATGAAAAGAAGTCCTTTTTTAATTTTTATTTCTATCTTTTTTCTTTTGTTATGAGTTATTTTGTTTTTTTTATTGTTAATTATAAATTTTGTTGCAAATAGAAATAGTTTCTTTGTAGTTTGTTTTTCAAAAAGCTAAATATAATACAAAAAGATTAAATCGAAGTGTATGTTTAAAAAATAACAAATATTAACAATTTCAGAGTGTTATATAATAAAGCTTTAGTAAGACAGAACATATTCATTCATTAAAAAAAAATAGTTTTAATAAAATCTAAAAAACATTGCCAACCGGAAGATACAAATAGTTACAGATACAACAAATGTATAGTTAAGCCTCTAATGAATTTACACAAGTTTATATTGTCTTTTATTAGAAAGTTGGCTTTTAATTTGAATTAATCTGTAATATTGTAGTAAAAAAATTCAAATTAAAAAAAAATACAATGTATTATCAAATCGACTTAAACAGTATTACTCAAAGACTGATTTTGTGTCAAAAAATGTTATCTTTAAGAAAAGTCTTATCATTTATGCAGATAAAGAATGATAGCTTGCCTTGAACAACAAAATAAAACCGAGTTTATATTTTTGATGGGCAATTTTAAAACGAATTAAAAATACGAAACCCGAAAAAGTAGCAAAGTTTCAATTAAACTAATAACCATAGTTTTAAACATTTATTGATTTGTTTTTTAAAGCAAACATTAACACTAATTAGAGGTTTTAACTAACCAGTCAACGCAGTTTATTAAATTTTGACACCATATTCATCTAACGAAACAGTGACATATTGATAATCAATCCAGTAAATCATTAATTTTTTTAATTGTGACGCTACAATACTATGACGTAACAACAGGTCCATCAGGAACCTGGTAACGCAGGCAGGCCAGGAACTGTGGGTGGGAATCAACGACAAGGGGGAGGAGGGGGTGTGGCGGTTCCCTGGCAACAGCGAATACTTTGACCCCAAATCAGACGGTTCGGTGTTCGGATGGAACTCTGGGGAGCCGAACAACGAAAACGGAGTAGAGGACTGCGCTCTAGTGAGGAGCAACATGAGACTGAACGACGGAGTTTGCGGTGACCATTGGTTCCACGGGCTTTGCGAAGTGAAGGTTTACGATTGCTGATTTAATTGACAATAAACTATTTTAAAACTTGTGTGTTTGTTTTTATCGCAGCTAACAAACATAAAAGCGTTATACTGGCGTTCAAGTACAAAAATAATTCGTTTGAAAAAAGACCTTTTTCTACTATGACATACGTCAGGGTTTCCCAAAGTTGGGCATATAATTCGAAATTTATAGTAGATATTCTGAAGTTCCAGACGAAGAGAAAAAAATGTTTCAAGTGTATTTAATGGTAGTTTTTAAACTAATACTATATTTTACGGAAAAATCTGAAACTTTTACAAGATTAGGTTTACTCAAAGTTAGCTTTTTTGGAAAGTTAGGGGGCCATAGATTGCAAAGGGCCGAAGGAGAGCATAACTAGGCCATAAGAAAATTACTTAAAACTTATATTAGATATTCTCGAAAGTATTTTGCGCAAAGTACATTTTAAAAAATGTTGCTGTAGCGGGACATTGCTTTTTTAATTTCTTCAACGAAGGCGTTATGAAAAAGTTTGAGAAAGCCTGACATGCACTACTTGTTCGCTACATGGCTATGATTTGAAAAGTATCAGATAAAATAAACTTACTTAAAATATATATAATTAAATACATTTATTCACTATATACTGCTTACTTATACATACTTCTTTAATTAATCAACAACCTTGTACTTTTGTGAATTAGTTTTATGAAAATTAATATTGAAAAGTGAAAAAACGATAAAAATTATTTGATTAAAATTTGTGCGTATTAATTCAAAATAATAACTGTCACATAAAGCTTAATAATCAATTGATACTAAGAAACTATTACGGATTATTATTTGTTTCCTGTTGCTGTAAAAACGATCTCTTATGTAATATACAAAACTTAATTTAAACAATTAGGACCAAAACATAATAAAATTGTTTGCTACACGATAGTTAGAAACAATATTACACATAATAAAAACAAATTTTACAATAAAAACTTGTTCGATTGTGTAACATATGCGAAAAACAGAATAAAACGTTATGAGTTATTTAAAATATAAAAAAGGTTATGTAGTCATTTAGGTGACGACTTTTTACAAGTAACTAAAACTGATAACAGCCTTTATATAACACTTTTGAATAAGATGTTTAAGTTGGAACAGTAGCATAAACACTTACCTTAATTACATTGAACAATTTGATTTTAAAAACAGACTACTGGTTGTTATTAGTACAAACAATTTTTTTAATTAATTAAAAAAAGGGTAATGTTAATATTATTGCTAAACAGTGAAATAAATAATAAGTTGTTACTACTATTTTTAAAAGTAATAATTTTAGAAAACAGCTAATAACTTTTCATACAAATTAAATACATTATGCACTAGTGATAGCTGTTATTTTTTTTTTGGTTTCCAGATGTTTAAATTTTTTCTTAGATAAAACTTAATGAATAAAAGTACTTATGTAACACGATAACTATAACATTAGAGAAGCAAAATAATCCAAGTTCAATGCAGTTTTATCAACACAGAATCTGAAGCTTAACGTAACATACTTTCTGACATAAACTGTATTAGATTTTCGTTCTTTAAAACCGCCTAAGTTGATATTTTGCATCAAATACTTCGATATTCTGATCATTTACAAAGTATATTGATTAGCTTGTATATGAAGTTGAAAAATGAGTACAATCTTATATCTTTCTTGCTTATTTTGGTGTATACTAAAATGCCTAGTCTAGCGGTGTTGAAACCGGAAATAATATATAAAACTGTAACAAAAACTAAATTTTGTTTATGGTTATTTAAGCTAAATATTTTTTGATAAATCTAACCTTCAAATTCAGCAAATGGAAATTGGACATCATAAAATAAAAAGATTGAGTCTAGTTAAGCAGTTAAATGTTTTTTTAAATTTAATTCAACTGATATTTTAATTTTTTTTAACTATAATATAGACAGCGAGATAGTGTAATAATGAAAATATAAAAATTTTGTAAATATAAAATTTTAATGAAAAATACTACGTAATTATATACCTTTAAATCAAAACATAATTTATTGTTAAGCACTATAGGTTTTTGATCTTTTTAAAAAACTGCCTTTAGTTTAATTCAAGATAATTTTTAAATTTTACTAATTTAAAAAAAAGAATAAAGTTACTAAACACAACTTAAACATTATTTCTATGTTACAATAAATTGTTTTTCTACAAATTTAAAACTTTATTTTTTGTATTAAAACTGTAACCTTTTTATAAGTCACTAAATAACTTATATTGAAATTTTAACAAGCAGCTGAAAAACACAAATAAGGTAAACAACACTAAAATCTTAGAATCTGCCTTTTTATATTTTTTTGTATAATTTTTATAAAATATTATAATGTATAGTCGCGAAAAAAAATTAGATAACAAGCACTTTTTGAATGTCAAATTTACGCTGATTATACGTCAAAATTATTGTTTGGCTAAAAAATTAAACAATCAATATCATACCACCCTTGTTGTTATAAATCAAAAAATACAAGACTGATCAACTCTTATAACAGAATAATGTATTTATAAAAATATTAATAATTAAAACTTTTCCTTTTACAAAAAAAGCTTTTAAGCTTTAAACTTTAACCTATTTTAGCGAAGACAGCTTGTAAAAACAAAATATATCGATAATTTGCTGCTGCGTTATATAATGAAACTTATAATAAACCTTGAATGATTAATATTTTAAGTTTTTAGTCGTTTGAAAGACTAAATTCATAAAACTACCTTTAATGTTTACTGACAGATTTTACTTGTAATATAAAAGTAGTTAAAAGGCGTGTCTAAAAATCTTTTGTCGTTTTTCTGGGCTGACGGTAAAGTTTTATTTTACGAATATTTTTTAAACGTAGAAGTTTCTTTATTGGGTTCTTATTGTATTTCCAAATCATTTTAGAAAAATAAATTTTTACTGATATGTTTAGTAAAACAAAATCTAGAAGTAATTATTATTAAAAGTCAAAATTTACACAACTTAAAATAGCTTAAGTAAAAGAGTTTTAATTAGAATTATTTTGATGTTATTACTTCTTTTAAAATTGGTATAAGTATATCATCAAAAAACGTTTTGTTAAAATATTTATATAAGTGTATATGATCATATCTTTCTGTTTACAATTTTTTAGATTAAGAAGAAATTTCTATAATGTAACGTGATTTACTTCAGTAATCCTTCACCATTTATTAGCTTCATAGAACCAATGCTCATTAGGTAAAAAATCATAAAAATATTTTTTTAATTAATTGAGTCTTGTGGCTTCTTTTAAATTACATATGATTGGTTGTTGGTTTTACTTTTTAATAGTACTTTTCCAAATATAGTTTACTATCTTAAAATACAATTGACAAGCAGTTTGTTTACGCAAGTTCAAACCCAAATTTTTTAAGTTAAAGTTAATTAGCGCGTCAAAGTGTATTGTTCCCACGAGTCGTATTACATAAATGAAACGACTTGGAAGGAAAGTTTCTGAATTTCAGCTATTTTTGTTCGAAATTTGGAATATCTGTGACAGAACGGTTTTTAAAGGTAGCCAAAGTGTTATGAAACGTTTTCAGCTGAAACAGATATATTTTCAATGTGCGTTTACGTAAGTTTTAGCTGTTTATCAAGCATTTTTGACGGATTGGCTTAATTTTAGCTGATTCAACTTTCACTCAACATTTTGTTATTATAGAACTCAAGGCTAAAATAAATATAAAATCGTATGAAACAAAGTTTAACAATAATTTTATATGCTAAAATAATAATAATAGAAAAACTCAAAGTATTCATTAACCTCTAATTTTGATGTATCCGTACAAAATTAATTCAAAAAAATACAAAATATTGATAATAAAAAAGTATTTTTAGAATACTAAATATAAGGATAAAAAATATGTAACATTATTCAACTTAAGAAACTCGTTCGTTAGAGTTAGTAAACAAATTTTACCAATAACTAACTAAAAGTTAATATGTTGGTGGCCTGTGTCTCGATGACCGAAAGTCTACATCAGGGGTCGGCAAACTGCGGCCCGCGGGTCAAATGCGGCCCTCGAAGGGTAAATCTGCGGCCCGCGAGCACGGTTATTTTTTAAATGGAATGCGGCCCGCGGAAGAAAACTTTGTGGCCCGCGAGCGTGTAAATGTGGCCCGCTAAGCAAAAAAATATTTAAAATAAGCATATTTTGGTTTTTTGTTTAATTTTATTAATTTCGTTTTAAGTCCCTGTTTAACATTTTAAAACAATTGAAAAACTTTACAGTATCAGCTTAAAAATGTAAAAAAGACAGATTAGCATTCCACCAGTTTTTTTTTAGTTTTATCATAACTTTCTTCTTACAACAGCAAGTTTAGGTATTTTTTACATTCTTTTTGAAACTAAGTTTCTTTTATAGATGTTTTATTACTAAAATTTATATTTGAGTGTGCACAAAAACATTCGAAATAACATATTAGTAAAAAAAAAAAAAGGTTTATTTAATTTTGATTTTTACGCATTTCACTTTTTTTAAAGTTTTTTTAGCACGTTAAGTTAATTCCTATGCACATAAATGTACAATAATGCTCATATTTTAATCGGCATACTTACAATTCCTACCAGGATCATTTCCCACCCGATCAAATCCCACCCGCGCACAATTCCCACTCGAAAATATTTTTAACTTTCTTTATCTATTCATTTATTTTCTAATATATTTGTTTTATTTTTATTTATTATTAATTTATGTTTTACTATAACTGTTAACCCTTACCCTTATTTAGTAAGCGGTTTTCGGATTTGATCGGGTGGGAAATGAAAGTGAGTTGGAAATGAGCGGTTCCCATTTTAAACCACGTTTTATTTAATACTTAAATTAGATTAAGTTTAGTTGATTAATAATTTTCTAAAATTATTGTTTATACATGTAGTGTCTAGGTGTGTAAAGACACATTTAAAACAATACATGACATAAATTAAAATACTTTTTGTAGGTATACATTTTAATTTTTCAAACAATGTTTTTTTGACAAACTAAGTAAATTTCTATGCACTTATATACACAGTTACTCTTTTTTTGAACTACCTATTTAATACAAACTAAATTTAGGGATGGTAAATCTATAATGTTTGTATATTGTTAATCAAAATATTTAAAATTCAAGCAAATAAGCAACTAAACATTGCCACACACTTAAACTATGACTATCTGTAGATTTCAAATCTCAAGTCATATTAGTCATTTTTTCAGTTTTTGGTTTGAATAAATATTTGTATACTAAAATATGAGGCTAGTTTTTATTCGTTTAGGCTGGCTTTTTTGCTTTATGAGTGGCAAATTAAATTTATGACGTATGTTTTGTTCAATTTACAGTATTGGTTTGAATTATAATGTATGTTAAACTTTAAGTCTTGCAGCTGATAAAATTCGAAACATTATTTATACAATTGTATACATATAAGTGTGAACAATTAGTGTTACTAAAAAACTTGAATCCCGGAAAAGCTTGGAATTTGAAAATGTATGCTTAAACATTTTGGAAAACCCTTGAATTTGAGAATTTGTGAAAAAAATAGAATTTTAAACAATTTTTACGTAAAGTTTAGTAATGAAATTTCGATTTGACACAAAAAATATACTATATAGATATTTTTTTAAACACAATAAAAGTAGCTTAACATTATCTATTTAGTATTGCTATATTACTAAAGACAGTTTTTTATTACATGTGATATAATTTTACACCTAAAAAAGAAGCAGAAAATTATACTTTCGAAAACTTTAAAAAACTAAACCTAGAAACTTTCCTAAACAATCAAAGTCAGTAAAAACACCTCTAACAAAAATCTCAGATGAGCAATATTTGTTGTACCAGCTCTCTCATCTAAATAGATTGATCAAAGTTCTTATTTTAATTATGCTGCTTTATAATCTTCATACATTTACTAAACACGACTTCTCGTTGTCATTGAAGAAATAAACAAAAAATGTTTACTACTACCAACATAAATTCTTAAAAAAGTTTTTAATTCTAAACAGTATCTTCTTTTTAGTAATTTTTTTTGCTCTTTTATAACTTGCCTTAACAGTTTTTTTTGATTAGTCTGTAGTTACTGAACATAATCATTTGCTTTGTTGAAACTGACTAAAGCTATTTGATTTTTTTATTCTCGCAATAACTCCTAACTAACGTTTTTTAATTTTTATACCTCATCTTATATTTCACATTTATTCTTAAAATACAATATATTTATTGCAGATAAAGAATTGCTATAATGTTCAATCAAAAGTTAATATTTTTCTACTTTATTAATGGCTAAATATTTTTTTCATTTTGTTAAAAGTGTTTAAGAAACGTAACTGTCCATTCAAGCTGACTTATGATATTATTTTTGCTATATATTTAATTCACTGTTAATAAACTTCGTCATTTATTTATTTTGTGAACTTTATCTTTAAAAGTATAGCTAAACATACAGTCTAGTTTAAAAACTTGAAAAATTCAAACTAGGTTAAACCTGCTTGAAACATTTAAAAGAAACTCGGGTAAACTTTTATTTTAAACACTTTAAATAAATCTTCGAATTCTCAAAACGGTTTTTATGACTGTAGTGTAGTTTACTAATTGTAATTTTTTCTGGTCTATTTATAGATTGTCTGTTTTTTATACTGAAGATATTTTAGTTAGGTATCTGAGCTTGATTAATTGCAAGGTTTTGCATTTTTTTTTAAAGTGGAAACCATGTTAAAAGTTATTTATTTACTAATAAGGTACTTTATTAGAGTGTTAGAGCATTAATTATGTTAAAAAAAATACACAGTTAATTAAGACTTAAGTATATTTGTCAATGTAAATTTTTCTCCAAAAAATATTTATAATTAGAATAGGCATTCTATGTGTAGCTAAATATCATTAAAATTAATAAAATGAACAAAAGTAAAACTTTCTTTAATTTGACTAAAACTAAAATCAAAAGATTATTCCAATGTCACTAAAGCTAAAACTGCGGCACGCGAAGATTTTGGAAACTTGAAATTTGGCCCGCGAGCACCAACTGCCTGCCGACCCCTGGTCTACATATACATTTTGATTTGACCATAAACACTTTGACTATAACTTTTTAGTTTATATTTCTTTATTGTGTACAGTAAACTAATTAACTACTAGCTTTATGATCACCGTTTTTTCTACTAAGAATTTCGTATAAATAACTATTCGAGTATAATTTTGTCTTGGAAGAGTTTTTAGTTACAGCTTTAAACTATTCAAATGGTACTTATTCTACAAGCATTTTTACTTGAAATATAAATAAGATTTATATATAAGGTAAAAAAACAAAAATTGTATTTTATGTACATAAAAAAATTAATGCATAGATAGAAATTTAATGCTTTTTCAAAGATTGAAATAACTTAAATTTACTAAAGTCGTAATAAAATGTTTAAAGTTTCAGATTAGTTATTCTTCTAGTACTGGGATTTCCTACCACAATTACTAGAAGTTGTTAAAATGATTTGCTTTTAAAACTTAATACAACTTTTATAATTCATTAAAAAACTAAAACAGTTTAACATAAAAACAATAAAACTAAAATCGTAGTCTTTTTAATAAGTACTATTAACAGCCTACTTAAAAAGAGTTGAATTCTATTTCGTAGATTTGTTATTTTTAAAAGCATAAAAAACTTAGATAACACAAAAAATTTAAAGAGCAAATATAGATATAAATAATTTTGACTTTTACACATACATTATGAATTTATTTGTGAAAAAAGCACAAACTTTATGAGTTTACTACAGCTACATTATTTGTTTAAAAATATTTTATTTTAATGTGTTTAAACATATTTTAAACTATGAAACAACTTTCTTTTAATAATTTTAATTATAAAATGGAATCAAAATATTTTTGTTTTATGCTCACAATCAAAGCAATAAATTTATGAATGTATTGCTTATTTTCAATACTTAAATATAACTACAACTTTTTTATTCAAATTTTAAACAATAAATTATGATTGGTAAGTTTGTTGTTAAATTAGGAACGCTAAGTTGAACACTTATTAAAACTAATAACAGTAGAGTTGTTTTATTACACAAAAATTAAAAAACAATATCTATAAAACGCTTAGTTTTTCTTAGAAAAGCTAAACCGAAAGTTATGAATAATGATTTTATAAAGCAAACATTTACAGTAAACAAACAGTGAAATAAGGTTTTATTAAAAGGCAGTTAAGTTTTATATGAAACTTTAAATTTTTTATAAACAACCTGTTCAAACTACTTACTTTGTACAAAACAACGCCTAAAGATTATGTTCAAAATTGCTTTTTAGTTAGTAAAATTAACTATAATGTGTATTGATGAATTACAACAGAACTTATTTGCAAAAGCAAATCATGAATTGACAGTAAAATCAAGTTCATTGACTGGTTATGTAACGAGTATTGTGGTAAACATTTATAAGAAGGTAAATGAAAACAAACATTAGCTGGGAAAAACAAAATCTAAAAACTGAGTTTCAGGTTTTTCTTATACTAAAAGTAAAAAAAAGAAATTAATGCGTTTTTTAATCTTCTTTTAGTTTTGTGTATAATAACTAAATAAAGCTTTTTGTAAAACAAAAACAAGTGGTTAAAACTGGTTTTGATTAAAAAGAAAGTACTAATGATTTATCTAATTGTATTAGGCAGTACAAAAAATCGGGAAAAAAATACACTTTATAAATCGATAAAGCTACTATACTTTAAAGTAGAAACTTAAACACTGATAAAAAACATTTTTCTAATATAACATCAATAGTAATGAAACAAAAATCATTAAATATTTTTACAAAAAGTTTATCTTGTAATTAACTTTGTAGAGAATACTTATTTCTAGCTTTTTATTAAAATTTTTTAGTTTATTAATTAAAAATAAGCGTGTTTTAACGAACATAGCACAACAGTCTTAATCTGGGAAAAATGTTATATGTTGTACTACATGTTAAATATTACTGATCAAAGGAAAGTTTTATTTTTTGAAAACTTTATTGCACAAACTTAAGAAAAGAATCAACTTTAGAACTTTTAAATTATAAACTATCTAAACAAAAAAAAAGTTCCAATAACATTGCTTTAACCAGCATTACAATTTTGAACTAATTAACAAACGCGATTAACTTCAAAGCCTCGGCGAGGTTTTAAACGTCACCGCCGTGTCCATTCTCAAGTCGGGGAAAACCCCCAAACAATTACTGTTGCGCCTGGGGTCGACGAACAGCAAGTTTGGGGTAATCCCCGGCGACACGACGTTGGTTGCGCACTGATTCGTGAAGCAAGCGACGTCCTTTGCCGCCCTTTTCAAGCTGAACCCACCCTGCATAAAGTGCTTGGAAATTTTGCACGCGGGGGTTCCCACCGCCTTGCGGAAGTCACCGCGGAACTTGTCGGTGGAGAAGGCGTAGACGAGGGGATTCACCGCGGAGTTAGAGGAGGCGAGGAGGGTTGAGAAGGTTTGCATGACGAAATGGGGCGCGCCGCCCAGCATCTGCGGTGAGTAAATGGCGGCAATTTTCACCGCGTGGTACATCAGCCAGTCCACCATGAACACCGCTATCTGGTGGATAAAAATTTACATTAGTAAAAACAGAAAATTTAAAAATAATTTATAATAAAATAAAACCACTGTAGAAGTTTAAATTTAACATTTAGTTTTAGACTAAATAAAATAATTATTCAAAAGTATTCTTATTCTTGTAGAAATTACAATAATTAAAAGAATATGCAACAAATGAATGATCTAGTTCTAGACATAAGAACAAAAGTCTTATGATATATCATTTAACTTATACCATAAAAAAAGAAAGGAAAAACATTAAAAAAGTTTAGCTATTGTCTGTTTTGAAGTTATCTTTACCCATTTTAATTTACGTTTAATGTATATAAAATCAATAAAATAATCCATATAAAAACATCTTAAAATGAGCACTCACAAGTATACAGACAATTTTGGTGACTTTATTCAACGTGGATCCGGAATTTCTGCCGACCGAGGTGTTGCGGTGTTTTAAATAAAGTTTCCTGATGACTGCCATGTAACACATCAGAATTATGAATACTGGAACCAAGTACGCGTACGCTGCGTTTGCTATCTTTAAACCTGTCAATATCATACTCTCGTTTTTCATACGCAAATCAGTTAATAATTTAGGCGTTTTAATAACTTGCTATGTTATTATAAGTTTAAACTAATGAATTTTCAATCATTTAAAAAAGTTATTTTAAACTACATTTAGTATGTTATAGAATGTTAAGTGTTATTAAAAATATCAAAAATACAAACTAACCATGGTTCCATTTATCTTCAGACTCAAAACAGAAACTTTCATCTGGGTTAAACACCATCGAAAAATTTGTTTCATTCATTTGGGTTTTTATTTCAGCGGCAATGAACTATTGAAAATTTTTGTGCAGTTTTAATATTAATATTCAAGAATTTTTAGATTTTATGTAGCTTATGGCTGGTACGTTTCGTCTTTAGAGTGCAAAACAAGTTAACAAAAATAGTTATTACATTGTTTTACTAAGCTACCTGAAAGGTTTTGTAAAAGCAATCACTAGAATTAAGTTTAAGCGTTAAATTTATTTAATAACTACACCATTAATTTGCAGCAATACTACGAAGTGAACATTAAAAATTTTATAAGCTTTTGAAGTTTTTAAAACAACAAACAAAACACGAACATAGATTGTGCGGTTGAACTAACATATGTCTTTGTGAAAAGAGCGGGAACTGCAAAGCTTATTGAAATGAACCATATAATCGCGATGCCAATGTACCCGTTTCTCTTCGTTCTGTACTTGTTTTGCTTGAGGGCGTGCACAATCGCAAAGTACCTTTAAGTGTAAAAAAAACACCTATTCGAATATAAACTACAAGTTAAAATGTTTTTAAACCCTAAAATTGCAAAGTACCTTTGAGTTAGGAAAAAAATCAAAAAACAAACACCTGTTTGAATATACACTAAAATAAAAAAAATACAGAGTTCTTCTTTACACGATACAGTATTTTAAAAGAAAATGATTATGGTATTGTTATGCAGAGGGAATTTAGGAAAGTTTAAAACAAAACTTTACAATGACTAAATATTTTATGTTTATATTGTTAATATGATATTTTAAAAAATGAATTGAAGATAACATGTAACATAAAACACGTTTTACTAAGTTTTTTTTCTTCACTATTTACAAAAAAAAATTACATTGAAAAGAAACAGAGATGATATTGTAATTGCAGATAAACACTTATCTAAAACATTTATTTTAAATAAATAATTACAATATTGTTTGAAAAGACCGTTTTGGTTTATTATAAAGATAATGTTTGTTTTAGAAAGTGCAAATCTAAAGCATGCTCTTTAGCCTAGATAAAGTGGGAATGTTTACTGTGAAATATTGGCATATGTCTCTATAATGAACGCTTGATTTTAAGTAAGATTATACCCTGCACAGAACAAAAGCTAATCGAAAGTGCGTCAACGTTTTAAATTGTTGTTTTGTTTTTAGATTATTGACGAGCATTGTTGCCACATGCATGTTTCATAATACTAATTTTGACGATTTAAACTCTACAGTTATTTTGGCAATAATGCCTTTTAGCCATATGCAAAGAAAACTCTTAAAACAGTAACAATCACTATTTTTAGATATGTCATACATTTGTATTTCCAAGCAAAAACTTGATTAAAACTAGTTTCTTTGAGGGTTTTGCTTGTTTTAAAAGATGATTTGCTTCAGTAAAAACTTTGGTATTCAACAATTAAGGTAATAAATATAGATTTATGTTTCGGGAAAATCTTATTTTAAGCTACAAAAAATAAATATCTAAAAATTTTCTTGAAATCCCAACTTTTATTAAATTATTCAAAAAAGATAAAAATACGCAAACATTTTGAAACAGAAATTTATAACCAAATTGTCTATTTATCTGAATAGACAAAATTATAACTTTTTCAACACGAACAATTTTAAATAAGTAAAATAATGGAATACAATAGATTTTTAGAACTAGTTTAATATAAATAATTCTTTGTAAATACAAATAAGCTTGTACTTACGATTGGTACTAATTTCAATATCAAGTATGCATTAAACTTAATATTAACATGTACTAAAAATTGACAAAAACCAATTAAAGATAACAAAATTGATTTAAATTATTAATTGTGTTGTATAAATTACTACTGCTCATTAATCCATTAAAACATTTTTAACTATATGTTCAATTCTAATTTTTTAAAAATTAATGTTACCACTTTAAGAAATTAAAATCATCAAAATTAACTATTAAACGGTTACAATCATTAAAATCTAGATGTTTTTTTTACTTTATTTTTAAATTTTAGATTTTAATGTGCTTATTTTTTAGAAAATACCTTTCTTAAAATTTTAGAACAACTAGATCTAAGATAGGTTGCTTATAAATGTCATGTTCTGAAAACAATATCAGTTGTGGTGATACACTAGAAGCCACAATGGCAATTCAATCTAATAACTTAAACATTAAAAAAAAATTCAACACCTTTTACCATTAAACAATTAAACAACCATTAAAACCAACCTGTCGATTGCCAATGCGACGAGGGTCCATGCGGACGCATACATGGTGCAGGTCTCGCAGAAGACGTGGAAGTGGCACATGAACCTGCCCAGCGCCCACTTGTCCACCAAACAAACCACCAACTGGACGGGAACGTAGAAGAGGAGGAAGAAGACGTCGGCGCAAGCCAGGTTCAGCAAAAACATCTGCGTGGTGTTCAGTCCTAAAAATAAATGTATAAGTGAGAACTAGCAGCTTGTTTAAGTCGTCTGAAGGTGAAAAATTAAGTGTTATTACAATACAGAAGGGTTTATAAAACTCATTTTCCTAATTAACGACTTAGCAGAAAACGTTATTGCTCCCTTTATCAAACTGCAGAAAATAAAAACTAAAAAAAAAAGTATAAAATAAACTAACAATTAAAAGTAGTCAATCAATAAGAAAAAATAGAAGCTTTTTTAAGTCATCTGTGTGCTGCTTGGCCATGAGAAAAATAAATTCAGAAAAAATAACTAAAAGTTGGTTGAAGTTTGTTGAAAATAAAGTGCAAACGCTCTACAGTGTATTTACAAAAAAGTGTTGACAATTTCTCGTGTGTTAAGGGTGCGTCGACTCATGTCTATTATGTATGGCACTTAACATGACAGCTTTTACTTATTTTTTTTATTAGCAGCATGTAAAATTTAATTGATTGTTTTTCAGACTTAAACCCGTAAAAAATAAACTAGAAATATTTCTTGACAGCTGTCAGCAAACCGTTTTATTGCCACTAGAAATAATTCAACATTTTATAAACTTTACTCGTATGTTTTGAGAATTGACTCATTTTGCAAAAAAAAATATCTGGTACATTTAAAAATAATTTAAAACTCATATGATAAAACATTTATTGATATTTATTAAAATTTAATTATTTTTTCATAGATTAAACGTGTGTTGGCTTATTTTTATGATTTATATATGACAATTAACTTAATAGTTTCCTCTTTTTTAAATAAATTTTTAGCAAGCAATACTTCGTAAATATTTGCTGAACAAAATTAAGAAAAGAATAGTGATAGTTTACATTCATCAGTTGAAAACTTTTTTACGATCACAATCACAACATTGTGCTTTGTTTCTATTGATATCTTTATTATTTTTTAAGTAATTTAAAAACATTTGTAGCAACATTTTTATAGTTTTAAACTAGTATTTACGTCTATTTTTCAGACTAATGTCAAGTTGAAACGTATTAGTCTAAATATAAAAAGTTTTTAATGCTTGTTTATAACATTTAAAACATTTATAAAACTGTTTAGTGAAACTACCCATATGTCCTTTAAAAATGTGCAGAAAAACAAATTAATAATTGATCTTTGGTTGCATTTATTATTCATCTGCCAGACTTATGTAAACTTAAAACCATTATTTTAGTTAAAAAATTCCTATTTGCTTTTCATGGAACAGTTTTGAAAATCCACAACAAGTTGTTCAAGGTTTTTGTAATAAAGCGATTGTACACACGAAACACAAATTGTACACAAAGTAGAAAGAATTTTAGCTTTAATTTACAGTTTTTATACACTGTAGACTTTAATTAAATTCTAAACAAAAACAAACTGATTTTTCTATTTTCTTAATTGTATTTTCTTAAACTGATTTTTTATTTTCTAATAAGCTTGTATAGCAAAACATCAGCAAGTTTTTTAATTAACAAATAGTTACGAAAACTTTTTATGTAAACATTTTACATACTTTCGACAAACGACTACGAAGTACAAACAAACTATATATTGTTTAGTTACGGTTTCTTAAAGCTTTATTTAAAAACTCACACTTAAGTTCTACAATACTAGTTTTTATTTTAAATAATTTTCTATTTTTACTTTAGTTCTATACAAAACTACATGTCGATTAACAAGCACAAATAACCTTGTGGTTTTGGAAAATACACGTGAATAATGGTGAATATGACCAAAAAGTTACCGATTATTCCCGCCATAAATATTATTGCGTACGAAATCGACAAGAACAAATTGACCGACCACATGACGTCATCTTGTGATGTCATATTTTGTGAAATCATAGATAAGTTTGTCATCGCTGATTCTTCGATGTGAGTCGAGTTCATTTTAGTTTAATAATTTAATAAACCTGGGATTTTTTTTTATTTAGATGTTTTTTTTAAATTTCGTCTATTTTAATTGTTTTTTAAAAACTGTTATATCTAACCTGGTAAATTACTTTCAAAGTTATCAACATATAAAAATAATTTTGTTAATTTGACTGTTGTTAACTGACGATTACTTTGGATTAGCAATTTGCTCAAACTAGTTTCTAATTTTTTATTGTTCATAGAAAACAATTTAATCTTGAAGTATTTTATAAAATATAGCTTAATATTTCAGATCTTTTTGAAAAAAATATCTACTTAATATTTACTAGTAAAAACTGTTTAAACCGACCATTATTACAAAACAAAATGCTCAAAACTAACCTAATTTTTTTAAACAACTTTTTATTCACTTACTTGAGTTCAGTTGCTAAAGTGTTTAATAGGCTTTTGGAATTAAAGTGTTTCTAAATGCAAGTTTTCATAAAAAAAAAACTGAATCAAAAAAATCTTTTTTGTTGTATTTATTATATATTTTTTGGTTTTTACTAAAACTTTCTCATAGGCTTTGGAGTTTTTAAATGTAAATAGAAATTCCCTCCATTCAAAGAAAACAGTTTAACGAATTAAGAAAACGTTTTAAGAAAACGAATTAAGAGTTGTATTAAATTTGACGATTCTATTTGGATTTCTAGTGTTGGAGCTATTTCTAGTAAAAAATACTTATCATAAAGGTTAAATATAAGTTAAATAACCAACCTATAGTATAATTTATTTGTTTTAATAAGTTTCTATTTAAGTAAAACAATAACTTTAAAATCTTAAAATTTACCTAAGTATAGTATTTCTAAAATAAAAAAAAGTTACACACTAAATACAAGTATATTAGTTTAATATTAACAGCTATTATTTCAGCTAAAAAGAAACTATCATAATAATAATAAACAACATAACAAATTCTAAAAATTAAAAAGCTAACTTCTTCATTAATAACTAATTTCAACATATTTAAAAACAATAAGCTTAAGAAAACCATAAGCTTTATATAACCTAAAAATTTTTTAAAAACATAAACTTATCCACCAAGTTTTTGTTGACTTATTTCATACTTGTCGTCTTATCTTTTGAATAAACATAAATTGTTTACAATCGTTTGGAAAATTTACTACAAATTTTTAGTAAAATTGCTTATAAACTTGTTTTTCATTGCTTATATAAATACAAGGTTAGTCTGAAAATTTCAAGTTTAGATAAAAAATATGTAAAAAGTCTTATGAGCAAAAATTTTTTAATGAACTGCTGTATATTGTTAACTGGGAAAACTTTAATGTTTTTTGATTCTTTTTATACTCTTTGAACACCGTGATGCAAAAAATCAATTTATTTCATAATATAAATTGACGTGAACGTATTCAATATGAATAATAAATATTCTATTTGATTTAGAAGTGGCATACAGCCCTATGTATACATCCTTTATACGATGCTATGATAAAAACAAATAAATTTTCGGTTGTTATTAAAACTTTCAAAATACTTATTAGTTTTTACTTTTACCATAAGTGTTTGTTTTATTTTTTTAAATAGAATATTTTAGCCAGTAGAAAAGTTTTAGAAAATAAATACATTCAAACGAACTAATGTTAATTTTTTTTTATGTCTCTTACACGAAGACTCATCAAAAACTAGTTGTAGGCTCTTGGACACTACCGTCGTTAATCAAACTTCTCAATGTTATTTTTTTTATATACACAACACATTGTTTGGACAAAACACTATTTTTAAACTTATTTTTATACAACTTATTTTTCTTGCATAAAATTGTATGTCAAAGGTTCTTAGTGAACTTTCAAATTTAAATAATCATAAATTTCAATCATCTCAACACTTCATATTTTTCACATTAATCTTGCCTCCTTTATATATTTCGAATTTTCCTTCAAACAAACACGCTGTCGCTTCTGCACACAATTCTAATGCACGTATGCCGCATTCGCGAGTCGATAATAAATTCGAATCTCGAATATTTGATTTATACGTGCGAATACACGATTCTTCTCTTTTTGCTCAAAGTGAGCCGCTAATTCATAGAAAAAAGAATCCTTCAAATTTCATTTTTCTTCATCTTTAAATTTAGTTTAAATGATAAGCTTAACAAGTTAACACTTTAAAAGTTTTATAAGCAAACGATAGAAATAAACAAAATCTTTAAAATCTTATCAAATTAATTATCTGGTAATTTATTCAACAACAAAATACGATGCTTAAATTGTTCTGTATAATGTATGCTATTCACAACTACTCACTTTAAATGAAAAATTATTGTATTGATTTCGGCATCATAATACTGACAAAATTTGAATTTTTACTTTTTTATACTAGGATATGCTTTATTTATAAACTTTAAAGCAAAAATCAATAATCTGCATGCACTCAAACACAGAGTTTATATCGAAATATTTCGTATGAAGGGTTTAAACTTAAATTCCTGACATTCAGTAAACAGTAATACGGATTTAATTCATGACGTTTATTTGAAACTTTTTAAATTCGACCTGTTATTACGTAAAACTAAATTTCTCATTAGATTTAGTTGTTAGAAAAAGTATAAAAAAGTGATATTTACAGCTTTAGAAAAAATTCAAAACAAAACTGGATCATCTTGGTAGTAATTTTTACGGGTGTCACGCTACCCTATTTTAAATTAAGCATTAAGTTTAGTTACAGTTTAACACAGGATATAATTTAAAATTAATGCTTACATGTAAAATAAAATACCCGTTCTACAACTACCATACATTTAGTTTGTAAATTTATTTATATTTTACTCATTTTTTGGAACATAACCAACCATCCAAACATTTTTTGCTAGCTTAATTTTTGCTAGTTTTTAGAAAACTATTTCACTGTTTTGATTTTTATTTTCTTTTTTAGCAATACTGAACTTTCAAACTGCTTATTTTTCTACTTTGAAATTGTGTTTTGTTTTTTAAATAGTATTTAGTTTTGTAGATATTAATTTTAACAGATGTGTAATTATTAATCATAATAAAAACTAAACAAAATTTTATGTATAAACCGTTTGAAACCTCTTGTAGCTTTTACGTTTTATAAGGTATACCAATGTTTTCCTGAAGCGTTTTAAACTTTATAAATTGAATAGAGTTTTATTAGCTTATTCTAAAGTGTTTGAATATAAGATATACCATAAAAAGTGCTTTAAAGGTGGTACAAAATTCTATATGTAAAAAGATTAAATTTTCAAACCACACAACTTTAAGTATTATTTTAATATCATTTTACATTATTTTATTATTTACTACTATTTTATATTTATATTATATTTAAATACATTGATTGCTTATATTAAAGGTTTTTTGTTTATTAAGAAATAAAACGAAGTATTAAAGCATCTATTTATCTATAAGTCATTTCTAAACAATTTAAATCAAAAAACTATAAATTGTAACTCTTCTTTTAATAAATAAATCAAATTAACTTTTACAATAACTCTTAAACTCAAAATTCTTTTCCACAACACTCACTTAACAAACTCAGAAAATTGTTTTAAGCTGAACATTCAAACACTTTTAGCGAACCTTTTAAGTTGATGAATTACAGACAGCCAGTTTTTAGTTATCCTGCAAACTACACGAAATGCAAGAGAAGGAAAAACACGAAATCAAGAGAAGCAAATCAGCGGCCAACTTTCAAGAAGCTTTTTTTTTTTTGAACTCGGAAGCAACAAATAAACAACCGCGGCAAAATCAGCATTGGAATTTTCGTGAAACAAACGCAATTTTTTTCGCTTTACCGAACTTTTTATCGAACGTTTCCTGACGCTGTTGTAATCGGAAAATCAGTTTCACCTTTTCGAGCTAAACTTGCAAAGTTTTTAAAATGAAGCAATCATTCAAGTTAAATTCTCTTGTAAATTTCTAGTAAAAATTAGTAAAACTTAATTTGAACAACAATGTTTTTTTTTACAATTCAACTGATTTAAGCTTTTTAAAAAAAAAGTACAAATAACTTGGTCTACAAAAAGTACAAGTTTAAATTGATTAATAAAAAAGTTACTACTATTTAAATACAAGGCTGAGATCTTTTTTTTTTACTTTTATTAAATCGTTTGTAAAAAACCCTAAAAATAATTCTTCAAGATTAATCTCATCATGCTATAAGTTTATTTTTACTACTAAACTTGAGGTTTTTATTAGTTAAAGCTTTGCATATTCTATTTTAACAAACAAAGCAGTTATTGTATTAAATACTATAAGTTTAGAGTTTATAACGAAACAAATAAAACTTTTACTTAAGATTTCAGTTAGAAAATAAAGTTTTTGTGGTTCTATTAAGCTTAATTTAAACTTTAGTTTTAATAAGTTTAATTAAACAGTGTTTGGAAAAGTTATGTTTATGTAAAAACGTATAATGTTTAGAAAAGCGTGTAGCAAAACAAATTTAGTAGTTCCTAAGTAACTCTTGATTTAATGTAAAATTACATTTTAATGTGAATAAAACATGATAGCTTTGATTAAGAATATTTCAGTAGTTTGAAAAACTAAGGAAGTTAAAAATCTATAATTTAGATAAAGAACAAGCTCAAAAAGAAACAACTAAACGTTAATTTTTAAAATGTGTTAAATTTAAAAAAAAATGTTTAAAAGTTATTTTTTATAACTGCTTACTTACTAGTAGAAATTTTTTTTTTTATCTTTAGGAGAATGCTTTAAGCTACAAATGTTTTTTTCAAGATTATAAGCATACTTTATTAGAATGTAAAAATTTAAAGAACATTTGAATCCATAAATATTGAATCAAAATAAAAAAGTTAATGCAGCATTGAAAATATTATTTTTAGTATTGACAAACTTATAAATAAAAACATTATAACTTCAAAGGTCATTTCAATTTATCAAATTTTATTCGCACAATTTTACTCACCTAGGCTATTTGCTTTCAAAAACTGACTAAAAGTAGAAAGTATTTACTTAAATTATAGTTTTTGTTTTCTATAACATTAATATAATACTTTGTAGATCTTTTAAATTAAAGTTTAAGTAGAACATTTGAGAATTAAAAAAGTGTTTCTATGTTTTGATTTCACAAATGAATAATGTTTAAAAACCTCTTTAAATTTAGTTGTTACTTTGTTATACAGTTATAATTAAGTAAACCTTTAAAAAAATTATTTAATATAATTAAGCAAAAAACAGATTATATATATATTTATAAAGGTTTTGAAGACCAAATTAAAGATAATATGTATGTACTAAAACCTAAACATAGTATAAAAATTTATTGTCTTGCTATTTCAACTTAAAACTGTTTTAAAACTTTAAGTGCTGTCATATCTACGAATTTAATTGTGATTTTAATACTGAAAAAATTAATTTGTTCAATTCATTAAGTTTCAAATTAAAAACAGAAAATTAGACTTAAATAAGTTTTATTTTATATATAAACTTGATAAATCTGCTTTTAGTTACCCATCTACTTAAAAATATAATATATAAAATCATTTAGTTAATGTTTAGTTTTGGAATTAGATTTTGAACGGTAGCTTAAAAAAGCGCTTTAATATCCAAATAAAATTGTTTATGGTTTAAAATATTTTGTATTTTTAGCTAAATTTTTAACGAAAAGTCTAGTAAATAAATAAATAAATACCAGTATTGTTTTATTGTTTACAATGCTTAAAGCAATACATGTTTGAAAAATATTTATTAAAAAAAATATAAAAGCTAAAACAATAATAAAATAAAAGCATTACCTTTATAATTTAAATCTAACCTTTTATAATATCAAAGCGTTTATACGGATTATTAATTACAATAGGAAATATGTTGTATAGAATATTATAAATTGTACTCAGAACATTTAAATGTTAAATATTGCTGATAAAATGCTTTTAGATTCATTTTTATTTATCTTGTTTAAATTTGTATTATAGTTGACAAAGTAATTGTATATTTTTACTGATAGATTTAAAACCAATAAACTACAAAACCAAATTAAATCATGTATGAGTTTTTTAAACTCAACACTTTAAGCTGTTTAGTCGATGTAAAGTATAAGCATAGAAAGAAAGCTATTTATTTTTATTGTTGATGCTTGTAATAAAGCATGTTTAAAACCGTTTATATAAAGTAAAGTTCAAGTACACAAGCATTTTGATACTTTATATATCTGCCATAAGGTATTGAAACTTAAGGAGCACTAGAATACGTTTTATAACTGAATATTTAGTAAATATTACAAAACGTATTCTAGTGCCCCTAAAGGTACTTTTAATATAAAAATGATTTAAATAATAAGACACTTTATAGAACTAACTAAAAACAAACTTTTCATTTCCGAATACTTAGAAGTTTATAATAAATATGTTGTAAAACATTTACATGGTTGCTCATTTTTGATATCAATTAAACAAAAAACATCTAAGAAACGTGTTTTTAACAAAATAAAAGTTATTTTAGAATTTAACATTTTTTGATTACAATAATAACCAATGTAATAATTTTTACTACTTAAATTCACATGAGTTTAAAAAAAGTTATATATGTATATTAAATACATTATAATAAATTGCAAAAAAATAACAGTTTACGTAAACATATCGAATCGTTACGAATAAGTTTTGCAAATGAAAACAATATCAATTACTAAATAATATTTTAAGTTATGAATGTTAACTAGTTTAAGAATAATTTCAGTTAACAATAATTTTTTTTTAAACAGTGTAACGTTTTTAACATCTGAAGGATTTTAAAATCTATTTAGAATTAATCAAAAACAAATTACCTAATTTAACTCCAAACAATATTTTTTTAATGTTGCATATAGTTGCCAAAATTAGTAGCGACTTTTTAAGTTTGTGTTGAATAATATTAATTAAAATGAAACACAACAATATTTTAAGTTCAAAGAATAATAACAAAAAACGAAATTATGTATCAAATCGAACCATTTAGTTAAGTGGTTAGATTTAGGAGAAATAAGTTATCAAGTTCTGCAACTCAGTTTTACTAAAAGTGATCCCGTGAATTTTATAAGTTTTATTTTTTAATAACTGCTGCTAAACAACAATCTTTTTTTTTTACCTAACTGATAACTAGAGTATAGTTAATAAATACATTAAACTTATAGCTTAAGATATATATAAGTAACTTTTTGTTTATGAATTTTAATTCAAACAATACTGTAATAAATATTGAATAAAGTATAAAAATATTAATTTATAAAAATAAAAAAGTATGCTTTTTAAAAATAGTATAATAAAAGTAAAAATAAGTTTTGTGTGTCATCAGCAAAAGAAAGAAATTTAATTTAAATCAATCAACATACTTTTTATGAATCAATTAAGAAAAAGATGTACTTACAAGGTTGAATATGGAAAAAAATATATGTCAATTATGTGCAAGTTTAAAACAATCTTAAATATTTTTCATAGAAACGCGAAAAATGTATAAATATTTGTAAATGTTATTGAAATATATCAAATATTAATTGTAAAAGTATCTAAAACTGATGATTTGCATGAAGCTTGTGTATTTTCATGATATTATTTTTATAAACTTAATGCAACAAATAGTTTTATTTTCCATAAAAAAACTATCCTAATTTATTTTACTAAACTTATTGGTCAGGATCCGGATCTTTTCAAATCAAGATCTGCTAAGACCTTTGCAAATCAGGCCGGTTCTAGTAAATTCTATTTAGTACTTAACTTAATAAAAAAAATTTTTTTAGTTTTTTACAATATTTGTAAGAATTTACCTCTTCTAAATTAAGTTAATTAAATAATAAAATTATTCAAGAATTTAACTGTTTGCATTAAGCTTCTGAACTACTTTTTTTCACTTACAAAATTTTACCTCCGGAACTTTACTGAAAAGCAATAAAGTTATTTGGTAACAGTTTTCACTCTATATAACAAAATAATAGGATATCCTTAATCATATAAAAAATTATCTAGTACAAAAGTTACACATTATTAAAGCAATTTTAAGAAGTTTGAAGACATGAATTAGCTTTATTCCGGTATTTACTGAAAATTTAAGCAATTATATAGTTATTCTAAGTAATCAAAAGTTATATTGAAGTTACAGTTAGAAAATATTAAATTTTTCTGAATTCAGTAGACGTTAAGCATTAATCAAAAAAGTTGATTCTCAATGCAATATTATTAAAACTAGTGCTTAAAATGTAATTATTTTGTAAAAATAAACCTAATTGAACTAGCTGTATAAATGACATGTAAATTTATGATACATCTTATCTAACTTGAATTATTAAAATTCACAGGGCTTATGCTTAATTTATGAGTTTAACCTCTATAGTGTAAACTAACAAAAAAAATTATACTTAACTTAATTGAATATTTTTTAAGTGACATGTATTTGTAGTATATATTGTGAACAAACACTTTATGAGTAGTTCTCCTAATTATTCATAAACCTGTCAACATTTTTATTGCATGTCATATTTTGAAATTTACATTAGTCGTTATTGTAGTAAAACAAAATAAATTATTGTTCTTAAAATGAGAACAAAATCAAGAATAAAAACAATTAATAAACACAAACACTAAACGTCCTAGTCACTTTTTTAACACTAGTAGAAACCAAGAAGTAGTAATTATAGAATTATTTTAAATCTTTTTTTTCAGTCTACATAGCATAGCGTGTTTTATCTGACAGAATTTACACGGAATTGAACTCCAGAAGTACAAATTTCAAATGTAAATGTAAACAGAACAATAACAATTATGATACATGATTTGTTTGTTTTCTATTGGCTTAAATCAAAAGGAAAAGTTTTGTCGAGATGAAGAAGTTAGAATCGGGTATAATTAACTTGGTTTTACATAGCCCTTGGAAAACTCAATGTTTTATTAAAGCTGTTTTGATTTTAATCATAATGCTTCATAACAACTAAGCTGTTTATAAGAATATTAGACCAAGAGTTAACAAATTAAAATTCAAGTAAAACAATTAATCAAAATCAGCCTTCCAAATTGTAATGCTTATGTAATACGCTTAATGGGAACAATACACTTTTACGAGCTAATTGTATTTTTGGTTTAAAAACTTTGGTTTGAATTTCCGTAAACAAATTTTTATATTGGTGGTGATTAAAACTTAAATAAAGCTAAATATAAAAAGTTTCATAAGTACTATTTCGATACAGTATAAGAATTTTAAGAAAAAGCTTAGCGTGAATAGTTAAGCATAATAAAACTTAAAATTTTACTAAAAGTTTTTCACAATTTTAACCACTATTCTACTTTCAAAACTTATAATGACACCACTATTTTTTATTGTACTGTGTTGGTTTATGAAAAACCAGCTTGTAATTTTATTATTAGTGTAAGCTTAAATCTATATTTACTATTTATACAAGCTATATAGTATAATCTATATACTTTTTAATTCTTTTACAAGTTGTTATAATTAACCACTAAGTCGTTTAAAATAAAACTAACTCAAATAGTTGTTTATTTTTTTATTTTTTTATTTTTCAAATTTTAAAAACTATCTGACTTAAAATTTCTTTTAACTATGTCATTCCTAAAAAGTAATCAAATTTTGCATTAAAAGGTTTTTTTACCACCAAAACGGTTAAAACTGTATTACAAATTAATACTTCCGAATTTATAACGATAAATGTACCAAATACTAATAAATACAATAAATACTTGGCAAATAAAGCAATATTCTATAGTCAACACACAAAGTTATTTATCTAAGTGTCCGTTCAAGTTTACA
Organism: Thalia democratica; assembly: GCF_965202585.1. Taxonomy (NCBI): domain Eukaryota; kingdom Metazoa; phylum Chordata; class Thaliacea; order Salpida; family Salpidae; genus Thalia; species Thalia democratica. Next base: position 29,290,853 of record NC_139168.1, on the reverse strand, counting down.
AAAATAAATTTTTCTTTCATTAATATATCACAAACTAAACTTAAGAAAACATTTGAGTATAACAAATAGCTTAGTTAGTTTTACACTTGATATCTGTTTACTTTAGTTAAAGGTTGATCTAGAAAGTTTATACCAAAAGTTAACTATATTGAAATTTCTCAAACAAACTTTTGATTCATTTTCTATTACGACAATACCGTGCAAAATATTTTAGTAAATACCGTAACTTATATAACAAACAAGTTAAATCCGTAACAAAAACTCACATTTCTACTTACATAAACAAGCACACAAGTATACTTTAAAATGGTCCCAGTATCGCAGTATTTAAAGGTGAAGGGTGATAATTGTTTCATCATGTGAAATTGTAGTATTACTCGTGTCAAAATAATGTTAGGATGCTCCAAATTCTCAAAAGTGTGTTTTATACTTTTTACGTTTTTTAATTATCATTTTTCTTAATTTGTATTTTAAAACTATCCTTGAGAGAAAATTGAAAACAAAGGTTTTCATAAATAGATACTTAATTCAACGTTTAAAACAAAATCTAGTTGTTTAAAAATAGTTAGCTCTAAAAAATTTGAAAAAAGATAGTAAAAGTATATTTTATTCAAGTTAGATATTAAACAAATAAGGAAAAAGATTATATGCATACATTTTAACAACTTAATTTAAAAACTGTAACTTTTTATAGTATTCCTAATTATAATATTTTCATAATATATTTTTCAATTATTGTTTTGTAACACTTTATTTCATATTAACTTTGTTGTTTTCGCAGATGCTACATTTTATATTGAACAAGCTATCATTAAAAACCATAATTCAATTATGAGTCATATCATATTTAAACATTTTGTAATAAATAATTTGGTTTTTTTTTTAATTAACTAATTATGTTTCGTTTGTTACATAAGTATTAGTATAACACTATACAAAAAAGTATAAAGTCGCTATTTCTGGTATCGATTCGACTATTAAACTTAATGTAATAATATTGCTTGAAAAATAGTTACAATTTAAAAAAAAATTATTTAAATAAATTTTGTCCTTTCTTTATCAACTTGTTTTTTCTTTATTAAAATACAAAAGTATCAAGTTGAAATAAATACACTTTATCATTTACTTACTCAAACTTAGCAATTGAGAGAAAAAATAAGTTATATAATAGTAGAAGCAACATAATTAAGAATACTCAAAAAAAATTAAGAAAAATAAAGTATGTAGCTCAACAGATTATTAAGATAGAATTGTTTTATTTTCAATGCTAATTTTTTTTTAAATAGCACATCAGACTATCCATAAATTCAGAAAAAATTTTAAAACTTAAAAAATATTTGTCTGTCGTAACCTAATTTATTATGTATGAATGATTTTCCAATCTATGCTGATCATCACAATGTTTTATCTTTTCATCAGGTTAGAGTGCTTAAAATATTTATGTTAACCAAAGTTGCCACAAAAGAAGTCTTGTTGGAGTTTAGCGGTTACAAAAGGTAGGGTTTCAAAAATTGAATAAATGCATGCTCGATTCGTTAGTCTTAACGGTCAAAAATAACAAAAATGCTGTTTGATTATTAATTAAAAAAAAAAGTACGATAAAGACACGAGTTTGTAATAACGTTAAAGAATATGTGAAAACAAACAAACTGTAAACTTTTTATGATTAGGCTTCTATAATTATCGAAGTAACTAGTTTGGTTTTTGTTGAACATCGTATAACAGTTTTTTGCAGCATTTTTTAGTCTACCTACACCATGTACGTTATCAAATTGTATATTTTCACAAAATATTTAACACACTAGTTATAAAGTTGTTTGAGCAAAATAATTTTTTATCTGCTAAAATAACATTGTTTATTTTAGACAGAAGTTAGGTAGCACTTACTATAATACACATTTTATAATATGTTTTATCAATTTGATATTGTTTTATACTCATTAGAAACACGTATTTGCAACATTTGATTAAAGTGAACATTTTAAAAACAGAATATTATATTCATTTGTATTTAAAAACCCGATTGTTGTACTTTTACAAAATTTATAAATACTAAAATTGAACTTTAATTTTTTTTGATTTGTTATTGATATTGATTTGTATCATTTTATTTTAAAATAATAAAAAAATTAAATTACTATTTTGTTTTTTAGTTAATTTTAACATTTGTCTAAAAGTGCTTAGTAAACTAATAAAAATTTTATTTTTACTAGCTGAAAAACAAAACAAGTTGAGTACCAAAACAAATTTTACCATTTTTTAAATTTGTAGTTCTGATAAACGTACAACAAAAACAAAATTAGTAATATACTTTTTGTGTTATGACGGATGTTAATATTATTATACAACTAATCTAAAAGTAATTAACTAGATTTGCATTTGTAGAAAAACATCATTAAATTTGTAAGATATAGATCAGGGTTTCCCAAACTTTTTTGCTAATGGCCCCCTTTAAAGAGTTTGAAAAAGTAATGGCTCCCTTCAACATATAGATTACTCATAAACTACAATATAAAACACGTAAGACCTTTTTTTTTTTTTTTTTTTTTGCTCTTCATCTGAAACTCGAGAATATCTAGTGTAAGTTTCTAGACTGCCATAAAATAAACATAAGACCTTTTTTTTTTGCTCTTCATCTGCAACTCAAGAATATCTAGTGCAAGTTTCAAGTTATGGCCTCATGGCCCCCCTGTGGCTCCTTTACTGCTCATGGCCCCCCCTCTTCCCCCTTTGCTACTCATGGCCCCCTGAGTATCTGTCATGGCCCACTTTGGGAAACCCTGGTGTAGAAACAAAAATGCTTTTTTTAACGAATCGAGTATAAAAAAAGTGTATTTTGTAAAAGAAATGAAAAAAAACTTTACTTTTTTCAGTGCAAACTAACATATTTGAAATTAAAAAAAAATTATTGGTAAATTATAGATTGTAGGATGCATTAATGAGTATGTTTAGTTTTAAAAGATACTGTTCACTTAAAATTAACAACAGTGTTCAAGATAACTTTTAAAATTATTAAATTAAATAGGTTTTGTAACAAAAACTAGTATGGATTTTATTATTGTGATCTTAAACTCTCTTAAAACTTATATTTAAAAACAATAAATCATTTTAACAAGATTAAGTTTTTATTGTATTATGTCATGTAGAGTTGAAAAACATAGAGAATTGAAGAAAAATTTACTTTTTTTTCCTTTCTTTGTAAAGTTCTAAAATCTAAACTTTTTTATTTTATTTAAATCTAATTACTAAAAAAAATGCAATAATTACTGCATTGTTGTCCTAGTTTTGTATTATGTGCTGTTGTACAATTTCTTTTGAGAACGTCAAGTTTTAAGCTAGTTTCGGGTGTATACTTATTTTTGTAAAAAAATACTTTGAATATCTTAAGTATCATAACAATTTTTATAAACACTGTTTATATTGTGCCATGAACATGGTACTTTGTACTGAAAATTATTTAGAATCAATACACTTTGGCAACGACAAATATTTGTTTAGTAAAGCAAATATATACCTTATATATCTTTTGAAGTAAATACAACAAAAATTATCGAAAACAGTTGCAAATTTATACGAGGAAGCACTACTCATTACAATAAACAAACAAAATTTGATCACGTATGTTTAATTAAGCATTGTGACACAATGAAACAATAAGGGTAATCTAGTTTAAACAAACAATAAACGGAAATCAAAACAATTTTTTATGTTGTAGTAATATAGAACAGTTTCAATTCATTATAAAAGAAAAAAATCTTTGTTCTATCATTTGAAAAAACGGTTTCTTGTGTATAGGAGCTTAATTTCAATGTAACATAAATGCATTTTTTAATGATTTTAGAAGATAGTATTGTTAGTTAGATATCAGTCAGTTTTTAATTTATAAAATATTAACAACAATTAATTTTGTAATTCAAATGTATTTTTATCGTACCTAGATTTTTATAACTCAGTGTGATTTTTTTATCATTACGTTTTAAAGCAAAAAATGTCAAATAAACGTAAACTGTTTTAAAAAAAAGGTGATATTCATAAATACATAACATCAATTATTATTTATAAGTAGAAACTTTTTAAACAATCACACAATATTTACATTAATGTAAAATATTTACTTTAAACTTTCAAACCAACCTACTTTTACAACGTTTGATATTTTTTTGTAAAAAAGTTTTTTTTTAAATGTCTTTTAACCAAAAAGCATTTAACATTACATTGTAAGTTTTATTAAATATACTTTTGAACTTAAACACTTGGTAATTTTATTTTATAAAGATTTCACCAAAGCCAGATTTTTGTGTAATTAAATTTTATTTCCAACTAAAATAAAAATATGACTTATATACGCTAGTTTCTATTATATTATCTTAGTTGTAGGTTTTTAGTTCTTGTTGTTCTTGTTGTTTAGTAACCGTCTTTAGGTATGTCAATTATTCTTTCTGACTTTTTTTTCGTGTTATCTTAAAACTATATATAGATTACTACACTTGAAAAAATCGACAAAAAATTATTTTTTATTTATTAACTGCTTGCTGAAGATAGTTTTAAAGGTACTCCAAGCAATATATTATGAGTGAAAAATGTTACGTTGTCGATTTTTTTCAAGTATAGTAGTTTTTATATATAGTAATACTAAAATTATATATAACTAAAAAAAAAGAATTATAATTTAACTACTTACTACAAATACTGTAGTAAACATTTCAGTTAAAAATAAGCTAATCTTCAAAACTAATTTTTTGAAAATTAAAACACTAACCCACAAAAAATGTATTAACTCGATTTATTTCAATCTTAACATTTTCAATCATCTTACTAATTTACAATTCCTAGCCTTGTTAATTATCATTTAGATTAGAGGCTGTTTTACAGAAATTTTTAAATTAAATACGTTAAATCGACTGTTGAATTTGTTAAATTATTTCTTAACCTAAAACCTCAGCCACGATTTATTTTTGATTTTCTTTCTAAAACTATAACAAAAACAAATATAAAAGAAGTTAGTTTTTAACCTATTTTGATTTGTAACTTTTGAAAAAAAACCTATTAAAAATAAACTTAAATAAAATTGAATATGAGTATTAGTAAGTGTTAAATAAATAATGCAGAGTGTTATTAAAATTTTTCACAACCATTTCAAAATTTCAGAATGTTTTTTATTTATTTAATATACTTATGTCTTAAAATTTTTTTTTGAAGAAACAACATTTATTTAGAGCTAAAATTTAAAAAGTAACATTATCATTTTAATTTTAATAATTATTAAAAAAGAAATCGATTTCAAGCTAAAATTTGTTCTAGCCGAATCTCAAAAAAGTTATCAACACTAAAATAATTAGACTTTGTAAAATGCTTAACTTTAGCGTGTTACTTAAAACAACAAATTAAATGTTAAGAACTTATAAACCCTGCACAATGAATTTCAACGCGCTAGCTGTGATGTTGATCTGTTTGTACTGTGCTTCGTTCGGTTGCTGTATTTTTAACTTGGCCTCGAGAGATTGGGCAAGCGGAAGTGTGTTAACCTTCGGATTCTTAAAATTCTGCAGCATAGAGACTGGATTATGCGAATCTTGTTAGTTTCTGCTATAAAAGTTTTCACTTAAGCTTTACCTGATGTATAATTTCATGCATACTTGAATTAATAAACGTTTTTTGAATAAACTTTAATATTCTATCATATCTTGAAATTCCAATTTTTTACAAAATTTACCGTACAACTTACGCAGTAGTGTTTTAAACATTTTCAAGTTCTAATAAAATAAAAATGCTTATAATGTTTGCTCGCTGTGAAAAACTTAATCAAAATTCTTGTTTGCTTAAGCTTAACAAACAAACAGTTTCAATAAACTTCATTTTCTCGTAATTTTTGTTCAACTTATAGCAAGCACGTCAACTTTCTACTTTTTCAGTCTACTTCGGTACACTTCATGTTTTCATGATCATATCAGTCGCTGAAGGTTTTGCCGGGTTCGTTACAGCCATGGCAACGGTCAGTGCGGTGAGAAAGAACAACGTTGGTGAGGGAACGTTGAAATGCGCAAGATCTTCGATTTCGACGTTTGCATCGGCGGGTAAGTCATATCTGCTTTACAGTTGAAAAAGAAAATAAGCATATACACATAAATGAAACGGTAGATGTGAATTACGTTTTAAATTTTTCAGGTGACCAGTTTTTAAATTGTTTTAATTCAATTAATATATATTTAACTGATTTTTATTTGGTTCGTTGCGATTTCTCAAAAACAAAAAAAAAAATTTTCAACTACCGACGAAATTAGCAATAATGAGTTCTAGTTTTCGAAAGCCTGTTTTAAGGTAGCTTTAAACCATTGATAGCTGTTTGTTTTCGAACATAAATTTTTTTTAACATAACTCATTTTAGCTTAACAGCTTTTCACTCTGAAAAAAAAAGTAATGTGAACACAAAAGTAGTTTGGTTATTACAATTTTTATTTTAGTTTTTTAAAAGTTTTGACGACAGTTTCTATGCTAACAGCAAAGCATTACGATCAAAAACCTTTTTAAAACCATTTTAAACTCAAAGTGTAATAATTGTATTAATTAAATTAGTAGTTTTAAAATCATAACTAGTTCGTAAGCACCTGGTAAAACAAGCTCAATTTTTAAATACACAACTTTGTTGACTAATTTATACCACGTTCAAACTAGTTGAGAAATGTTTAAAATTTTCTTTTTTAAATAGAACCTACCTAAACTATAATTGTGATTTTAAACAACATTCTATTGTTGTTTTTCATTTAGAATATATATTTGAAAAGGTCACGTTAGTTTTAAAGATATTATTATTAAAACAAGTGTTTAGTTTCGAAGTTTATTAACAGTGTAGTAAATAAATTAGTCACAAATGGTTGCTAAACTACCAAACTACAATCAAAAGCTTTATAACCATCTCGTTTCAACAAACTTGAGTGTTGATTTATTTTAACACTAATACACCTTCCTTATTGGTTAACATTTCAGCGATATTCAACATCATTGGTCAATCGATGTGGACGAGCGACGTGTGTGCTGGCGATTGCACCATGTTAGGTTTAAGTTGGCACTTCGGTTACTGGACCGGTTGGACCAACGACTTTTTGCTGCTGATGTGCGCGGTGGTAATGTTCGTCATGAGAAAGAACATCAATGGTGACAACAGTGCGCTGAATGCTGTGGAAAATCCTACGTTTAACTTGGATAACAATGTTTAACTAGTATTTATAAGTATTTAGTTTTTATTAACTGGCTTAAAAAATCTGGTTTCGCTGTTATTGATTGGAAAAGAACATCAGTAGGTTTTGCTAAACACTTCTTGGAAAAAATAAATTAAGCAAGTTTTATGTTTTAAACTAGAAATAATTAAACTAATTACTATTGTTTAATTTTTTAGTCTTTTCACTTGTTGTGAAATTTTTTCGATAATCAATAGTCAACTATAACCTGTATATATTTTATTTTTGTGGTGCGTTAATATAGGTAATTAATAACATTTTGTTTTAAGTTATAACATTATTATTTTTTGAAAAATTTTCAATGGAAACATGAATTGTTTATTGCATTGCTTTTCTGTAAAAGTAAATTATTTTTTGTTTAGTTAATAAACTCACCATAATGTTTTTGGTGTAATTTGTAACTATTTCTGAAAAATAATATTAAATTTGTTAGTTGTGTATATACTAGAATTGTTATATTACCTTGATTAACAGAATCTTTTTTTTTGCTAATTAAGTTAAATGTTAAAACAAAAATCAATTTAAAGAATTTAATAACTCTCAGCACAGTTGGTACTAGCTTTGTTTTTTAGTTTTGAATATATTTCTTAAAAACAGCGTAAGTCTAATAAGTAAAAAAAGTTTATGAGTTAAAATAATTAGACAAACATATACCATACATAAAAAAGTGATAATTTACGTTTTACTTTAGTTATGATAATAAAATAGTAGTAATAAGTGTACTAACTTTAAATTTGTTTGTTATGGAGACTTTTTATTTTGTTTCTTAGTTTAACTTAAAAATAAAATATAAATGTTGAGTATGCTGAAACACAGTTACTAGTTCTGTAAATGAGGTTATAATCAACAAGCTATTTTAAAGATGAGTAAAATATTTTTTAAACTATTTCTGCCCTTGTTTATCTCGATAACATAGTATCCAAAAATATAAAAATAACAAGGAAGTGTAAAGCTTTAAATGTGTTTTTCGTTATCAACCTCAATTATAGTAACTACTGAAACAGGCGGAAATAGTCGGACTTTCCTTTTAGTTCGTCTACTAACTAAAGAATGTAGTTTCACCAAGTTTACAGATCAAAATATATTTTCATAAAACTAAAGCTTACTTAATTTATAAAGTTGATGTAAATGTTTTTATGACCTCATAGGAACAAATTTTGTTATACTAATAGTTGCTATCAATTGATTATTAATTTTAATCAATAAAAAGGAATTTTTAAACACATACTGTGAAACCTTGCTTTTGCAAACATCAAAGTTTGTCTACAATATTGCGATGTGTATACTAATTTTGTATTTGATTTTTTTACGAATTTACGAAAACTAAATTTAAAACTGCTTTATTATTTATTGAAACTTTTTTTTAAGGTTTTGTTTATATAGGTAAAATGATAAAAAGTTTTATACTTTGTAGTTTTTACAAAAATTATAATAATAAAAATTAATTTTTTTTTGTTTATATTTAAATGTAATTTAAATTTTTTCAGCCCCGTTCTATAAACATTAAAACTAATATATACATACTTAAAAAAAATTAATGAACTGGTACTTAGTTAAACTTTACTTATGATTTTTCTTGATAGCAAATTTAATTCTGAATTCTAATTTTGATTGTTTAAACTTTATATCGAATAAAAACTAAATAAATTCAGACTGTAAGCCGTTGTTCAAAGTTAAATGTTAAAGTTCAAAATGTTCATGTATTGTAAGCAATGCATGTACTTTAACATTATTAAATTAATTTTGTTAACTAAATTAGAAGTAAATTCATACAATTTTTCAAGCTTTTAGTTGTTTTTGTTATGTCTTTAAATTGTTGAATAACTCCAACAAATAACTTAATAGTAATTGACATACTTCTTTTTTATCAAAAAATTAAGTATTAAGACATATTTATTAATGGTTTTTTAAGTTTTTTTCGTAACAAATGTATTTAAATATCAGTTACCGTACGTAAAACAACAGAACTTTACTAAAAACAATTCGAATTTAATACTTGCTGACTAAAAAACATGTTTATTTTGAAATAGAAACTTCATGCAGTATTTAAGTTTTGCAATATATAGAACAAACAGTTATCGAAAACATTTTAAAAATAATTTGTTAAGAATTGGTTATCAAAACCAAAAACAAACAAATCTAGAAATTTGACCAAGAGTATTTACTTAAGAACTATATGTAATAAAGCAATCTGAGTAAATTATTCAAATAAACAATAAAAAGAAAAAAACAGTGTTTTTTATCAAGTTTCACCATGCTTTAATGCTCGATGAGTATATTGTTTCAATATAAAATGTTTGATTTCTACCAGTTTAAAAAGCTATGTTCTGTAATTTGCAGTTTTACTATAGTTTTATATAAACATGAATTATTTTCTATACTTTTGAATTTTTAGCAAATATATGTTTCAAAAAGCTTTTATTTATAATTAAGAATATTTTATTGTATTTTAATAAGAATTAGCTTTAAACTGACGCATAGTGTTAACACTTAGTAATATTAAAATACTTAAATTAATAAAAAACGTTTAGCTTTTTTGAGAAAAAAGTTAAACAAAAACATTTATAATCTCACAAACAGGAAAATATAGTTATATTTTAAAACTAAGTCTACATAAGGTGTGAATAACTTGTCTATCTTAAAATAAATCAGTTAAAAAATTTAAAAACTGTTAAATTTCAAGTTTTATTAGTTTTTTTTTTTTTTTTTAATTTTATTAGTGATTTTTTGTTTTTAACCTAAAAGTATTTATTTTGAAAGGTTATGTAAATAACATTAATTTTTTTAATTTATTCTTATCTTTTTTAAGAGGTATTTAAAACTTAAATATTTATTACTGCTTTTTTAGTTTATTTTAGTTTCACTCTAAACGTACATACTTGTTTCCTTATAAAACTCTTTAATTTAGATATAATATTTAGTTTACTGTTATTTTAACAAATGTCTCTAATATTTAAAAATACGAAAAATGAAAAAGGAGTAGAACTAAAAGTCTTAAATGAAAATATACTATAAATATGATTTAACATCTTAATTTAAAAACCTAAATGTTACGATTACAACCTTTAAAATACAGTTTCAAATTTTATAACCTAGAAAAAAATAATTTTAGTTAAATTAATTTTTAAATAAATTTAAACATTTTTTTAAATTAAAAATACCAGCTTTAACAATGTAATGTTACTTTCAGAAAATGTTGAAGATAACAGATAGAAACTAATCTGTTTTATAAAGATCACTGTATTGAAAATAAAAATTTAAACACTAAAAAGTGTTAACATTAGTGTCTTAAATGAAAACATCCTTTATCAAACTAAAATTTGTTTGACCTCATTATCGATTTTTTTCTATAAAGTAACTTTTACTTTAAGGGCATTAAGTGTCCACCGTGTTTTTTATGAACGTCTTTGTTGTAGAGTTATATCTTAGCTGACAAAAGCTTATTCACACTTTACAATATTCAATGTATTTTCTAAGATATAAGCGACCAAAGTCAGTGAGTTGAGTGTGTTAGGTTTTTTATGGATAGCCTAAACTATAAAAATGAAAAGAAGGCTAAACTATTGAAAATCTGTTTTCTTTTTATATCTTAAGGAACATTTTAAAAGGTTTAACATTAAATCTATTATAGATGTCTTAAGGTTTTTTATTTTAAACTTTTGTTATTTAGAATTCTAAAAACTAATCTTTAAAATTTTTTATAGAATTAAAACACTTATTTGAAATTAAAATAATTGCCGAAAAAGCAAATATCAAATTTTTACTTTTAGGAACAACTTATAATAGATTAAGCCTATACGTTTATTTTTCTATAGTTAACCAAAATTTAACTAGGTTTCAAAAATAAATCAAACTTTAAATTAAAACTCTTTTTTAAAACCTAATAATATAATCTATTAAAAAATCCTCTGAACATTTTGTTTAGACAGCTTTTAACTTTTTACGTGCATTAAAAACAATGTTAAATTTAACTTAAATGTTAAACAAGTGCAGCAGTTTTTGTTAAAACATATTTACAAACAAAAACAAAAAATAAAAATAAAAAAACATTTATTTAAAATTTAAGACAAAAAATTAATCTTTTAGATCGATTTTTTTTCTTTTTTGTATTTTATTTCTTTAAGTTAAGTTTAACTAAAGTAGGTTTTCAAAAACAGAATAATTTAATTTGTATAATATTCATAATGAATTTTAATTTGGTAGCTATCATGTTGTTTTGTTTGTACTTTGATCGGTTTATGTGTTTTTAATTTAATTAGTGATAGTTTCGCAAGCAGACCGTTGATCAAATATGGATTATTTGATTATTGCAAAGTCAATACAGGAGAATGCAACAAATGTAGTTTTTAAGTCGAATTTTTTTAAACATTTGCAAGCACAAAGTTTTTGAATCTTCGTGTGTTTTAAAATCATATAATTTAAGATATAAAATATTTTTATGTAAACTCCCAAACTAATAAAAAGTCAAGTACAGAACTTACTAAATAGTTAAACTAGTTGGTTTGTAGTTTTTTTTTTTATTAAATCAAAATTTTATAGTTGTTTTCCTCATTAAAAAAAGTATAAATTTTTTTTGTGTTGCTTGCCTAAAGTTTTTTTAAATGTTTACATCATTTTTATAGTAGTATCGGTTCGCTTTAGAAAAAAAACGTCAATGTTTGTATTTGTTTAGTCGATGACTCAGAAATAACATCGGTGCAAATTTGTATGGTCTCTTCAGCCGTTTTGCCGTTTTTGTGTTCTTAGGGTTCACTATATTCATGATGACAGTATAAAGGTTTGTGAAGGGTAATGTTCGTTTTAAAACGAAAAAACAGCAATATCTACACATGCGTTCTTTTTCACGGCTGGTCTGTTATACTTATCTGATAGTTTTACAACCTAATAAAATGCAGTATAAACCATTCAAATTAAAAGTTTATAATTAACGTAATTAAATGTAGTTAAGGTGACTTGTATATGTTTTTTTTTGTAAAACATTTTTAAAGGTATGTAGACCAACAAATTCAGACAACTTTTCTTTTTTAAGCTAAAGCATTATTAAATAGTTTTCAAAAACTGTAAAAAAATATTTAAACATATTTTTAAAAGGAAAGTGCTACTTCGACTTAAATTTTGTTTTTTCTTAATGGTTTTTAAAGCATAACATACTTTGAAGAAAAGTGTTTATTTAATTATTATTTTTTAAAGCGTTATAATAATTAAATAAAACTAAAGTTAAAGTTAGTCATTTTTGACTAGTTGATGATTGCTATGTTTTAAATTTTATTTGAACTAGTATACTTTAAATGGATTTTAAATGTACAGACTTTACTTTTGAATTTTGGTTTACCAAAATTCTATAGAATTTCTTTTAGTCTTAAAAACGTATTGTTGCAACACTTTTAAGCATTGATTTAAAAACAATTTTGTAAAAACTAGCCTAACTTCATCTTGAAAATTAATTTCCTAAATAAATAAAGTAAACACTCTGCTTTCTAATTATCTTGTAAGCGTTAACTTTTACATTTAAAACAGTACAAAAATTTATTGCAATATATTTCTCCTTGTATATTTACTAATATTTCAGCATTGGTAAACGCTATTGGTCAGTCATTGTAGACAAAACACATATGTAATGGTGAATGGTGACCTCTACAATTGGAAGTTCAGTTGCATTGCTGGTTGGATTAATTATTTTGTGCTGCTGACATGTGTAGGAGTCGGATTGCTTACAAAAAGAAATGTGTTCAACGAAATTATACCTCGGACAATACATCAAATAATCTTAACATGAGACATAACAAAATATTAACATGAAAATCGTTCGTTTCTTTGCACTTTCGTGGTTTAATTTTCGTTTAATTAATTTGCTGAATTCGTTTTGGTAATAATATAGGAAGTAAGATTGGTACTTTTTATTGGAAATCCTTACATTTACAATTAAAATTATAAGTTATTTTTAAAGATCGATATTATATCTACGATAAATTTATTTTTACAAAAGCATGTTCCTGTTTTGCATTTATGATTAAAAAAAGATAAGATAACAAAGGTATTTAGTTTACTTTTTTTAAAAAGCTTTTATTTTCTTTTAAACTAAGCATAAAGCCAAAAAAATAATTTTGATTGAAATCAATTAAATCAAAACAAGTTTATAAAAATTTTTAATAAATATGTTTGGTCTATCACTATTTTTAATGTGTTTGGGGAATTGCACAAATATTGGTTTTAGGTTTAAACGCTTTAAATGGATGGTACTTAAGTGTATTCCAAATTTTTTTTAAATAAGCAAAATAATTTTTTAATTATACAGTTTATAAGGTATTTTTGATATGTTGTTACTTGATATTTGATTTTTTTCCTTACAGAAATGTTGGTAAATTAGTTATCTAAATAATAAATTAAATTAAGAACTGTTAAAAGCGTTTCTTTTCTATTAAAAATTTCAAGCTTTTACAAGTATGTAATATATCAAGAATATCTTTAGTTAGACTTTTTGTTTACTAAATTGCTTATTACTAATTTAAATTTAATTTTTGGTTTAGTTTTTAACAATCCTTTACTATAATCTAACCAAGTGAATTTTAATCTTCATAAAATACGCCAAAATGTTTTTTAGTCAAAATCGGTAACGCTTATAATAATTTACTAAGTCGATGTATAGTTTTTACTAATTTTTTATTTAGCTTTAAGCAGTTTTCTAGTAAAAAAGGCTTAATAATTTATTTATTTATTTTAGGTAGGCTTTGTACTGTGCAAAAGACAATTATTATTTTGTTTTTAACAACTCACTTATAAAAATTAACTTACGACGGAAATACTACGTCAAACAATTACTTGAACGTTGTGTACAACAGCCGTTTTGCAAAAAACAAAGTATAGTTTTTAAAATGCATATCAGGTTTAGTTTTGCTTTTTCAAAAAATCATGATGTGTCATGTTTCTGGCGTAGGGTTAAAAATAAACGTTTTATTAATATTAAAATTTATTTTTCGAAACTTAAACAAATAAGTTACAACAAGTAAAAATAACTCTCATGTAAACCATAATTTATTAGAATAAATTTAATTAGTCTTTTAATATTTTATAATAACTAATCTAGTCTTTAATTAAATAATTCTAAAGTAAAAGTTTCGTGAGTTGTTTTATTGCTAAACAAATATTATAAGTAAACAAACACCACAAGGACAATCAGTTTATGACAACTATGTACTCACCAACGTTTATATTTGATACGTTAGTTTTACAATAAAATAAATTACTTTACCGGAACTATGTTTTTAATTAAAGTCTTTTTGTAAATAAAATAAAACTTGTGGCGTTGAAGAGATAAGCATGTGTAACTTTATTTTACCAAGTAAACCAACTTTATACATCAAACATTAATATTAAACTTAATGTCTGTCAAAGATTTTAGAACTTTACTGAACTTTTTAGCTTTTTTAATATATTAAAACTTATTTTTGTGCTTAAAATATTAATTTATTCAAAACTAGCCTGAAATACATACTTGAAATTACAAAACATTTCCAGAGTCACCGAAATAATTTATTGAAATATCTCAAAATATGTTAATTCATTCGTCAGTAAGTAATATAATTATTTTATTGTTGAAGTTTTTACTGTTTAAGTTAGTTATGTAACTAAATAATTATTTATAAATTAAAAAAGCAGTTGAATTCGTATTGGTTTATCCACAGTTATCAAGTAGTAAAACATCTTTCAAATGAGAGCAAGTCAAAGAGTTATCACTCTTCAAGTTTTTAAAGTATCATAAACAAAACAAGATTTTCAGTTTGCCATGTGCAGCACTATTTTAATTGTAAAATGCTAATTAATTAAAATTTTAACTTTAAAGCACTTGTTTTAAGCTAAAATAATTAAAAAAACTTGACCAAGTCTTTTTAAACTAAAACATTATCATATAAGTAGGCGAAATATGTTATTCAACTAAAACAGTTTCGTCTGTACAAGAAATTTGGTAGTCAAAACTGTCTTAAAATACCCACTTTTAATAACAGTGTAGACAAATATCAAATTCCAGAAAACTAGAAGTTATTAAAAACAAGACAGCAAGTTTAGAAAAAATTCAAAATTGAAAGAAAACCAACGCTATAATTGTTAAAGACATTTTTTTGACGTATAAAGTCATATCGTTGTCAATTTTTATATACGGTAAAACTTTTGTGTACTAAAACTGTCACTTGACATATCTTGGTGCATTTAGCAAGTTTTGTATTGTTTTAATTTTTATTCATGTGTATAAGGACAGAATTTCTCAGAAGTGTGTTTAAATTTATATGCAGATGTCTTTATTTTGAGTTTTCAAAATCTGAAAGAAGCAACTTGTAGCTTAGCTAAAAATTTTAAAAATAAAATAAACTTTTAGTAAAATTAATTCACTTCTATGTTAATCAAAATATATAATAAATTGCTATCATAATATCCTCAGTAACTAAAGTTAATTTTTTAAATTAAATCTATTTTACATTAAAAATATATACATAAACATATCTTGCTGTTAAGGATCATACGTTAATTTTTTAATACTACTGTATTAACCAAAAAAGCAACAAAGTTTTTTCTAATCTAAAACTTTTAAATCTAACTTTGACAATAAAATCTACTTAACTTATTAGAAAAACTTTAAAAGACCTCTGGTAAACTATAAACTAAATCCTTTCATACAAGATTATATTTTAAAAGTTTCTTTTTTGACAATTTTTTTTTCAAACTTTAAAGACATGAAAACTTGACCTTTGCAAAAATCCTTCAACTTGCATCGTGATATAAGCTAAGGGGGTATAAAATTCTGTTTACTTCTATAAAAAAGATAATGAAATATTAATCTTGTGAAAGTATAAGTAGACTTCAAACATGTTCAGTAATAAGCTCCTTTACTCTGCTTATTTTAAAATGAACAAAATAAAAACTTGAAATACTTTTGTTTTAGTAATATGGTATTGTTATGGAAAGTAAGCAGTGATCAGCTTCCAAAGCAACATAAAACCTAAAATAATTAGTCCAAGTTGAACTAACTTTGAATAACCGTGTTTTGATAGATAGCAGGAATCTTTAGAGAGTAAGTCAACTTTTTTTTCAGCATTTCATTATGTTGAATTTTTACTTTATAGTTTTATTTTTGGAATCAACAAAATTTTTAGTTTATTTAAAAATAAAGTTGTTTTTTATTATAAAAATTAATTTTAGTTTTAGCAACTATTTTGAGAGTTTAAAAAGGCTAAAAGATTTCAAAACACGTAACAATCAAATACAGTAACCTCTCGCTTATTTACGCACATTGTGTCCACAGAAAAGTGCGTAAAGATATGAGAGATCGTAAAGATACGAGAGGTACCAAACATACTTACTACAATGGCTGTTTTTTTGATATTGCTTCTAGTTATAAACAGACTGGAGACTTCTCCACTTTTAAAAGTTTGTTTACTTTATTTATAAATATGAAAATAAAAGATAAAACTATACATATACTAAAAAAAAGGATTTAAATTTTTATAAAATAATAATACTTGTTTAAAAATTTTACTAATTTTAATAATAATAACAATAAACAACTGAGATTTGTGTTAATTAAAAGCTTAATATTTATTAAGTATCACTGCTATCTTTTGCTAGGAAGTTTCATTTCATTTCTTTTTTAGATGTTTATTCATATATAGGGCAAAAGTGCTGTATTATTTACTTGTGTTTTAAACTCTTATTATTTCATTATACTTTCATTATTTAACAAAGTCATATTTTTTTGAGAATTTTAATTTAATCTCTTGTTGTTAACAAAATTTCTGATATACTGAGGTATTATAAATGTTTATTAGTTAGTCAAGGAATATAATTTTACAAAGTCTAATTATATATAGAGGTGAGTTAGCATTTAAAAACATATTTTAAGTTAAAAATATACAACAAACCTAATTTGTGCAACATTAAAGCAAATTGGAATTATATTTTTAGAATTTTTCTAGAATTCTAAAATGCGTAACTAAACGAGAGTGCGTAACGTCATGAGTGCGTAAAGATGCGAGAAGTTACTGTATGCCATAACATAACATCAGAAACTAGATCGAAAGTATGTTGTATGAAAACTACTACTTTGCTATTGCCATCGTATATTCAGCTACAAAAAATGGTGGAAACTTAAAAAATAGAAATTTTTCATTTTGGCGAGAGAAGAAAACTACTGTATGAACTTGTTATAACTTGTTTCGAAAGTATTGATTACTCAGCATCAAAACAAGTTGCAACAAGTTTAGCAAAGTTGTAAAAAAGAAGATAAATTTACTCTACGAAATTTTGTTTCTATTAGATCTGTTCCTAACTCTCAGTAGTTTGTAGTTAGTGTGGTTGTTTTTTGCGAGTAAAAAAAGATAAAATTAGTTTACTATAGTTTACTACACGTTTCTTTAAGTTGAGCATTAAACACCTTTACTTTTTATTTAACTTGATAAGTTAAAATATTTTTATTGCTTATAATTTTTTGTAAGTTTTAAATAACTATAATTAAAATAACATTTTTGTAATTATTTTGTCATAACAAGCAATATTTTTGTTTTAATCAAAACGTATTTTTTTCATGTTTAAGGATTTTTACTTTGACGCTTTGTCAGTGGTCAACATTTTTTTTATAAGTCTAGGGCATGTGTTTTATAAAAATTTTCTTTTTATTACGAAGCACTAATTAATTTAGCAAACAAACACATAAAACATAAGTTTATATCACGTCCGTTTACTAAAGTATTGTCACGTATCACTAAAATTAAAATAAACAAAACTGTAATTAAACTTTCTTCAGCATTTTTATCATGTATGATTGTTTGATGGTGAATTTAAGTGTCTACAAAATTAAGAAGATACTTTCTTTATAGCATTTTATACACGCTGTCTAAAAATAAAAAAGTTTTATGCTATAAAAGATGTGTTTTTATTATATCAAATAATAAAGATTAAACTAAATGTAAGATCGAGAGGTTTTATTTTATTAGCTTAAGTCATTTTTCAGTATATCTTTATTAAGCAGCGTATGAGAACCTTTGTAAGAAAAAATAAATTAATAGAGCTGGCATTTCAATACATTAACTTATAAATGTTACTTACCAGTAACATACTTTCAGGAATTATTTGTACAAAAGGTGCATAATGAGTTTCAGCGTGCAAGCTGTGGTATTGACTCTATCTTACTGTACGTCGTTGGGATTTTGTTTGTTTAATTTAATCAGCGCTGATTGGATTGGCGGAGAACTAGTCGGCATAGGACTCTTTAAGAACTTGTACAAAAATAAACGTACAATGCAAATATGGTAACATTTTTCTAAAATTTTTGCTTATTAAATGATTTTCTTTAAAATTTTTTAATATATAACATTTTTGTAGGTTTTTTAATTTTAGTTTGTCTTAAATCAATCAAAATATTTCATTTGTTGTTAACTTTTTAAATCATTCACAAACACGTTCAAAATCCACCCACGATCAAAATCCGCGAGTCAAGTTCAAAAACCGTTTAACAATCGAGGGTAAGGGTTAGGGGTAACAGTTGTAGTGAAAAATAAATAAAAATAAAATAAAATAAAATAAAGCGTAAATTATATAAAATAGTTTAATAAGCAAAGAAAAAAATACCGGGTGGATCTTTAACGCCGGTCGATTTTGATAGTATACCGACAGCTTTGTTTGCATAAACTTTCTAACCAAACAATTTTAATATCATTTCGTTCAGTAGTTTTAGATTGATTCAAAACCATATAAAAACTCCAACATTTATATTCTTCTAGTTGGAACTGGTGAACCGTCAATAATAGTAGCGCAAGCTTTTATGGCTGGATCAGCTGTTTTGGGTCTTTTCGGATTTTTTTCGTTCATAATAACAGTGATAGGGGTAAAGATGAATAACAAGATGAAGGTTGCAGTGAACTTTACACCTGTGTTGTTCACACTTGCTGGTTTGTTACAAATAAAAACTAACTTTACCATTAAATAAATAGTTATGAGCTCTATCATTATAAATTTAAAGATAAAATTGTTTTTAGTCTTTTGTAGGCGGCCAATAAGTCGTTTAACTTTGTTTTTTTTTGTTTTAACTTCAACTAATTTTTGAAGGTTTTATGTATTTTGTTATGCGTTAGTCTATATCAGGGGTCGGCAAACTGCGGCCCGCGGGCCAAATGCGGCCCTCGAAGGGTAAATCTGCGGCCCGCGAGCACGTTTATTTTTTGAATTGAATGCGGCCCGCGGAAGAAAATTTTGTGGCCCGCGAGCATGTAAATGTGGTCCGCTGAGCAAAAAAAAAATTAAGTTAAACTTATTTTGGTTTTTTGTTTAATTTCATTAAATTTGTTTTAAGTCCCTGTTTAACATTTTAAAACAATCAAAAACTTTACAGTATCAGCTTAAAAATGTAAAAAAGACAGATTAGCATTCCACCAGGTTTTTTCCCAGTTTCATCATAACTTTCTTTTTACAACAGCAAGTTTAGGTATTTTTTACATGCTTTTTAAAACTAAGTTTTTTTGTAGACGTTTTATACTAAAAGTTATACTTGATTGTGCACAAAAACATTTAAAATAACATATTTGTAAGAAAAAATGTTTATTTTGATTTTTACGCATTTTGATAATTTTATAAGTTTTTTTAGCACTTTAAACTAATTCCTATGCACACAAATGTACAAAGATGCTCATATTTTAATCGGCATACTTACAATTCCCATCCGCGCACAATCACCACTCAAAAATGTTTTTAGCTTTTATTATTTATTTCTTTATTTTTTTATATTTTGTTTTATTTTTATTTAATATTAATTTATGTTTTACCATCACTGTTACCCTTAACCCTTGGTTGGTAAGCGGTTCTCGGGTTTGATTGAGTGGGAAATGATCGCGGGTTGGAAATGAGCGGTTCCCATTTTAAACCACATTTTATTTAATACTTAAGTTAGATTAAGTTTAATTAATTCATAATTTTCTAAAATTAGTGTTTATACATGAAGTATCTAGATGTGTAAAGATACATTTGAAACAATACATGATATAAATTAAAATATTTTTTGATAGGTATACATTTTCATTTTTCAAACAATGTTTTTTTGACAAACTAAGTTAATTTTTAAGCACTAATATACACAGTTACTGTTTTTTTGAACTATCTATTTAATACAAACTAAATTTAGGAATGGTAAATTTATAAGGTTTGTATTA
The DNA here is from genome assembly GCF_965202585.1 of Thalia democratica. Classification (NCBI taxonomy): domain Eukaryota; kingdom Metazoa; phylum Chordata; class Thaliacea; order Salpida; family Salpidae; genus Thalia; species Thalia democratica. The sequence goes on along the minus strand of NC_139168.1, from coordinate 29,270,428 downwards.
TTGTTAATCAAAATAGCTCGAATTCAAGCAAATAAACAACTAAAAATTGCCACACACTTAAACTATGACTATCTGTAGATTTCAAATCTCAAGTCAATTTTGTCGTTTTTTCAGTTTTTTGTTTGAATAAATATTTGTATAGTAAAATATTAGGCTATTTTTTGGTTATTAGGCAGGCTTTTTTGCTTTATGAATGGCAAATTAAATTTATGATGTATGTTTTGTTCAATTTACAGTATTGGTTTGAATTATAATATATATTAAACTTCAAGTCTTGCAGCTGATAAAATTTGAAATATTATTTATATAATGGTATACATATAGGTGTGAACAATATTAGTGTTGCTAAAAAACTTGAATCCCGGAAAAGCTCGGAATTTGAAAATTTATGCTTAAAAATTCTAGAAAAACCTTGAATTTGAGAATTTGTGAAAAATACTAGAATTTTAAACATCCTTTACGTGTAAAGTATGAAGTTTCGATTTGACACAAAAAATTTACTATATAGATACTTTTTTTAAACACATCAAAAGTAGTTTAACAGTATTTATTTAGTATTGCTATATTACTAAAGACAGTTTTTTTATTAAATGTAATTTAATTTTATACCAAAAAAAAAGCTGAAAATTATACTTTCAAAAGCTTTATGTAAGTGCATTGCATCTTTGCTTTTAAAACGCCTTTACCTATTGTTGTGCATTGGAACTAAACCTAGAAACTTTTCTAAAATATCAAAGTCAATAAAAACACCTCTAATAAAAACTCTCAGATGAGCAATATTAGTTGTACCAGTTCTCTCATCTTAATGATTGATTAAAGTTCTAATTTGATTTATGTTGCTTTATAATCTTTAGAGATTAACTAAACACGACTTCTTGTTGTCATTGAAGAAATAAACAAAATAAATTCTTAAAAAAGTTTTTAATTCTAAACGGTATCTTCTTTTTAGTAACTATTTTTGATACTTAATAACTTGCCTTAACAGTTTTTTCTGATCAGTCTGTAGAAACTGAATATAATCATTTGCTTTATTGAAACTTATTATAGCTACTTTTTTGTTTCTCGCAATAACTCCTAACTAACGTTTTTTAGTTTTTATAGCTCGTCTTATATTTCACATTTAATCTTTATATACAGCATATTTATTGCAGATAAAGAATCGTTATAATGTTTTATAAAAAGTTAAGTGTTTCTACTTTATTAATAAAATTATTAATTAAATTTTGTTAAAAATTTTTAAGAAACGTAAGTGTCCATTCAAGCTGACTTATGATATTATTTTTGCTATATATTTAATTCACTGTTAATAAACTTCGTTATTTCTTTATTTTGTGACTTTATTTTAGAAAGGGTTGCCAAACATACAGTCTAGTTTAAAAATTAAAAAAATTCAAACTAGGTTAAACTTGTTTGAGACATTTAAAAGAAACTCAGGTATACTTTTATTTCAAACACTTTAAATAAATCTTTGAATTCTCAGAACAGTTTTTATGACTGTAGTGTAGTTAACTATTTGTAATTTTTTTCTGGTTTACTTATACATTGTGTACTTTTTATACTAAAGATATTTTAGTTAGGTATCTGAGCTTGACCAGTTGCAAGTTTTTTCACTTTTCTAAAGTGGAAACCTTGTTAAAAGCTAACTAACTAATAATAAGTTACTATATTAGAGTATTCGAGCATTAATTATATTAAAAAAGTACACAGTTAATTAAGACTTAAGTATATATGTCAATGTAAATTTTACTCCAATGAATTATTTTAATTAAAAAAGGCATTCTATGTGTACCTAAATATCATTAGAATTAATAAAGTGAACAAAAGTAAAACTTTTTTTAATGTGACTAAAACTAAAATCAAAAGATTATTTAAATATCACTAAAACTAAAACTGCGGCCCCCGAAGATTTTGGAACCTTGAAATTTGGCCCGCGAGCACCAACTGCCTGCCGACCCCTGGTCTATATGAATAACATTTTTGGTTACTTAAATTGTGATCATTAATTTCGGCTCATCAAAACGATTTTACCCACAAAAAACAAATGATAAAAGATAAACTAAGTATTCGTAGCAAGTTCTAATTTGGTTTAATGCTTTTGTTTTTATTTATAACAGTTTTTACAACAGTTTTTATATTAAGAGCAAAAAAGCATTGAGGGCCACAAAAAAAGTCCGAAATAAAGTATTTTAAACAGTTTGTACTTTGTTAAATAATTGTAGCAATGCTTTAGAAATCCTAAACAGACTGTCTTATGAATTAAACTTAAAAAAAAAACTTAAAATTTTTTGCCCTTCTATCAAAACAATAACAATAAAAACGTCTTTTTTAAATCGAAGAATAAAGTAAACAACTTTAGCATTAGATTTGCTGCAATGTACATGTAGTAAAAATTTTGTTAACATTTGTGGTTTTTCATTTTAAGTTAATAGTTTGTTATAAATTAAAAGTATAACAAAACTTTTTATTATTAGCTAACTTTTATTTGTTTATCAAACTTAAAAAAAAAAGCTTACTTATCATAAACTAATATTGAGTTATAAAAGCTTTAATTTTTTTTTGTAGCATGTTATCTAAAACTTTAATAACCTTATTTTCTTTATTTTTTTTTAACTTTTAAAAAACGTCATATTTCTGTATTTTTCTATAAGAAGTACGAAAATTTTTTGTAGTTTAATAAAAATATATTAACAAAATAGTAGGAAGCATTTAAAATTAAAAACAGCTTGAAAGCAAAGTTTTTATTTGCCAAATAGTTTAAGTACACAGCTTTGTTTTTATCGTGTTCATAAACTAAAGTATTGGTAGCATAACAATAAAATACTAGCATTTTAACTTAAAAAATATCTCAGTTCTTATTGATTAATAATTTAGAATTTTCAAACATCATTGGCCAGTCAGTGTGGACAGCATTCGCTTGTGGTGGTCAATGCTACTTTGATACTTTGAACTTTAGTTTTTACTGTGGTTGGATAAACGACTTTTTTCTGATGATATGTTCGGGACTGAGTGTAAGCATTAGAGCACATGTTTATAGTACTGTGGATGTGTAAAAGTTTATCTATTTTCACTGCATTTGTTTTTTTAATATTTAAGTAAATAACATAATGTTTCATGGACGTTAATTTAACACTTTGAATTTATAGTATTTAAGTTTAATATAAGATTTGTGCTAATCATTTTTTTATTTTTTTTTTTCTGCAATTGTTTGTATGAAAATTTAGACTTAAAAAAGACTAAGATTTATAATTTGCAACTTATCTTTGGTATTTAGTTTATTTCAACAAAAACAAGGTTTTTAGATACAATAAACTTTAAAAATTAACTTTTGATTTGTTTGTTTTAAATAGCATTATGTAAAATCAAACAAACTTATCATAAATATCTGTAGTATAAAAAAGTTTTTATAATTTTATTTTTAGCTTTACTAATTAATAAACTTTTCATAACACGTAATTCAGGTGAATAAAAACTTGTTTTCATGTGCTAAAATAAAAGTATGAGTATTCAAAAAAAAAAATTTGTAAACCTTCTCAACTCTTACCACAGTTTGTATTATACTAATTTAAATACTAATATTGTAAAAGTATTTAATAAGGAAATTGTTTAAATGGAATAATTTATTTAAACTTTTTAAACTAAAAAAAGATATACAAATGTTTGTTCACAAAGAAACGTTTTTTAATACTGCAAAATATAATTTTTTGCTTTTCGATATATGAAACTAAAAATTCTCTATATTCGTTTACTGCGTTTAGACTACAGCAAAGTTTTAAACTAAATTTTAAATCTAACTAGATTGAAGTAAAACTTCACAAGACATTAACTAAAACAAATATTTCATTAACTTTCAACGAGATTTTCTAATGATATGCAAATAAGTTGTATTTGGGTTTTACGTTGTTTACATTAAATTTTTTAAGTCAATATATCAACAGAATAAAGTTAATAACGATGCTTTTTTGTTAAAAACTTCTCACGAAAATAATGTTTGCCTTAAGACAACAAATTTACAATTTTGAGTCAAACACTTTGATCAAAAGTATACATAAGCTTCAACAACATGTCAAATATAAACTGATTATTTTTATTTTGTAAAATTATTTTTTAAGTATAGCTAATAACAAGGCTTAAAACATATTTGTTTAATTTTATATTTTGGAAACAGCTTTTCCTTTACTTTGATCAAATAGTTCAAATGTCTTAAAATCAATAATTTGTAAAACTGTAAGCTTGTTGAAATATATTCGCTAAAATAACAAAGTTTTTTTTTTGTTTTTCTTACGGATAAATAAAAACTATGCTTTATAAACTAAAAAAATTGTTAGTCTCAACTTCTATCATAAAAAAATTAAGTATTTTTTAAAATAGAAAGCCATATACTAAGTTTTGGTATCTGATACAACACAAGTTTTCAAATAAAAAAATAGTTTTAAGTACGATTATTAAACTGTTATTAATAAAATCGTTATGTATTCCTTTTTTGTTATAAACAATAGAAAAAAGCACTAATTAGATGTTTTACTTGTTGTAATTTTAAAAGTAGTAAAAATTTTCGATTTGATTTTAGATAACTTTTCAAACTTTTAGGGAAAAAATTAAGAAATTAAACAGTTTTATTTATATAAAGTTATAAAATATAGTACAAAACTACTGCATTATCTCTGCTTACTACTAAATTTTTGTTTTTTTTCAATTGCTTGAATTATTTATTAAACGAGTAATAATTATATGTCCCTTACGTAACCTCAAACTAATTTGTTTAACAGAAAGTTATGTATTTATGTTTTCTGTACAGATTTAACATTATGATATATTGAAACTATTAGTAAATTTAGGCATGGGCTTAGCAATCTATCTGTATACATCCTAAAAAACTTAATATAAATAAACTTAGTTTAATCAGTTGAAAATATGCTTATAGAATTTATTTTTATTTCTTACTTTTTAGTAAAATGTACAGTTAAAATTTTTTTTAGCACTACTCTACATAGAAAAGTTACGTGAAAATATGAAAAACCGGTTTTTATTTTAAATAAAACTCATATACTATATTAAAAGAAATACTTAATATATTACAAAATTGTTGTCACTTTAAACACTTTACTGTTAAAATCTGCTAGAACTAACATATTTTTTATTTTTATGCATTTTTAGTGCTAAAATTTATTAAAAAAACACAAAATTTTATAGTATAAACCAGGGTTTCCCAAACTTTTTTGCTAATGGCCCCCTTTAAAGAGTTTGAAAAAGTAATGGCCCCCTTCAACATATAGATTACTCATAAACTACAATATAAAACACGTAAGACCTTTTTTTTTTATCTAGTGTAAGTTTCTAGACTGCCATAAAATAAACATAAGACCTTTTTGTTTTGCTCTTCATCTGCAACTCAAGAATATCTAGTGTAAGTTTCAAGTTATGGCCTCATGGCCCCCCTGTGGCTCCTTTACTGCTCATGGCCCCCCCTCTTCCCCCTTTGCTACTCATGGCCCCCTAGGGGGCCACTTGGCCCACTTTGGGAAACCCTGATATTAAACTGTTTCTGTCACACACTGTATTATGTTAAGTTTATTGTAAAATTGTATTGTAAAATTCAAAAAATAACTAGGAAATAACAGGTTTAGTAGTATTGTTTATTGAACGACAAAAAATACGCTTAAAAGTTTTGGTCAAAGGACCTGGTGTACAAAAAACCTTTCGGTTATCGAGTCATACACCAGAACAGTTTAGAGTCATGCCCAGGACATCGTAGTATATCGAATAGTAGTGATGAGCTTTAAAAAGATTAATCAACCTAAACAAATGAGACCAGTAGATTTAAAAGTTGATAAAAGATTTTAAGTCCTTGAACATGTATATTTCAAAATAATAATCGTATTAGCTTATTGAACAACAAAATCTCTTAAATAAAATTTACTTTAAAAAACTAGTGCACGAAAATACTTTTCAGTTTCAATTTTTTTAAAGAGTAAAGATTTCGTAAACTAATGTAGTCTTTACAACTTTATTTTTTTAATGTATAAAATATATTTCGTAAAGTTAGAATACAAGAGTACAAATCGAAGTATTAAGTTTAGTTATAAAAAAAATAACAATAATAACAAAACATATTAAAAATTTAGTATGCCAATATTTTTTTCAATTTTATACATGAGTTGGATAGCACTTACTATAATAAACATCGGACAAAATATGTTTCTAATAAACAAAGTAATTGAAAAGTGTTAATAGTAATTAGTAATTCAATTCAAATCTTATTTCATCAAAGAAAAACTATGTTTAACATGGTCCTGTTACTGTACAAATAGGCAATAATGGTTATTCTTTTACAAACGCCTTAAAACACTGACGGCATACATCAAAGAAAAAACAATCATAGATTTCAACCTGTAAACACAAACAACGAACAATTTTCAGGAAAAAAAGAAAAAAAAAGTGGAACTGTAGACCAAAAACGAGAAAATATCACTAGGAAAAGTAAGACTTGTTCAGACAAATGTTTTGAATAAATTCCACAGTAAGTTAAAAATAGTTATGAATATAAAAGTATATCACTAAATATTCTGAAAACTTAAACGTATCAAAATCTGTGTTTAAAGTTGACCAAACTGAAAAAAAATTAGAAGGTCTAATGTTTAAACACGGGGAATACTTTTGTCAGATAATGAGGAAGCTGATTAAACTAAAAAATTACAAATATTTGTTGAAATAAACTGACTCAAGTTTTATAAAAGCTAAACAGCTTTTTGTAGAAGAATTATGTCGAAAATAAGAAAGGTGAGTAAAGGAGGGTTGAAAAAAGGATTTTAGCCCATTTTTAGTAGAATAAGATCATATGGCTGACAGGTAAATAGATGCAACTAAAGAAAAATTTGGCAAATGTAAAGGACTTCAGCAATGCTGATTAAGATATTTACTTGTGAAAGTAAAGTTAAGGATTTTTTAACCTGTTGTAGGCAGTACAAACTGTTTAGAAAATGTTACTTTGTAAAACATTAGATTTAATATAATTTAACATAAACAAACTATTCAATTGATAAAATAATTAAACTAAAAGTTAAATAACTTCAAAACAAAATTTTTATACGTTTCACAAAAACATATTGCTAATTACTTAGCTTTGTAAAAAATTCCGATTTTTAGGCTTTTTATTAAAAGATTTATTGTATATAATAATTTTTATTTCTATTGAAAAAATATCAAAATTATTTTAAACTAAAAAATTATTAAAAATACAAAAGAATAGGTACTTTATATATTTAAAAATTTTATTGTTTACTATAATAGAAACACATAAGTATTACTGACCTACATTAAATTAAAGTTTTAACAAAACTTTACCCTTTAAAAATACTTTAAAAACAACAAACTTTAAAGTTTTTTATCGAAAAAGCTTCTAAATCTAAAACATTTTTTTAAGCAGCATTGTAAATTAATTTGATTAATATTCAGCCGCAAAAAGTTTCAAAGCCTCGTTGAGGTTTTGTACGACACCGCTGTGTCCATTCTCGAGTCGGGGGAAAACCCAAACAATTACTGCTGCGCCTGGGGTCGACAAACAGCGAGTTTGGGGTAATCCCCGGCGACGTGACGTTGGTTGCGCACTGATCCGTGAATCAGGCGACGTCCTTTGCCGTCTTTTTCGGGAACTTTAAGCGCTTGGAAGTTTTGCTCGCGGGGATTCCCGCCGCCTTGCGGAAGTCGCCGCGGAAGTTTTTGGCGTAGAAGGCGTAGACGAGGGGATTCGCCGCGGAATTGGAGGAGGCGAGGAGGATTGAGAAGCTCTGCAAGACGATAAGGGTCGCGCCGTCCAGCATCTGCGGTGAGTAAATGGCGGGAATTTTCATCGCGTGGTACATCATCATGTCCACCATGAACACCGCTATCTGGTGGATGAAAATTTTCTTAGAAAAAACGTGGATTTTAAGTAGATTTGAACCATTTTTGAAGATTAAATTTGAAGCTTGAGTTGTAATTAGAATACTATTATTCGTATAAAACATTTTGATTTCATTGAAAAAACAGAAAACTTAAAATTTTTGGCATAATTATTTCCTTAAAATGAAAAAAGCCTAATGAGAAATTAATGAGGATGTAAAGAAAAGATTTCTGATGTATGTTTATAAATTTTCATGAGACATAAATAAATAAAACGAATAAAACAAGATAAATAAAAAACTAAAGTTTGAAAGTTTACTTACTAGAACACAGACGGTTCTGGTGACTTTATTCAACGTGGATTTGGAATGTCTGCCGACTGAGGAGTTGCGGTGTTTCAAATAAAGTTTCCTGATGACTGCCATGTAACACATCAGAATTATCAGTACTGGAACCAAGTACGCGTACACTGCGTTTGCTATCTTTAATCCTTTGAGTATTATATTCTCGTTTTTGATATATCATAGCAATTGCAGAATAGTTGCAACATTTTTATATTTTTATAGGTTGTCTAAGCGATTTAGTAACTTGCTTTGATATTGTCACGTAGGGTGCACGACTGTTTAAATTCGTTAACTAATTGATAGTGCTACGTGACAGGTTACATGACAATTCAAATTCGGACAACTCAAATTCCGACAATTCAAATTTTTATAAAAAAATTGAAAGGGCCACAACTAAAAAAGTAATGCATATTTGTCTAATATAAAAAATACATATGTAGATCGTATTAATATCTACAAGCCATTTTTTTTTTCTTTTTGCAAAATATTATATACATTTTGAGATATAGCTCAAATTAAATAAAAAATATAGTTATTTTTAGTAATTTTAAAATTTCCTTAAAAGTATTTAAGATTTTGCATAAAAGAAAAAGTAGCTTGTATGTTTTAATCAGATCTACATAAACTTTTTTTATTTTTCTCAAATTTATGTTATTTTTTGAGATATAGTGTTTTAAATATTTTTTTTTAATTTGAATTGTCCGAATTTGAGTTGTCCGAATTTGAATTGTCATGTAACCTGTCACGTAGCACTTTCAATTAATTAACTTCTAACCAGTTAAATCAGTTAATTTCAATTACGCTGAGTGTGTTATGAAATATCAAAGGATAGTATAAAGCTGAACACTATACAAACTGACCACGGTTCCATTTATCTTCAGTCTCAAAACAGAAACTCCCATCTAGGTTTAATACCATCGAAATGTTTATTTCATTCAGTTGTGTTTTTAATTCAGCTGCAGTGAGCTGTTGAAAATTGTTGTGCACTGTTAGTATTTAAACATATAAGCTCTTTTTTTTTAATTATTGTTTAGCTTATGGTAGGTAATTTTAATTTCAAAGAAAATGCATCTTAAGTCGAAAAAGTTAAGTTCAACATTGTTGAACTAAGCCGCTTGAAAGTTTGTGTTAAAACGATCTCTAAAAACAAGTTTAAGTACAAAGTGAAGAATTAGCGTAAAACTTACAACACTACTAATAACTTCTTTTTTTAAGCTTTTCAACAACTTAAAAATAAAAGCAAAACACGAACACAGATTGTGCGGTTGAACTAACATATGTCTTGGTGAAGTTAGCGGGAACTGCAAAGCTTATTGAAATGAACCATACAACCGCGATGCCAATGTACCCGTTTCTCTTCGTTCTGTACTTGTTTTGCTTGAGGGCGTGCACAATCGCAAAGTACCTTTAAGTAAAAAAGAAAGTATTAAAAAACACCTGATATAGATCTTTTTAATTTTACAAATTTTGTTTGTGTTTTCACTCGATACAGTGTGTTAAAAAGAGTTGGTTATGGTATTATTATGCTAAGAAAATTTATAAAAGTGTGATAACAGAACTTAACAATATGTAAAGATTTTCAGAGCAGTATACATTACTTATGTAAAAATAAGATTCAGGAATTTTTTAAATAAATTATAACGTAAAACATGTTTTATGACGGTTTCTTCCATTATTTACAATAATAAATCTAATAACAAAAATAGTTTTATAAATAATGTCAAACTGTGATAATGCTACAACATTCAGAGAAAATTTAGACATAGAATGCTCCTTAGCCTAGCGACAATGTTAAAACTTCACATAATAAAGTATATAAACTAGTATGATATACTCTTTTTTAGCATATTTGTGATAAAAAAAACTTTATCAAGAATAAAACAAGCCAATGCAGACAACACTAACTAGTTTAAGCATTTAAAGTTGAAGGTTTATAATAAAGGTTAACGTAATGCCTAATAATAAGAGTTCTTGTAAATTAAATAAAAAAAATTCTTGAATTTTTAAATTTTAAACTTTTATGCATTCATCTTAACAAACTAAGCTCAAAAATCTAAAAACTTCAGAACCGCTAAATCTAAGATAACTTTTTATACTACTGTCCAACTTTAAAAACAAGCTTAATCGTAGCGATGCGCTCATAGCCACAAACTATGCAATCTAACAATTTGAAAAAAAAAAACCATTAAAACCAACCTGTCGATGGCCAATGCGACGAGGGTCCATGCGGACGCGTACATGGTGCAGGTCTCGCAGAAGACGTGGAAGTGGCACATGAACCTGCCCAGCGCCCACCTGTCCGCCAAACAAACCACCAGTTGGACGGGAACGTAGAAGAGGAGGAAGAAGACGTCGGCACAAGCCAGGTTCAGCAAAAACATCTGCGTGGTGTTCAGTCCTAAAATAAGGAGGAAGTTTCAGAAAAACAAATTAAAATAATCATTTAAATAAAACAGCAGCTCTTTAAAATTGTCTTTTGGTGTAATAATTAGTAAGAATTAGCTGGTTGTTTACTCAAAGTTAAAAATAAAAAAGTTTTACTACTGTACAACAGGACTCATGATATCATTTCATTAGCTCCAACTTACCAGAAGTTTTAAATAATATCGCTCACTTTATTAAAAATTGCCCTTATGCTATACTAGTTATAGAAGTTTTTCTTGTAGTATAGTAATCAATTATCAGTACTATAGAATAGTTGACTACCTATTGACTTTTTTGTCCCTTATTAGTTCTTGCCCCTCTTATAGCCAAAATAAACCCCCAAGAGGCTATGTCATTCCTTTTAGGAAACCCTGTTTTACAATTATTTAAACACCATTTTATTGTTAAAAATATTAATTTTCATATTAACTGTTATTTATATTTTCAAAATATATTTTAAAATTTTATTAACAATTATGTCAAGTTAATTATATTTTTCATATGTTAATGATGCAGAGACGTGTGATTAGTATATAAAGTTATCATTTAAGTTGTTAAGTTTAATATTTATTAATGACAATTGGAAAAATTCCTTCTATTCAACTATACGTTGATGAATAATAAATGCTTGATAAACAATAACAAAGCCAAAAATACTACGCACAAATTTAAAAGCTGTCGTTTTAAGTTTTTATTTACATTCATAATAACAACACTGTGTTCAGTTGCTATCTAAAAATTTAGAAGTTATTTATTAAATTTTGAAGCCATGTGAGTATTTTAAAAATTTAAGTTCACTATATACGTCACTATTTCAGAGTAAAGTCAGGTTAAAAAGTTTAAGATCAAATCTAAAGAAGAATTTTAATTTTTGTTTATAACAGCTTTAAAATCCATAAAACTGTTTAGTGAAACTACCCATTTGACCTTTAAAAATGTGCAGAAAAACAGAAAATACTTGAGCATGAGTTGAATTTATTATTCATCTGCCAGACTTATGTAAATTCAAAACAAGTATTTTAGTTTAAAAATTCCTCATTTAATTTTTACAGAACTGTTTCGGAAACCCGCAAAAAGTTATTCTTAGCTAGTAATACAGCGTCTGCAAGCTTGAAAAACACAGTAAATAGAAGTAGTTGAACTTGAATTTCAATCTTTATAATTAAGATTTTATTAGCAAAAAGTTTCTAAAAAACTTCATTTTCTTTACTTTTTCAATTTAAATCGTTTATTTTTGAGATAGCTTAAATAGCGAAATATTTTACAATAAATTATATGTTGTTAAAATTTATTTTTCTGTATGATTTTTCGTTTATAATTTCTTTAGAGTTTACAAAGAGCAAACGAACAATATATATATCATTTTTAGTAAACTATTACATAGTTTTATTTTCACTTTTCATTTTTTTGTTAATTTAAAATTAATTTTTTGTTTAATTTTAGTTTTCATTTCCACATAAAACTACATTTTAGTAAAGAAGTACAAATAACCTTGTGGTTTTGGAAAATACACGCGAATAATGGTGAATATGACCAGAAAGTTACCGATTATTCCCGCCATAAATATTATTGCGTACGAAATCGAAAAAACAAAATGACCGACCACATGAAATCAACTTGTGACATCATGTTTTGTGACGTCAGAGATACATTTGTCATGTTTTGTGATGTCACAGATAAATTTCTCATCGCTGGTTCTGCGATCTGAATCAAGTTCATTTTAGTTTAATAATTTTATTAGTCTGTGAAATTATTAAATTTATTTGTTTTAAAAGTATTAGAACAAATTACTTGTTTACTAGTTTGTTGATAACTGATTAATACTTATGGATTAGCAATTAGCACATTTAAATACTTTTAATAAATAAAAATTTAAAATCAAAGTATTTAATTAAGTTAATTAATGATACTAGTATACATTATAACTTCTGTAAATAGTTAATATAATAAATTATTTCAACCAACATGTAGTAAAAAATAAACTTGTTCAAAACTATCTTTAATTTTTTGTTTTTTTGCTAAAATACTTTATCTTTTTAATTAAGTTTGAATGTTTTGATTATTGTTAGCTTTTTTCTTATTAAGCAAAACTGAATTTTTATGCTGCTTAAAATTTTTAATATAAAACTTTTGTAGAGGTTAAACATAATGAATATGTGATGATCAGTATAATAAAAACTGATTTAAAAAAAATAAAACAAAAAGTTTAGAACCTCTTTATAAATTATAAGGTATAACTCATATAATTATTTGTTAATTTCTCAATTTAGAAGATTAAGAACTTATTTAAATAACAATACAAGTTCAAATTAACTATTTTATTTATTTCTAGGTTTAAGTACTACTGAAATACAGTAATGAATAGAATACTTAATTTGCACTTGTATTTTCTTTAAGGTACACCATAAAGAAATTAAATATAGTTTAGTCAATTATTTAATTAAAAGTTTAAGTTTATAGAATAAAGCATTTAAATAGTTTATTTTATGATATTCAAAATTTCAAATAATTTGTATTTAACTATAATTTATTATTTTTAAAAACTCTATTCTTTATAAGTCGTTGATTAATTTTTCAATTTAAAAAAACTGTTTATTATTTTTCAAAAAACTATTTAAACTAGCTTTGACAATTACTATTAAGTTATATGTTTTGATTTTTGAAAACAAATACAAAAACTTCAACTTCTAAAGGAGAAAGACTATTCCTTCAAGACTAATTTTCAAACTAAGTTTCGGTCTAAGACCTTGTCTTTTCATGATTGCTAAATGTATCTTTATAGATTTTATATAAGTACTGACGAGGTCTTTGAATTTGGAAACTATTTTATTATTATGCTTTAAACTTTTGCAACAAATACACTTTGCAACTCTGGAAACTATTTCTAACTGACTTTATAAAACTACTTTCAGAAATACATTTTAAGCTGATGAATTTCAGACAGCCAGTTTTTAGTTATCCTGCAAGCTACACGAAATCTAGAGAAGCAAATCAGCGGCCAACTTTCAAGAAACTTTTTTTTATCGAACTCGGAAGCAACAATAAACAACAGCGGCTAAAGCAACATTGTAATTTTCGTGAAACAAACGCATTTCTTTCGCCTTACTGGAATTTTTCCGATGACAGCTACGAAAGCTTTCGGTCGATTAACTTCTCGAAGGAAAGTTGCAAAGTTTTCAAAATGTAGCAACCAAGGTGTAAAGTGAGGCCAAATCGAGAAAAAGATATTTATTTTCAAATTAAATCGAAATAAAAGTTTTTGAGAGATAAGGTTCAACATAAGACGTCAAACTAGTAGTTTTGAGATATATGTTTTATAAATTATACGACAAAAAAAATTAAAAGACACACCACTTTCATATATATATGATAAATTTAATATAAGTTCAGGAAGTCGTAAAATTATTTTTCAAAGGATCAGCATTCGATAAAAAATGAATTTTTGAGTGTTTTGTAAATTGATAAACTTTAGCTTTTAATAAAAAGTCACTGAAACTTGGCTTATTATATTTAAGCAAACTTAAAGATAAAATAAGACAAGCAAGAGTAAAGACATTACTAAATCATATAAATATAATATAAGCATTATTAAGATTTAATGAATTTTAGTAATATAAAAGTTTTCAAAATGGAGTTAATTATGATTAATAAAAACACTACCGTCTACGTATAAATGCAAATAAGCAAAGCTAGTATAGTTAGTATAAACTTTAAAATAAAACTATGCAACAGTTTAAGATCTCTTATTTACTAGTTTAAAACTCTACTATATTAAACTTATAAAAATAACATTCTGACCGTAGAATTTTGGCTATATAAAATGATAAATTTTGATAAACTGTCACTTAATCTTCCATCAAAATACAAAAAAAAATCAAAAACAGTTTCAGTAATAAAACTTTGCAAGGAATAAGTAAGTATAACTTGAATTTTTAATGTAGTTAAAATCAATTTCTTACATACGTTGCAACATAAGGTTCTAGATAATTAAACTTAAACAGTTTAATATAAATTATATTAAAAACGTTAATTTATTTAAAAGAAGGCAATTGTTTTTTAGTTTCAGTAAAAAAGCACCGAGTTTCATAACTTAACGCTTTTTCATTAACATCTTAAAATCTAACTAAATAGTTATTAGAAAAGTTTTACTTATATCAAAGGTATTTTGTACTGTTTTTAACAATTTGAATATTTTTTTTGTTTTTTTTATTCTACATTCTGATACAAAATTCAATACATTATAAAGTTTTATAAATAAAAACAATAAATTTTTTCTAATAATACTAATTTAAAAGTTTTAAACGCATCTATTCTTACTTTCGACGATAATAATAAAACAGTTATCAAAAAATAAAAACGTTTCCATGATTACGCTTTTAACAGTTTTTCAGCTTGGTTTCATATTAACGATGAAAAACTTATTAGATTTTAAGGAAGCGTTAAATACTTTTTACTAAACTAAGAAACATCAAAGTTTTGATTAAGCTTTTTCTTCAATCTTTATTAGTTTGTCTACAGGTTTTGTTTTGTTTTGTCTACAGGTTTTGGTTTGTCTTTATTAGTTTATATTTAAAAGTTTTTAACTCTCCAACAAGTATTTTAAAAATTGTCTGAAAAAAAAACTAATATTTACCCGACGACTGTAAGTTTGTTTGTATTTTATTCAATATTTCTAAATACTAATAAAACTTGGCTATTTGTTCAAAAAACAAATTTAGGGAGAAATTTAAAGCATAAACCTCAAATACTACACACAATGTTTGCAAAGTTTTAAAGTATGATTTTTCAACAGTTTTGTTAACTGTTTTTAGTACCTGCTTTTAAACACTTTTCATTTTTTGGAGATTAGTTTAGACAGAAAATCTAAATTAAATTAATTAAAATGAACTAAATACTCTAAACGTATAAGCAAAATATGTTAAACTTTAAAAAGTCATTACTATATTTATTGTCCTAGTAGTACTTCAATCAACACTTAAACATTCAGAAACATTGATAAATATTTAAACTTTAACTTAAACTATAACAATTTTTTTGTGATTCAACTGAATCGATCTTATTGTTTTAGGTATACAAAAAATACTTCAGTATAAATTGGTTAATACAACAGTTTCTACTTTTAATAACAATTCTGAGATCTTTCTATCTTTCGTTAATAAATCGTTCATAAAAATCATTGACAATAATATTTCAAAATCTAATTTAAATGTAGTATAAATTTATTTTTATTACTATAAACAAATTTTTAAAGCTTTGCATTTCACGTTTTTAAACAAAGTAATTATTTGATTTTGTATTATAACTTATTAGAGTTTGTATAATAGAAAAAATTATTAGCATGTTTCGATTAAACTTTGAAATATTTAATAATAAAGTTTTTGTCCTGTTTTTAAACTTAAAAATAGATTTTCTGTCTAAACTAATCTCCAAAAAATGAAAAGTGTTTAAAAGCAGGTACTAAAAACAGTTAATAGTTTTTGTTTATAGTCTCTTGAAATAGTTAGTTCTCTAATAAGCATGTTAAGGTAATTAGAACTTTGTTTTAAAAGCTTTAAATCATATTTTATTAGAATCTAACGCTATATGAATTTTTAGATTTATAAATAGTAGAATTGATAAAAGCTTTTAAAATACAGTAACTAATATCTACAAATAAAATTATAAACCAAAATGGAGATAACTTTAAAGGACATTTCAATTTATCTAGCTTTTTTCACGCGCCATTCTCACCTAGGCTATTTGCATTTAAAATGTTACAAAAATAGATATTGGTTAAAGGTTAAAACATTAGCTTTAACCTTTACTGTTTAGGTTATACAAGATTTAAATATTACAAAGTCGATCTTTTTACAGTAAAAATAGAACTTGTAATATATGAAGTGTTGTTTTCATTAGTAATTTAAATGAGTAACTTGTGTTTAAAAAGCTTCCTAAAGTCCTAACAATTTATAGTAAAGTAAAAAACGAAGTAAAATTGTGTAAAAACTAAATTTTTATGAAAATTAGTCAAGTTAAGACAGTTTTAATATATTTGAAGGTTTTAAAACAAAGTTCTAATTACCTTAACATGCTTATTCTTTAATGCTGAAATTAAAGTATTAAAACCTAAACAATAACATAAATAACTAAACATAAATGGTTATTTTTTTCCTTTTTAACATAGAAATAACAATTAAACAATCTATAAACTTCAAATAAAAGAATACCGGTAAATTGAATAGTGATTTTTTACTTATTAATTAATTTGTTCTAATTATAAAGTTTTAAACTAAAAGCTGAAAAGGACAAATAAATAACAATTTTTAAATACATAAGTTTGATAAAAGTTGTATTTGATTACCCTTCTACTTATGATTAAAATCTCGAAAAACAAAATTAACTTTTTATTTTTCGATTCTTAACGATTAAAAATAAAAATAAATATTTATCGCTTAAATTAAGTTATACTTTTAGCTAAATATTTAATAAGAAGTATAGTGAATATTTGAAGATAGTTTTAGTTTTATTTGCTCTTTAAGCTTATAACAATACAGGTTTGAAAAGTATTTTATAAAAAAAACCTAAAACTTAAAACAAAAATGTTTACTACTTTTATAATATTTCCTTTACAAAATAGAAAAAAAAACTATATGCGATTTAGATGTATATGGTTTTAATTGTTAAGAAAAAGTTTATAAGTCTAGAAAATATTATATTAATTTTTGAATATAATCAAATTTAGAAACAAAATAAATTTTTAAGTTATGAAGTTTTAGTTTTACTTGTTTTATTAACTTAAGCTTACATATTTGTTTTTATTTCTTGAAATAAGTAAAAATTCTAGTCACAATAACACCCTTTGAAAGTTTAAACTAATTTGTTTTTATATTTGTCTTCAATGCATAGTTATTTAAAAAATTGTACTATTTAAGAAAAGTAATGTACTTTTTTGCTGAAATAAACTAAATAAAATTCTCTAATGTTCCATATATTTTAACTATGAATTGCAATATTTTACTAATGATTTTATTTAAATTAAAATATTAAAAGCACTTATTAAAGTTTGATCGATTAAAAATACAAAGAAAAATTTGTTTTATCTTCTGACTTTTTGTATCATTTTTTTTTTTTTGATTTCTACAGAAGTGATTGTTTTTATATAAAAATTAAATTAGGCGTCTATAAACTGTTAATTTAAATGCTCAAGACTCATGTCTAAAAACAATCTATAAAAGTTTATTTTTGATCAAAACTACTTCTTAACTTAAATTGTACAAACTTGATGAATTATTTTCTTAAATTTTTTTTAAATAACTAATAACATTTCGAATTTTAAGGAAAAGTTTTATAAAAATGTACATACACTGATTCCGTTAGAAAATGCTACATATGAGTTTATAAACAAACAAAACAATAGATAGAAAACTAATATTGTATATAAGCCATTATAAATCAATTGTTTTTTTAATAAGATTATTCAGATGTTTTTTAAATCTAAAAAATCACTTTACCAAAATTTAGTGAAATTGCTTGTTTTTAAACTTTTAAGTTTAAATATCATTACATAGTTTGTCTAAAGGTTTCCAAAAAAATAAACCGTAGATAAATTAAACGTTATGTATTTAATACAAAAGAAAGCTCATTGCTTACGCAAAATCTTAATAAGAAAGTTATTAAACTAGCAAATATTTTAAAATTTGAAATTAGGGGTATTTTTTAATATAAGAATCATTTGTGTTTTTTATTTGTAAAAAAAATATGTCTTGTTTTTTACGCAAATGATTTAAGACTAAGCTATTGCCATATCATACAGTATATAAAAAAAATTAAACTAAAAAATTTAAAGTGTTTAGGGAAAATAATAATATTTAGGATTAAGAAAGTTTATATTTATATTTTGCTCATAAAATGCTTTTAGATGTACTTGTACTTAATTTTGTTTTAAATATGTTCATATTTTAATTGATAATGTATTTTAAAATGTTTACTGAAATATATTAAAAACTAGAATTTTGAAAACAAATTAAATTATGTATGAGTTTTAAGCTCAACACTTAAAGCAGCTTAGTCGATGTAAAATATAAGCATAAATAAAAAGCTGTTTAATTTTTATTTGTGATGCTTGTAATTAAGCATGCTTATAAAAATTTATATAACGCAAATTTCAAATCCATTAACATTTTAATGCTTCAAATTCATAAAAAACTTAAGAATTTATGTTTTATTTATACAAATAACGATGCTTATCGTGATTTTAATGACAAACATAAATATTAAACCTTCAGTGCACTCTAGAAAGCAGAAACAATTGATAAACAAAAACTAAACAAATCTGACAAACAACTTAACTTTAGTTACAGATTTCTATAGTTTATGCAAAAACATATATAGCGGTTGTTTATGATTATGATGTAAATATATAATCTCCTTAACAGAACAAATTAAGTTTTAGTTTACGCAAACTTAAGTTATTTATAAAACTTAACTAAATAATGAAAAAGAAAGTATGAAAAGAAAACATATCATATGTTTAAATTTCAAACTTTTGCAAGCCAAAGTTTAATACTTTGAAAACTGCTGTTAAAAATTAGTTTAAAAAGTATAGTACTTTTAGTTAAATAAACTCTATAAGTTTTACAATTTTTTACATTTTAAAAGCTTAAAGTTCAAAAAATCTAGTTTTTTTTCTTCAAAATTAAACACTATTTTGTATAGTTGGGGTAAATTTAGTAATTACTTCCCAAAAAGGGGTAAAAAATTTTGAAAAAATGGATTTAGAAACGCTGCTTTAGCCGGATAAAAACATAAAACCTTTTTTTTGATAATTTACCTCGTTTTTATTACAAGCATATTACAGAACGAACACTAAAATTTTCATTAGTTTTATTTTATTATTTCAAAGAATTAAACAATTAAAACAGGCAAAAATAAAGGAAACAAGTTTTTGAAATGTTAAAAACTTAAATTAAGTTAATCTGTAAATAATTTAATCAATACTGAACTCATGGTAAAAAGTGAGGTTTGTTTAGTTGATCTTTATAGTTGTTTTTGAGCAAAAAACTCACGGAACTGTTCAAGTTATAAAAGAGACATGTATTTATAATTAGCACATTGTTTTTTTATACCGGATTTAAAGTTTTAAATAAAAAGCATTGATTTTATATGAGTAAATTAAATGTACTTCACAACTGAATTCTGTCGGATTATGGAGAGCATGGATTAGCGGAGGCCGGATAAATGAGGATGTATTGTATAATAGTTAATAACAAGTAGTACAATTACAAACTTCTTATGTTATTAGAAGTAAACATTTGTAGTTAAAAAAACATTAAATTTTTTCTCAGTGACCTTAAGGTAGACCGGAAGTATTTTGAAAGTAAACAGTAAGAGCTTTAAAACTTTTCAAGAACTGTATTAGTAGATTACTTTAAAAAAAAGGTATGAATAGTTGGTTATAGCAAAAACAACCAAAACAAAAAATACTAAAACTTATGATTAATGTTCTGCACAGTCAAACTCAATAAATTCAAATGTCAATGAAATATCGGATAATTACTATTTTTTAACTTTATAGCTTAGAAAATATATTAAACGAAAAATCTGTTGTAAAGAAATCAACAACATAGTTGCTTCATTATTTTGAGTTTAATGCTGTTGATTTTTCTCTAAAGAATAGAACTTTAGATTTTTAAAATAAATACGTTTAAAGTGTTTAATGTTAGGTATGTAAAATGACTTAAAAAATATACTGTTTTTTTTACTTATATACGTTGTAAAATACTTGATATTTTTTCTATCTATTTTTGATAAAATATAAGTTATTTAGTTGTTTTTTAAAGGAAAGCATATGCTTTTTTTTATAAAGTAAACTTTCATATAAAAATCACAAACACATAAAAAAAAATATAAGTATAAACTGTATACTTATTACTTCTTGGTTCAGTTCATTTCTATATGAATATAGATAAAAAAATTATTTTTATATACTATACATTAATTGTGACTACATTTTACTTATTAAAAGCTACTCAAGTAAAGTTTTAGAACCAAAATGACCAAAACAAACTAATCAGTATACATTTACAAGTTTACAAAATGAATTTTGATAAATAATACTTTTTTTGGGAAGGTGTAATTGAAAACCAGTAAAAGTGTTATGCTATTTATTTGTCACAGAAGTTAACTTTAAAGTTTTAAGCTTATGAAGAACGACATTTTAACATTAAAAAAACAAGTATTTTTTTCAGTTTAAGATGTTACTTTTTCATTAGAGCCGAGATATTACGAAAAAAATATGTTATACAATAATGTAATATAACTTTGTTTATTTTAAAAAAACTTGAAAATATATAAGTAAATAACTTTTAATTATTTAAGAGATGCATGTTAAAGCTTAAAGCACGTATATTTTTCCATTTTAGTTTATTTAACTACAATTTTAAACTCTTCAACTAAAAAATAAATAAAAATTAAAGTGTTTACTATATACATATTCTTTATGATTAAAAACTTTAAACTACATAAAATAAAATTCCAGCCAGTAAAACTTTGTTATAATTGTTTAGAGATTTTAAATTATAATTATATTATTTGATGTGAGTTCGTAGTAATTAAAGTAACTTGCATAATTTATTAACTTAAAAAAAGACATTAAATAATTTGTATTCAAAGCGTATTATAATTTACAAGTAGAAGTATATTGATTTTAAATTTCTACCATATATAAATTTAATTCTATTTTAAAGTTTACCTTTTATTTTATTTCGAAGTAATACTGTATCTACTTTTAAAGTTGAAAATAACTAATAATGAAATAAAGTAATAATGATAACTTCGAAAGTTTTAGTTTAAATAAATTGTTTAAATAAATTGTTTAAGACAATTAAATAATAAAAAAAATATATGTGGTTTTTAATAAATTTTTTTACTAAATACTTACTAGATATTTAATATTTTACATATGAAAATAAAAAAAGTTAATAAGTTTTAGTAGCTTGTACTAATGATAGAAGTTTTTTTGATAACTTACATAACTTAATACATTTTTTAAGATAAGTTTGTTTATCATTTTATCTACTAAATTATAAAATCAGCATTTTTTGACAGTAGTCATAACTCATAATTCCTTATTGAAATTAAATATTAAATTTATAATATTAATAAGGGTATATTTTGAAACTTTGAATACTAGGTGAGATCTGCATTTTTATTTTTGTTTATGAAGAACAGCTTCCACAAACTTAAATTTTGTCATTATGTTTAAAACTATACCAAGTTCCGAAAAGGTGTTGGTTATGTATATGTAAATTTAAAAGTTCAAAGGATTAGCAAACATAAGGTGATTTATACCTAGTGTAAATATTAAAAGGTCTAATATCAATTATCAAAGCATTGCTATGACTTTAAATAAAAATAATATTTTAAAGAAAAAAATAATATATTTAAAATACACGTATTTTTTTAATTTATATATGTTAAAATTCAGTTTAATATTTTAAACTAAATAAACTTTCTGAAAGCACACTTACGTTAACAAAGTTTTAATCTGTGAGCTTTAGTACGAAGATATCGGTTCAAAAACCTTTATCAACAAGATAATAGAAAGATTGAAACTTAAAACATAATTTTCACAACAGTTTAACTAAAGCAAATTGGCATAAAAACAATTTAATAGTAGTTCTGGTTTTACTTGGCGGCTTTGGTGTTTGCATAGAACAGAGTACAAATGAAACAACTGCTGCAGTTCAAAACAACTAAAAACTTTTACCATGTTGAAGTATTGGGAACTAATTTTACTACAGAGGACATATCTTTTTAGAAAAGAATTCTCTGTTTGTAACTTTTAATTTTAGGTCGGTTAAAGTCTGTGTCAAATCATTTTTTAGACTATACTTTGTTTTTAAGCAGTTAGAAGGTTTCAATCTTTTATGAAGATAAGATTACATAAATAGCTGATTTTTTAAACTTAAAAGATTATATCTTTTATACATACATAAAAGTAGTTTTAATTTATTTTTAAGAAAACAACTGTGTTTTTTAAAAGATAGATATTTTCAGTTACAAGTTTTTACAAATTTCTATAAATTATATTTATAGTAATACATACTAAAATAAACAATTTTTGATTTTTCTTATTATTATTGTGTAACTTATAGTTGATTGGGCCTAAAGGTTATGCACTTGGAATTTTTCAAAGTATGGTAAATATAAATAAAGTTTTTTAAGTCTTGCTGTTGTAAAAATTGCATTTTTTGCTCTTGTAACGTCAAAAATAGACATCAGACTGTCTAAGTGTAATAACATGTAGCATTTACAACCTCTAAATCTAAAAAACTAGCGGATTATTACTACCCTGTATAATAAACATTTTGACTGATTTTTAACAGAAAGAAAGCATGGGCAATTTGTCATTTTGTCTTTTTCACTTCAATTATTCTGTTGTCAATAGCTGGAAACTTTTTAAATATATTTATCATTTTAAAAACTAAAGAATTTAGACATAGCCAATATGTTTTCAAAACTTCAATTGCAGTTTCTGATATTATTTGGGCACTTTTATAATATTTTGATACAATTAAAATTTTGTTTGATTGTGTAGCTAAAAATACCGTATGGCATGTGATTCTTATAAACTAGCTGATACGTTTTTTTTGAAAAAAAACAACAATTTAGATTAAGATGTCAACAATTTTAGCTGTGTCTTTTACTTTTCATATTTGAGTAATTCATTTACATCTTACTTAAAAACGTTTGAATAAATAAGCTTCTTCTAAATGAAAATATCGTTTCTTTAGTTTCAATTGTGTTTGCTGCTAGTGACAGGCAATTGCATTTCCTTTTAAGTATAAAAAACTAATACTATCAAAACAGCTAAAGTTTTATCAATAACAATATGGATTCTGAGTGCAGTAGTTACAATTATTACAAATTCCAATAGATTGAGAGATTTCGAGAATATAACTTACTTTTTATACCCTTTTTCATATGAAGCTGTTTTCATATTTGTTTTATTTTATTGTTGTGGATGTTTTCATTGTTAACTCTTAAGAGCTTTTACAAAAGCTATAAAAGATCATTAAAACTAAATTGTAAGGTTAGAAGAAAGTTTATAGGAAAAAACAAATGTCGTTAGTTTTGATTTTTATGGTTGCCGCTTTTACTTTAAGCTTTTAAAGACTTTGCACAATAACATTCAATTTTATGTTAGAAAAAATTCTTTTAGTTGTAATGACAAAGATATTAGATTCAATGAATACATTTCTGAATATTTTGTGTCAACACACTCAATATGGAATATTTTAGTTTACTATATTATTAACAAAAAATTTCGTTTAGCATTTAAATCTTTGTTTAGAAAAATTAATTAAATGCTATATTATATTAGTATTAAGCTTGAAGTTCTGTGTATAACTTAAATAAAAGTTTTGAAAAACAGTATTGTTTAATGAACGATAAAAAAGCGCTCAAAAAGTTTGGTCTAAGGAACTGGTGTACAAAGGAACCTTTCGGTTATCGAGTCGTAAACCACAATTAAAAATTATTGAAATTATCATTACCACGTAACAAAAAACAAATTAGTGTTTAAAGAGTTTTGTTATATTAATACAATTATGTCTAAAATATGTATCAAAATTTAAACATGTATTAAAATTAACTATGTATCAAAAAACTTATGTATGAAAACCCTAACATATTTTGAAGCGCCACCTAAAGCTATAATGAGCTCTTTTATGTATTCAGAAAAACTACAAGCTTTTAATATTTTAAAATGATACCCAAATACACTTAAAATTTAAAATTCGTTTTTTAATTTTATTTTTAGTGGATAAATTCTAAATTTTAAGAAAAGAAAATAAAAAAAAAACAACAGTGATAAAAGCTAAAATACTTTTAATCTGCTAAAAAAAATGGTTTCAAAAAGTTATCTTGAGTCTTTTATGTGATTACTTTTCACTCATATAAAAACTGTTAAGCTTCAGTAACATCTTAACAAAGTATGAATAGATCGGATAAAAATAAAGCGTACTGTTGCTTTGCTCTTAATTGTTTACATACCGATTTAAAAACTTTCTCACAAAGTTCAATTTCTGTACCAACGCGTTAATTTTTTCTGAATGCTTAATGACACCAAAGCATACTTTAGGTTATGTAAATATTAAACTGATAGTTTTTTACTTTTCATGTTGTATTTGAAATATAATAAAAGTACGTCTACAAGCTGTTTAGTTATGGTTTATGTTTTGATATTAACAGTTAGCGTTTTTCAAAAAGAGTTTAACAGTTTTTGTATAACCAAAATATTGGTAATTACTATTTTAAATAGAAATATTAAACTCTTTTTAATTTTTTAAACTGGCTGTTTCAATCAGTTTAGCATTAGACTTTTATACAAGTTATTTGCTGTTTAAGTTTACTTTTTGAATGCTGCATTTGAAAACAGGTTGTAATAATTTTGACTTTCTAAAGTATACCGGTGACTTTATCATTTTCTCTTTTTAGCATAGAAAGTATGTTTTAAAGTGTACAATTTAGTTGTATTTAAAAGACATCACGTAAATAACTTAATTTTAATAATTTTTAAAATATATTGTATATTTTTATAAATATTTTATTTATTAATGACTTAAAACTCAGAGTTAGTGTTTAGCAAATTTATAATTTTTTGATATTATCATTAATAGTTTACCATCTTTAGCTTAAAATTATCTTTTTACAAAACTTTAATTAGACAAATACTTTAAAGTTAACAAAAATTTTAGAGTAATACATTTTATTACATAATTTAAAAGTTTCTTTCAATAAAGTTGCAAAAAATTGATAGATAGACTTTCAAGTAGAAAATATGCGTTACTACTCATAGATACTATTTAAAATTATTTAAAATCTTATTTCTTTTAATAACTAAAGTTCAAAGTTTTTAAAAATCCAAACAAGTTAGCAACATTTATAATAGAACTAATCATAATATTCTTATCGTTTAGTTTACATATTTGCGTTAATTTTTTTTATAGTTGACTTATAAGATAATTAAAGTTATACGTAAAGAAACTTTTAAAAGTTTTTCAAAAATTCATACTGTTAAAACATTTAAAGTTTTGATTTTAAATTTGTTATATTTATAGACATATAAGTCATGAAATTTTAACAAACTGAACAAAATAACTTATCAGTAAAACAACTTTAAAGGCTTGCACAATGACATTTGATGGGTAAAACTATTCTTCTACTATTAATGTTTTGGTTTTAAATGTATTATAATACAGAAATAATAAAATTTATATGCTATTTTTTATCTTTGTTCTTTTGTTTTCTGAAGTCGTTATAGTTATAGCTTCACATATATCCATCAATTTTAAAATCTCTAGACTACTATGAAGATTAAGTAAAATTATTTTTTAGTCTTGCTATAGTTTTACATTTTTATTTCTTATAGTTATTAAAAATATATTTATGTGCCGTTTATTCGTTTTATCCGTAATAAATTTGCTTAAACATTTTATTAAGTTTTAAACTAAATTTTCAAAAGTTTGATACAAAAAAAAATATTACCAACTGTACAAAAACGCTTTTTGTTATAAAACTCGGTACTATTTTATATAAGTTTGTACTGACTTACTGAGTATACAAGTAAGCTTTTTTTTTAATTTGTAAGTTTTTGTAATTTAAATGTAAATTTAAAAAGAAACAAAGTTTTGAAATCTTAATCACCTTAAAAAAATTTACTAAAATGTCAAATCTTTTTGAAATTCAAACTGTCAGGAAATATATAAGTATATAAATAAACTTTACCCTCTTAAAATAAATTTGAATTAAAAAATAAACGTTGAAAACTTTAATTTATTCAAAAAATACTTATGAAGCCTAAAGTCACGTATGTTTTTACTTCAAAATGTCGAACTAAAAGTTTAAGTGCTATAACTAATAAAATAATAAAAATTTTATTTTCGTAAAACTTTATTTAATGATAAAACATAAAACATAAACTAAACTTTATAGCAAATAAAACTTTGCGTATATATAGTTCAAGGACTAAAATATGACTAAAAACTATGTGTGAGTTCTTAAAAGTATATATAGTTTATAAAAAAACGTTTTAACAAAAAAAATATGTAAAGAAATATGCGTTCAATTCATCTATGACAAAAGTTTTATAGCATCTGTAAAATTATTAAACAATTCATAGTTGTAACTTTACTCAACAAATAGAAATCTATTGGCTTTGAATTACTGTTATAGATTCAAACTAATTTTAACTATGTTTTTAAAGCAAGTACATTATTTTATCAAGAAACATTAATGTACCCAGTTTTAAACAAAGGCTTTGTAATTGTATACCAAACATTATTTTATATAATACATAGTAAATATTAAAAACGGCTACATAAGTACTTTATAATTTTAAGTTACATAGCACAACAGGACAAAAAAAAAATTCAATATAAAATACTTAGTTAAAAAAATGAGTTTCTGTTTCATTGAAACGAATTGAAATAAATTTATAATAATTAAACAACAACAAAGTTATTTATTTTACAAACTGTATCAGTTTCTTAAGATCATTTGATGACATAAACATTATAAAAGAAACATTAGTAAAACTAGTATTTGTTTTAATAAAATATAAAATGTGTTAAATCGTTTATCTTTTATGATAAACGTTATAAGATCAGGCATTAAATCAAACCAGTTTTTATTTGAACTTCTTGTCGTTTTTGAACTCTGCAAACTCAGGGTAGGTTTCAATTGCCAGCTTTATTTTCTGTTATAAAAGTAACCAAGTCAGTCTTTACGTATTAAAATAGTTTTCAAACACTAGCTAGGTGTTTTTTTTTTAATCGTATATTTTCCCTCAAGAAATACTTAAAGTATATAAATTAATACTACATTTAAAATGTTATATTTTAACAACAAATATAAATATTTTTTCTAACAACAATTATCATATTGCAAAATTAATTGTTAATAACTATGTATATATATATATATATATATATATATATATTATAATTATAATTCATAAAACAAAATGCAAACGTCACAAAAGTATACACAAAATAAATGTATTGACTTTAACATAAGTCTTAATTTTCAGTATTTTTCTCATTCTAGTTATGTGCGACAAGCGTTATTATAAAAAGTTAATTTAAATTTTTATACTTAGGAACCAAAACGTTTAAGTTAAAGTTACAAAACCAACCTCAACAAGTTCGTTGTAATCTTTCAGAAATGTTGTGGTTCTCTCAAAATAACGATGCCGATCAACAGTTGGTAGATCGTTCCAAATAGCTCGCAGATTCGTCTTGGGTTTTTCCTGATAAGTTACACGAATCTAACATGAATGTTTGTAGTAACAGTACTTAAGGTCTTTTATATTACTTTTTAGTTATACTTATAAATATCAATATGGTAAGTAACAAACAACTATGCAGTAATATAACTACTTGAAAAAAAGAATACAAATTTTACTATTTTAAATAAATTTTTAATGTAGCAAAACTTTTTGTAAGTGTAAGGTTATAGAATAAGTCCAAAAGTTTGCTAAAAAAGGTTATAAAGAATCGAATTGTGAAGAACTTTTACCAAAGAAATAAATTTTCATCTAAATTTTCATTTAAATAAAGTTATCAACAAAAACATCGGCGAAAGTCAGCATAGCAGAGGGCTAAACTTTCGTATGTCGTGAGACAAGCATTTTAAATAAAAATAGAATAAAGTTTTTTTTTAAATGTTTATCTATAACTGTAACAAAAACTTAAACTGACTGTACTGTTAGCTTTATACTCTTTGCAGAATAAATGGAACGAGTTAGGCCGTTTCAATTTTTTTATCACATCTTTTATAGTTTTTACTAGGCTTTTATTTCCAATTAGAGAATACGTTAATTGGTCTTGACAATCCGGGAAATCCTAAAAAAAAATTTTTTTTGTTTAAATAACTTGTGGTATAAACTATTTTAATTATTTGCAAACTATACTTACAAATAGTAATCTTTACATCATAGAAAGTCTTTCAAATCACAGTATTCATTCTATACTTACTAGTTTGTAGTTTTTACAAACTAGTAAGTAACTGGTGAGCTCACATACATATTAAAAGAACATATTGTACTAAAAGTCAACAAATTATAAAAAAAAACATGTCAAGAGTTGATGACATTTATGTTACGATAATTAGTTAATCAATGAATTGAACACTTTTATAAACTAATACTGTTTATTAAACTGGACTATTACTATTATCAATAAGTATTTTAGAAGCAAAACATTAAAATAAACTTTGAAATTAAAAAGCGTCAACACTCTTATGTTTGTTTAGTATAATTAGGTTGTTTAATGATAAAAATACTTTTTAAATTATAACTTTAGTGTGTTAATCAAAAAACAAAAATACTTATAAAACCTTTGTTATAATAAACTACTAATTTTTTGGTTTAAATTAAGATTTTAATGTAGTTATAACTTGTACCAAACTAATAAAAATAGATAAAAGTATGTTTAACATTAAATTAACATATATTACTTTTAAAAAATTAAACAACTATCTTTTGTGTAAACTAAAATCTCAGTAATAAAATATAACATTGTTTCATGTTTCATTCAGTTAAAAACTAGTTTTAAATTAATCTTTTGGTAAAAACAATGAAAGTAATTTTTATTTGCAACTTTTTATACATTTCAAACTGCATTTGTTTTTCGGTTTTTTAATAATTTTAGAACAAAAAAAAAACACATTTTTAAATTTAGTTATAGTTAAGCAGTTATGTGATAAAAATTGTTAAATAATATCAAAAAAAGTGTTATAACATCGTTATTACTCTGGATATTTTGCTTAATATTTACTATTCAACCTCTTTCTTATAAATTCCAATCGAAACAGCGTACAAGACTGTTTGTTGGCACAATTCATCTAAAACTTCCCGTTTGTTCAGAACAATCGGTAATGGATGATCATCTACTGCTGTTTCCGAATCAGGACTATTTGACAAAAAAGTACAACTATTAAAACTATTTCTGATCATTTTTGAACGTGATCGCGTCTCATCGTATTTGATATTTTTTTGACAAGGAAATATATCTTGATGTTTCTGTATGATAATTTATTTCAGTTTTTAATTTATAACATGTATTTAGCTTTGAATTTTTTTTAAGTGACATAAAATATATATTTAACGTTTATGCAAAATATAAAATCTTAAACTTTACGTTTTATGTGTTATTTTGAAACAAGATGCCAAATTAAGTACAGGCTAAGATTAAATAAACTATCAAATTTTTGAACCTGTAGGTCGTATGATTTCCTTTTAGCTCCGATTTTTTGCAATTGTGGAGGCAACATGTCTGAACAGTAACTTCCGCTCATACCAGGCTGGGGTAATGTAGAAACTTGTGAAGAAAAACAATCATACGAATTAGAGTTTTTATCTAAATCACCGCGTGAATCGGAGTTGGTTGTAAATGAACAAGACGGTTTGTTCATGTAACAATTATCAACGATGTTATTTGGTCGATGGAAGCTTTGCTTTTGTTGTTGCTTTGCATGTCCGTTCTGTTTTTAAAAAATAATACTATAGTAAAGAATTAAAGAAGTTTTATTTACTGGAGCAAAATTTTCGTTATTAGTTTTCGGTTATTTTTGCTTCAAATATACATTTTTTGATTAAACAAACTACTTATACTTATAATTTTAAGAAAAGTAAATACCAGTTGATTTAAAACACATAATGTTTAAATTGGTAGGTTTCAAATTAGTTACAACACAATACTATAACAAAGAACATATTAAACTGTTAAACTATTAATTAATTGTAGATTGCTAACGGTAGTCCTATAATGTTTATTTATTCACTATAAAAAATTTACTAAATATAGATTACCAATACAAACTTTGCTTGATGAAACTAAAACAATATTGTTATCAAGAAAAATCCGTTACGTAACTTCCTGATTAGTTCTAACCTGATTAACAACATAACTGCCCATCGGTTTATATGTACCAGCTGAACGAAGAATCTGATTACCCTTAAACTGCGATGATATGTCAGCATCTACAAATGATCCTTTCAAGTTAGTGCTCATATTAGCTGGATTATAGCAACATTGGTGATTGGTGTTCAGACTTGAATTATCTTGCATGGCTGAAACATTAGTTGTAGGAGCTGGGACGTTTACATTCACGTTGTTGTGTACCATACCTTGTTGGTTCTGTTGTTGACTTCTGTTGTAAACCTGTTTGAACAGTTGTTTCGTAAGTTATTTACATAATTAGCAAAAACTGTTGTTATATATAAAATACTTTAAAGAAGTATTGTCATCTGTTAAACAAAAAATAAAATTAAATAAACTATAGGTTTATAAAAGGTCCATACCCTTTTTTAGAACAGATTTTTTTAAAGCGAATAAAAACGTTTTTTGTTGAAAATAAAAGACTTCTCTGATTTAAGTTACATTTCCAAAGTATAAATTTAAAAAATATATATAAAAAGTGAACGCCTTACAAAAAAATTTTGAAAATTAAGTATGTAGTCATCAAATCTTTTTTTTTTTATGTTAAATTAGCTTTAACCTTTAGTGAAAATTGTTTTTAGTTGATCGGATTTGATTGAACAGAAGCTGAGTACAAAGCCTTGACTATAAGTTATAAAATAGATATACAACTATTGAAAGAAAATTGTATTACCATTGAAGTACAAAAGACAATGAACTCAGTACATTACAAGCTGGTATTTCTAGATTGAGTATAAAAAGAAAAGTAAAAGCAGTAAGAAGAGTATCATTGAAATTCAGAAAGATGAGTTCAGTTGTGACAAAAGGTTGATGCTTAGTTATAGAGCTACTTCCTTGGAAAAAAAAATGAGTAACAAAAAGTTTTTTGTAAGTTTGAAACAGAGTTTTCTTCTAAATTCAAAACTTTGAATCAAAAATTTTCTACATATGCTGATGCAATAGAAACAAGCAAACAAACATATATTATAACCAATATAAATACTAAATTAAGTGTATTTGCCGGAGAAGTTAAATCACAAAACGAACAAAAGTTAAAAGAAAAGAAAGCAATAAATGATATTGTATTTAACATTTCTGAGTGGAGAAATTTATTCACTTGAAAACTTTCCCTTGGAAACTCTAAAAATGATTTCCAAATTATCAAAAAGTTTTAAGAGAAAACAAAATTAAAAAAGATTTGTTAAAGTCACTACATCGTGTTGGTAAGATAACGAAAGACGAAAACAGACCGATCATAGTCAAGCTTAATGATGTTGCCTCTAAACACAGACTGTTAAAGTAGAGAAACATGAAAGTTATGAATGATGGAAGTGAAACAAATGTTTATATTAACACTGACAAAACCATATTAGAGCTAGAAGCATTCAGAATCTTGAGAAAATAAGTTAAACTAAAGCAAGCCACAGTAGACCAGAATACTTTAAACGTAAAATAGGTAATCAGGAATAACAAAATTGTCGAATCAACAAGACAGCCGTTTCGTTTAAACTCCCAATAGCTCTGGGATTAGTTACAAAAACTGTGAGTCAACATTTCTAAATTCTTCTTAACATTTAAAATTATCTGATAAATTTAGTTTTGATCATAATAAGTTTTCTTATTATATGTTTTAATTTTAAAAACCAAATTAAGAGATCTTAACTATAAGAGGAGAAATAATATAATTGAAGCACTGACGAGTTCTTCGACCGAAACTTAGTTTGCATAATAAAGTTTTGAAAGAATAAAATATACAATATGATTTCTTCAAATAGTTACAAAAATTGTAGCAGTAAACATTTAGAAATGAATACACTAATATAAGATCTGTTTTGAATAAAGTTGATTTCTTTTTAATTATTAATACATGAATAGTATTGATTTGTTTTTCTTACTGAAACATGGTTGATTCTTAAAGTAAACGATGTCATAGCCTGTACTTCTAACTATAATATAATCCGAAACGATAAGACAAGTAGGGGTGGAGGTGTTGCTGTCCTTTCAACCTTTAAGTATTCAAAATAAAAAAAGATTTAATCTCTATAAACAACTCTAAAGAATTAAAACAAAGTTTTTTGTTGTCTACCTTCCCCCACTGTCTGCAAAATGTGCACAGACTGTTAAAAATGTAATTAAGATATTTAAAATGTTTTTTTCCAAATAACTTTTCTTTTAATGTTCTTGGGGACTTTAATCTGCCAAACATAAATTGAACAATTCCTAGCGCACACTACAATGAATTCCATAAGTGTTTTCTTAACTTTTGCACGGATATTTTTTTAAC
Organism: Thalia democratica; assembly: GCF_965202585.1. Classification (NCBI taxonomy): domain Eukaryota; kingdom Metazoa; phylum Chordata; class Thaliacea; order Salpida; family Salpidae; genus Thalia; species Thalia democratica. Next base: position 29,237,537 of record NC_139168.1, on the reverse strand, counting down.
TCAGGTAATCAAAAGTCCAACTCATAAAAATAGAATCAAACTTAATTTCTTAATTTGCAATAATTTTCGTCTAGCACTAGGTAGAATCCTATCTTTTTCTACTACTTTTCCATTAACAAATACGTGTGACCATAACTTGATTTTGTTTTAAATTAAAAAAGAAATCCAAAAATTACATAATAATAAAAACGATTCATGTGTTTTTAAAAAGGCATACTTTGAAAACATCAATAATTACAAGTCTAAAAATAATTAGACCTCATTGTTTAACAAGTCAAAATATCTTCAACATTTTTATAACAAATTGATCAGCTCAATTCTAACCTCGATTAAAAGTTTTAAAGCATTTTATTCTAAAAATCACTATGTAAAAAACATTTCACATAAAAAAAAACTTTAAAAGAAATACTTATTCTGAAAAAATAAGTAAGACAAATAAATCATATTCTAAAGATTATAAAAACAAGTCATAAGAATATCAACTAGCAGTTAAAAATCTATATTAGGTTATGAAGAAAAACTTTGCAATAAACCAAACTTTAAAAAGTTATTTTGTTACGTAAAATCTATACTTAAATTAAGTACTGCAATACGACTTTTATTTGACAATGATAAAGATAAAACAGTAAACTCAAATAATTAAATAGCCTCACTTTTTTACAGAAGTTTTCAAAAATTATTTGATAAAGATGATAACTACCAAAGTTTTAAACTAGCTCAAAAAAATAGTAAATTGGAAAACTGTTTTATTATTTATGAAGACATTGAAATTGAATTAGAACCCCGAAAAATATCTCGCCTTATTTTTTTTTTAAGTATGCAATTCCATCAATAAATTTTTCATTTTCGTTAGTTTTCAATTGCTATATGGAATAAGCTAAAATACTAAAACGATGGAAACTTCTTTTGTCATTTCAGTCTGTATGAACTATAACAAACACAAAGCATTAAACTATAGGCAAATATCTTTAAATAGTTGCTTTTCTGGAATTTTTTAACACATTGTACCTAAAAAAAAAATTTAATCACCTTTTTATTTGACTATAATTTACTATCTACCAGTGGCGTCGCGTGGTATTTTTCTTAGGTGGTGCAGAAAAAAAAAATCCGATTTGAAGGTGATCGATTTGCCCCTACTTGAGTTGTCCCTGCTCGAGTTGCCTCTGCTAGAGTTGCTTCTGTTCGAGTTGCTTCTGCTCGAGTTGCCTCTTCTCGAGTTGCTTCTGCTTGAGTTGCTTCTTCTCGAGTTGCTTCTTCTCGAGTTGCTTTTTCTCGAGTTGCTTCTTCTTGAGTTGCTTATTCTCGAGTTTCTTCTTCTCCAGTTGCTTATTCTCGAGTTGCTTTTTCTCGAGTTACCTCTTTTTGAGTTGCTTCTTCTCGAGTTGCTTCTTCTCGAGTTGCTTCTTCTCGAGTTGCCTCTTCTCGAGTTGCTTCTGCTGGAGTTGCCTCTGCTTGAATCGCCTGTGCTCTGCTTGGCTTTGTTTTCATTTTTTGTTTACAATAACTTGAAGAATGATACTTAAACCTGTACTGTTTAAGGGAATTTTCAACTTAGCTTAATTACCGCAAGATATTGATTTTGCGGTAATTCTTGAAGAAATTTTGCTGTTTTGAGTTCATTTGCGGCAGTCAGCTAAGAGTTTGCGGTAGTGAAGTGAGCAAAATGGTCGTTTTCTAAATTGGAGTTTTATAAGAGATTTTGTTCTAAAAATTAACGAAAACATTATGGATACTTAATTTTTTCTTACATAACTTTAAGGTGGTGCAATTGCGGCAGTGCAACACCCAACGCGACGCCCCTGCTATCTAATAATCAATTTGGTTTAGTCCCTAACCACTCGTAAAACATCCAAATGTTAATATGTTTACATTCATAGATAGTTCCTTATCTCGAAAACGAATATGTTATAGTTGTTTACACTGATATTACAAAAGCCTTTGATTCAATATCACACAAACAATTATTGAAATTTTGAGTCAGAATGGACTAAATGAATCCTTACTAAATTGGTTTAATATTTTTTAATTAAAAGATCACAAGATTAATCGTTGATGATACTCTATCAGACTCTAAAATATACAGCGGAAGACAAGAAGGTAGTGTAATTGGTCCCCTTCTTTTTTTTTGTACGTAAACGATGTTAATTCAAACATTGATATTCAAATAAATATGAATTTATTTGCAGATGATGCAAAAATTTTTGGTGTGTCAAATATTATTTTACAACTTACTCTAGATAATATTTACAAATGGCTAAAATCAAGAAAACGTGATTAGACTCTTAAAAAATGTAAAATTCTAACCAATAAGAAAAACAAAACGACTTATTAATCAATAACACTAAGTTAACAACATTTAATTTTTAAATATTTGGAAACATATATCTTTGAAAATTTAAAATGGAATGAACACATAAATTATTTTTACATAAAGTTGCACAAATTTCATCTTTTAAAATACTAAACAGTTTTAAAACTAATTCAGCTACTGTTCTTACAAAACTATTTAGAATATACGTTCGTCATTAGCTTGAGTAGAATACCCAAATACGGTTCCCCTATTTAAAAAACGACATTGATAAAATTAAATCTGTGCAAATAAATTTTACCCGTTTTATATGTTATCGTTGTAACATATTGATTACGTTTTATAATGATAGATTAAGTAAGCTTGAATTGAAGTCTCTAGTACATGGAAAATGGGAATTTGATTTGTTTACTCTTTATGAAACTATCTATAGCAAATATAAAGATTTTTCCAATCATTCATTAGCTTTTTCACTTAAAAGGAAATAATAGAAAATTAAAATATATAAATAACTTAAACAACAGTCAGTCACAAGATTAATTTTTTCACAGAGAAAAGACTATGTGGTACAAGTTACCACAGGATGTCGTGTCGTGCGAGAAAGTGGATCATTTTCGCTTAGAACTAAAATTATTTTATTTAGATACTTCAAATATAAGTTAAATTCAATAAATTTCCATTAAAAACAAAAAGCATAAATAAATAAAAACTTAATATTGTATTTGTCTCATCTAAATAATTTATTGGTTCTTTCATTATTCTATTTAGTATTTATTTTAGGAATTAATTTTATTTTCTTACGCCTCCACCTTAACAGACTAAGTAATTTACTTTTAATGGTTTTGTACAATTGCATTATGTCCTATAAACAATGCTCTTGGAAAATCATCTATTCAGTTGTACTTTTTTTTAGGTATGGACTTACATTTTTTTGTATGTACGAAGCTATCGCCTTTTATATTAAACAAATAAGTTTAGATTTATTGATTAACTCTTTATAAATTTAATTTTTTTCTACTTCTTATTTATTTAATTTTATCTTAAATAAACTTATTTGTTTTCATTTTTCTTCTTATGTGTTCTGTTTAAGTGGCTCGGGTTTTAATGACTGAGTCTAACATTCCACTACAAACAGTATAATAATAATAGTTTAAAAAGTTATATTTCATAGCAAAATTAAATTTAATTAATTCTAACCATGTCGTTTTGAAAATCACAAGTACGCATTTGTTTAGATCTACTAGCTAAATAAACACCACCGTTTCTGTTTAACTGTGATGGTAGGTTGTAACCTTGCACAACAGAGCTGTTCGAGTTAGAGTTAACTGGCATACAATAACAATGCTGATTGGTACAAAAACAAACTGGTAAAGCAGAATTTGTGTTCGTAGGAACTGGAGTATTCACGAAATCGTTCATCCCATTTTGTTGGTTCCGCTGAGGATACGCACTACGAACCTGTTTCAGGAAATTTTGTTTAAAATTTTTAGATGAATTCATAAAAGATTGAAATTAAGCTTAATGTACATTATAAGTCTACAAAAGTACAATAAGTTCGATAAGCACATATAAATTTTGCTTGTTCAAAAAAAAACATACTTTTTTCCGAACAATAAGCATTTGAGATATTAAAGTAGTTTTAAGCACAATTTTCAAACTTAATTGCTTTAATATAAAATGACAGGTTTTTTATATTTAAATACAACTTTGTACTTATAAGACAAACTAAAGTAAACTACTTTTAGAGCAAAATTTTTTGATGGTTTTTTTAACATGCTTCACTAATAGACCAATTTAAACCTGTTTGTGTAAAGCTGCATTCAATTCAAATTTACTTTTCAAAACGTATTTTGTCAAATTATTTTCACTTACATTGTCTGGAGCCGTGTAATTAGAGTTAGGAAAGACAAAGCTGTTTTGCAAATAACTGTCATTGTTGTAGCTGGACATAATCTGATTGATAATTTGTTAATGCTGAAAAATAAAATCTATTACTATAATAAAGTCGTACATTTTACTAGGGTTCGTTTTTATAAATCTACACAAAAAAAAACGAGCACGTTCCTTGGGTATATAGTATATAAAATAACAAATATAATTTCTAACTTAACGAAACCAGTGAAACAACTCAGAAAATTATATGCTTAGTTTTACTGCTGGTTTAAAAACTTGTTATCAAACATGTTAAGACAAAATAAAGCATACTTGATTGAAAGTAAACTTTATACTTATAACTATATATGCATTTAATTTAAAAAAAAAAGCGTTAAACTATAAGAAGTTTTTTGGTTTATTTTACTATACTCTTTATAAGTATTATTTTATGCTGAGTAATAGGTATTAATAGCTTTTATCTTTACCAAGTTTACTTTAAATTGATACTTTTTTCTAACTACTATTTTTATCATAAATAAGTTAAATTTATTATCATTTAGAACTTTAAACAAAATCTGTTAACAAGCTAAAAAACTTATTAAGGTATCATAAAACAAAGTAAAATTTACAAGTTTAGTAAATTTATGTTTAAAAAATTATCTATTGTATTGTTATTTTGCATAAAAAAGAATAAATTGTTAAGTTTTAAATTATACAACTTTAGCATTTTCAATGAAATGCAGTCCAGGAACAAATTAGATTTTAAAATCAACACTAATGCTATCGTAGAACAAAAAACTAATATCTTATTAGAGTAACTGATTTAGAAATAATCAGATATTTTGTTTGTTAAAGTTAGAAAATACTAAAACTTACTTTTTAAATAGTAAAATTTATAGTTATTAAGTAAAACTACATAAAGACTTCTTTTTTGACTCAGAAATTATTTTGCTAATGACCATAATACTTTATGATCTATAAGGATTATGGTGAAATAACTATTTAAAAAACATTAAGCATTTTATGTTTGTCATGCAATGTTATACTTTAGCGCAGAATTTTGTGAGCTAATGTTGTTTTATTAGTTGAAAACATTATACAAAATTGTTATAATTTATTTTGAAGGTAGATTTCAAACATTAAAACTAAAGTATTTAAATCTATCTATTCATGAGCTGAAAACTATTATAGTTTTATATTTATTTTTTGTAAACTTAATATTCAAAATCATATACCACAAGTTTATTAGGTTTGGGTAAAAATTTTTGAGCTATTACCAAATAAAGGAATTTAAATTTAAAGGAGGTGTTAAACTTAGTTTAAAAAAATATTCTGAAGCTTTTTGTTATATTATACTACTCAACTAAACAGAATTGAATTTATTTAACGCTAAAATAGTTGGTTACTTTATAGACTGTTGCAATTGACAGGTATAAATTAAAAACATATTCTAACTTCCAATAAACAATATCTAAAGGCTATAATAGACACCAGAAGTTATTTAGTTCTGTTCACATTTTCCCCACTGCATTGATTATTATATAAACACATTATTTATAAATTTTTAAAAATGGGCATTTGACCATCTATTAGCTATAATTTAAAGTTTTTAAGTTAGAAATATTTATTAACTGTGAAAATAATCAGAAACTCTCCTTACTTTTTATTATGTTTCTACTTTTTAAAGAAAAACTAAACTTTTATTTTGTGAGTAAGTCTACATCTACAAAGATTTAATCCTTATTAAACTATTTGCAAGCATACATTCTTCTTCAACACTAATAATAAAGTGAAATACTTTTGCTGTATGTGTATAAAACAGAATGAAATGTCTTTTATTTATTAAAAAGTTCTCTTATTACGAAAAATCCCGTTTTTTCAACAACTTGCAATTTTTAAAGGTTTATATTTTAATATGTTAGTTTAACTTTATTATTTTTAGTTTAAAACCAATTATTTAATGCAACATAGCAATTTTTTTGATAGTTTATTTTTCTTTTCAGTTATGAAAAATTAATAACTACATTTTATTCATACTCAGCGTTTTATACTTCTCAAGTTATTAATTTAGATGAAGTTTAAAAAACTTGCACTATACTTGCAGTGAAACTTATATAAAGATTTTTAAGATGCAAATTAGCTTAGTTTTAATAAACTTATTTAATACCATAAAGACAGTAAGATGTATCCAAACTAATTAAAAAACGTAAATAATTTTTTAAACCCATCTATACTTTTTTCAATTGTTTTAGGTTAAAAAGTGCTATTAGCACTATTAACAAACAAAAACTAAAAACAGTAAACCTGAAATATAGATAAGAGTTAAAAATCACTATAATTTTCATTCATATTATTACAACTTACATTTGATAATTTTAAAACGAACAAAAGATTAAAATGTAAATTATACCATTTTGTTTAAACGTTTATTTACAATAACCTTTTCTTAATAACAAAAAAAACATATTCGACGATGTATATTGTTTGTTGAACAACAAAAAAAAACACTTAAAATGTTGGGTCCAAAATCCTTGTGTACAAGAAAATCTTTCGGTTAATAAGTCATACACCAGAACAGTTTAACGTCATGTTCAGTACGCAGGTTACTAGTTCAGGAACTATATTAGCAAGTTACCTAGTCAAACAGTTCTAGTTAAAACAATTTAGCTAGAAATTGATATCAAATTATATTATTAAAAATAAACTTTACTAGTAGCAGACATTAATAATTTATCTACAACTTGATTAAATAACAATTGTAAAACTACTGTTTTTCTAATGTTATACAAATAAAAAAACAGTACACCAATTGGTCAATAGTTTTAAACCAAAAGTTTCCGTTTTCATATGTGTTCGTTTTAGTATTTTAAAAATCATTTATATAGTTCAAGGGTAGGCAACACGTGGCCTGCGGGCCGACTGCGGCCGTCGAAGAGCATTTCTGCGGCCTGCGAGCAGGTTTTTATTTTTAATGGGATGCGGCCCGCGAAAGGTTTTTCTGTGGCACTCGAGCATGTTGATCTGGCACACTAAAAATTATATTTTAAATTGATTTTTTGATTTAAGTTGGTTAAAGTTTTTATATTTTGACTTATTCAATTTTATGTCCCTGATAAATTTATGTCCCTTATATTCTACCGCTTAAACTTAATAAGTTAAAAAGTCAGATTGTCTTCTAATGAGTATTTTTTTGCAGTAGAAAAATCAGGGTCTTTTTCTTCATCTACAAGTGTTAATTAGTTAAGACTATGGAAAACTGTGCGATCTTGGGTTCTTCTTGGATTTTGTAAGTTATAATTTATTATTGAATAAACTGTTAAAGTCATTGAAAAATTTTTGTTAATGCACACTATAGTAGTTTCCAATGTAAATCTAAGTTTTGCACAGTGTAAACAAAAGTGTTGTATGGGTTACTTAAGATAGTTGTATGGTTATAGTGTACTTTTAATCTACATTATAAACCATGATAAATATTAACATTAACCTAACTATCACTGATATTAATTAATATTTAGGGCCACTTTATATAAAACTAGGCATGACTATGAATGAACATATTGTATTAAAGAACGGTTTAAGATACTAACAAATATAAAGAACCATACAATACAAAAAAAAATATGCATTAGATATTGTTTTGATTGTTATTAAAACCTTTAAACACAATTATATCTAAATGAATTATACTTTGAGAGTGATAGAGTTATAACGCGAATTGACTGCTTAAATTTAGAATTATAAAATACTTATGAGAAGAAAATTCTTAAATAAAAAACTTTACATCAAGCAATATAAATGTCTATCCTTAAATTACATATTTACTGCAGCAAGCCCTTGCTAGAATCTCTCCACAACTCTCTGTGGCTTCTTTATATAGCTTTGTTCTCAATTTTATTCAACATTACATCAGGAACTTCCTATCTTCTTTTTATTTTCTCCTTATCTTTACCGTGTTAAAAATGCATTAGTATTTTCATGCGTTACATTCTTGGATTTCTCTAAAACACAAAACGGTTTCAAAAACAATTTGATGTACCGTTACAACAACTCTTCTATTCAAACTCAACCTGAGTACCGTATTCAATTGGTAGATCAGTTAGTGATCCATTTACTACTGCCGTGGCACGACCTTTTGAAAGAATATTGCTGCACTCTGTGACAAAAAACATTGATATTAAAGATAAATATACGCAAAAATTCAGTTAAAGCAATTTATTAAAAGATAATGAAGTGTTACAATCTTTAAAAAAATTACTGTGTGATAACCGCACTAGTGTGAACTTGTTTTCAAAATACATTGAGGTTAATCGCTCAAAACAGGGGTAGGCAAAATGAGGCCCGCGATGTACTTTTTAACTAAAACTATACCTTTTTAAAAGAGAAAAAACAAAGTTTTGCAGCTAAATTCCACAATTAGGTCTTAAGTTTGAAAATTAGTAGTTACTTATATAGTTTATTGTTACTAATTCATTAATTTGTGGACTATAGTTGCTACTATTTTATTGATCAACACCATTGTTTTAAGCTGCTTTTTCTATGCAGTGCGGCTGTCGAAAGATTATTTAAAAAATTATTTAAAAAATTTTTAGGAAACATGACCCGTGACTTGCAAAATGCTGCCGACACGAAAAACTGATTTCAATTGTTCTCGCACGAAAGTTTGTCATACTGCGCACAACAATTTACTGTTTATAAAATTCTGTGTGTTATGCAACTATTGAAATTAATTAAGTTAAAACAATTATTATGTTTTTCTTTCTTATTGTTCAAGTATATTATACTTGTTTTACATTCACAACAGCTATAACTAAAATGACTTAGAATATAGAGCTGATGTACTAATTTCAAAACGATGTTCGCAATTTTAATCGACATTTTACTATTTTTTTATTTTGTTTTTATTTATTTTATTACTTTTTTTTGTTGTTATTTTATTTTTAATTAAAATTATATTGCTAGGAACTTTTGTAAGTTCACTAAAATTGTGGCTGCCTTTTTATCTATGAGCTTAAAAACGCAGGAACATTTATTGAACAGTTTGAAAGATTTCTATTGCTAGATTTTTGTAAATATATTAAAATTAAAAACTTAAGTTAAATTAAAAATGAAGTCAAAACTTTGTAGAACAGTTTGTAAAACAGAAACAAATTTTACTAAAAATTATTGAAAATATCATTCTAACTGTTTGGAAGTTAAAATAAATGAAAATTTTTAGACTTAAATTCTAAAAAAGTGAATAGCATAATATAACTTATGTCTGTGTAGTTACAACAAAAAATCCTTTTTTTTTATATTTATTCCGAAAAATTTCAGAAAAGCACCTAAATAAGAGAATTAAATTAATATTAGATATTTTTTTAAAAGTTTATTATTTGAGAAAAACGATTCGGTTTATAAAAACAATCATTAAAAAAAACAACAGCGATCAGAAAAAATATTTAAAAAAGATATAAAAAAATATAAAATATGCTGGTCCTTTTCGAATTTCTTCTGCTCGAGTTCAACTTGTCACTACCTCTTTTATTGTTTTTGCGTTGTAGTGAGTTTTCAACAATGCAAGATTATAAATTTTGACTTACATACTGCTGCAATCAGCTCAAGCAATAAGCTATCTTTATTGTTGTTTTAGCTCAAGAGAAGAATTTTTTAGGCAAAGTATCGACTAAAAATAAAATTACTTCTGATTTGACTCTTAAATCTAGTTTAAAGTTTAATTTCAAAGTTAAGAACTTAAAAGATTTAAAATGATGTTTTACTATCAATATCACTTTATTTAAATGACTTACAAAGATATGATTTTAATCTTGAAATAAATCAAAATAAAAATGAAATGTCTAAAAACCAAATTATCATTCAATAAAGCATCGATATAAAATCATTACAAAGTGGCAGAAAAAATATTGGTTTCTATAGTTACTTAAAAGTTTGTTTTATCTTACTTCACATTATTTAATAGTTTTGTCATATGAGAAGCAAAATAATGAGGACTTGATGGCGTAAAAATTTGACATAATGTTTGTTTATATGTTTGTTATTGTTTAGAGATCTACTGATCTTAAGTAAATTGTTTTTTAATCACAACGCGTTCGTTCGTAAACAGTGAAAAGTTCTTTGAAAAATGGACAGAACTGGCTTTAGACTTCACCAACCAAAAAAGTCTGTTGGCAATGAAAGAAAAGACAAAGTAGAAAGTGCAGTGGAAAACTTGTCTGGAAACTTGAACAACCTTGTCAATAAATTGCAATTTGTAAAAGAACAAAGAGTTAAAAGAAGAAATAGAATCATGTTGAATAAAAAAGACATTTCCGAGAAAAAAGTTCCGAACTTTAAAGAGTTTTTAGATGACGAGTTCAAAAACATAAACAAAGTACTACGAATAAAGAAAAACAACGATAAAAAACGCAAAAAGTTGCATTTTAATAAACTGAACAAGTCTAAAACCACTAATATCAACGTTGGTTCAGAGGAGCGTTTTAAAAGAGGCGGAAGTTTGGAAATTGCTGAGGATACCACGAGCGAAATATCGCTGCTCAAAAAAATACTGTCGCTGTTAGAAGAAAAAGTGAACTGTAACTCTGAGAGCAGGCAGAATGAAAACAATCTTTCCCGCCAAAACAGCGGTTGCAGCAATAACAGCGATTGCAGCAGCGTTGCAAGATTGCAGCGAAGTGAAAACAGCTTCGGAGTGAAGAGCAGCGAACTGGAAATGCACTACAACTGGCTAAAGAACAAAAACAACTCGAAGGGCTTGGGTAAGGAGAAGAAGAAAGCAATAGATGTTCTGTTAGACAAGATAAAGTTTTTGGAAGACGTATACAGGAAAACTAAAAATCGTGAAAGAAAATTAAAACCAGTAGAAAAGAGTGTTAGGAAAAGTAATGAACATCAGTTTGAAGACGTTTCTGAAAGAAAAAAGCATGTTAGGTTCAACAGGAACAAAGTTACAGAAAAAACTTACAAGATGAAAAATTTGCACAAAAACCACGACTCAAAAGATTCAAGCGACACTTTTGAGTTTTATACTTTCAACTTGCCAACGCAGTCAGTGTCAAGTAAATCGTCAGTAGACTCACTAACTTCAAGTTTAATCTCATTCAAGAGATAGTTTGTCAGTTTCCTATTAACACCGAGTTTTAGCTGTTTTAAGTAATTTAACAGTTTCTTCATGCTAAATTTTTGTTCCTCTTTTCAAATAAAACATATAAATTTACAATGTTAATAATTTTATTTTACTCCATTATAAATATAAACCTAGTAGAACAAGGTTTTACAACATTTTATTAAATAATGAATTAGATTTTTAGGTCTTCTCAAAAAAACTAAACTCGATAAAACTTTATTTTTTCTTACAAATAAAAAATGTTTAAGTATATTTTCTTAAAATAATTGTAGTTTGACAACATTATAGTTTAGTAAAAACAATTGTATTTTTTACTAATTTATATTTTTGCTTTTTTCAATTACTAATAACCTTGACAACAATGTTTTAAAAATAATAACTAAAAAAAGTTTTTTTCTTTACCTAAGTTCTCAATGTAGTACAACATATAACTTTTAAACACTACTTTTTGTTTTATTCGTTTGTTTTGTCCTTTGACCTGTGTGAACATTCAGCCATGGATCTAGTTGAGTTCGTCATGTGTCAACGGCACATTGCCGAGAAAATATTCGCCCAGCTGAGCTTTCAGGAGCTGATCAGCTTTTCACAGGCCAGCATCGCGTGCCGTCAATCGGCAACCGGCTACCTGCGGCGCTTGAAGTCCATGAAAATCGTCTTTTCCAAGTTTTGCGAGCGGGGCAGGGAGCGCGTGAACTCGTTTTTGGCGGGAAACACCGACCTGCGGCACTTGAGCGTCGTCATCGACGGATCGCAGGACGAAACCGCCATGTCGGCCTTATGCTGGTTTGTTCTGAAATTTAATTAAAATGTAGTAATTTTGAATCTGAGTATGTTTTTTTGAAAAAAATCGTTTTCTAAGTTGTGGCTTTAAACAAGTTTTAGTTTTTGTATAATTTAAAAAAAAAACAAGGAGCTTTTGGATTAAACAAATTTGTGGTCTTCGGGCGATAAATCCTAAACTAAACCAAGGAGCCATATAATTTGCAGTTGAGGTTCTAACTTTGAGCTTAGAAACCGAAAATTAATCGATTTAAGTACTTTTTTGTTAGTTTTTTGCTGTAGGCGTTTGTCGTTGAAACATGATAAAATACCACTAAAACTTTGATAGTTTTTTTATTGTCTTGCACAATACCTCTTTTACTTTTACGGAAAAAATAAACTTTAACAGCTTTTTGTTTATTTAGTTGCTTACATTGAAAATATCGATTCTGTTTTTAAATTTTGAAAAGATATTTTATAACCATTACAAATCCATAATTTAGTTCCAGTAAGTAAAAGAGTTCTAATAATGAGGTTTCCTTATTATACTTTGTGTCAAGTAACATATATTTACTTATTTTATCAATAAATAAACAAAAAATCTAAATTGTGTTAAACTATATCCCATGAATCAATGTTTTAAACTTAACTTAAAAACTAGTGCTACACTTCATATTAAACTAAAGGTTTGACTTTAAAGCTAAAAGTTGTTTGAAAACTACAAACCTAGGTGTAAAAAAAAACAACATATCAATTACTTTAAACTTGACTCAACAACTTCTATTATTTTCCAGCTTCATCAGAAACAACAGCAACCTACAACGCTTGCAACTGAAAACCTACCACGACCTTGATGAGCGAATGCTCGATGACGTCAGCAACCTGCGTTCGCTGACGTCACTGCACCTCGTCGACTGCAGTCTGTGCGACCCCGAGCCCGAAGCCGCTCTGCGCTTCTACGCGAACCTGCAGAAAAACTGCCCTCACCTCAAAGAACTTAGAGTGAAGGAGCACGTGACCGACGAGTGCCTGAGAGTCGTCAGCGAGATGAAGCTCAACAGCCTCGACCTCATCGACTGCTCGTTGGACGATGCGGAGCTGCGCCGGTTCGTTTTGGAAAACCCCCAGATCGAGAGGCTGGACCTGACGAACACGACGGTGTCCGGCGGCTGTTTGAAGCTCGTCCCCGAAAACTGCTGCTTCCTGCGTCACTTGCGCGTCACCGACCCGGAGGACGTCGATGACGTCACCGTCATCGCCGACATCATGGCCGGCTGCCCCGGCCTCAGCGCGCTCAAGTTCCACTGCGAGGAGGAGAACTTCTTTCTCGACTTGGACGTCGGCGAGGGAAAGTTGAAGTTCAACTTTGCCGAGTGCTGCGAGAAAACGGAGAAAATCTTCCGAGCCTTCCGCCCGCTCCTTTCTCAATTCGAAACGATACGCTTGAGCGGCGCCGACATCTCGGGGGAAATTTTGAACGACGTCACGGCGAGGTGCAGGGAGCTGCGGCAGATAAACGTCTTCAACGCGTCGCTGGTCGTCAGGAACGCGGTGATTTTCGACGAAGAGGTACTCAGCTGCCATGACGTCATTCAGCTGCTGAAAAACAACGCGAAGTTGGAACACGTTTGTGATTTTGTTTTATTGTTTAAACAGTTTTGATCAGCCTTTAGTCTTTTTAACAGTTTTGTTTGTTACAAAAAGTTTGAAAAACGGGATCTTTTTTTAATTAAGTTTAATATAGTTCTGTTTTTATCCACAAAAAGGTTGAAACTTGTTTTACAATGGTTATTCGAACAAAGAGTATTAAAATTTACTCGAAAAACTATAAAACATACAAATATTTAGTTAAAATCTGTATTATTTTTCAGTACTTCTTCTATCAAAAAAACAGGAAAGTATGCCACAGTAGTCTTAAAAGAAAAAATGGCAATCAAACTTTTTTTATTTACCAAACTTGAACTTACAATACACACAACCTCTGCATTCTTTTCCTACTAATTACTTAACACAACGATACTTGTCAACAAAAACAGATCGACTTGGGCTTCAAAGAGTGGAAAATCGGTCTTTGCCGGCTTTTGTGTCAGGCCAACTCGAACATTGCCACGGTGAAAGTGCGCAGCATGTACGAGATGGAGGAAGAGTGCAAAACACTGATGGGCGAGAGTTTCATTAACAAGAGCAGAAACCCTCTGGTTTATTTGGGCAGGAGAATTAAATAGAGTCTAGATAAAAATGTTTGTGCTTTTTTTGATAAGGTTTTTCTGTCAGTTGGAATTCTTAAATATTATAAATATCTTTATAATTAAAATAATTTAAGTTTGATTTAGCTTCTTGTGACCAATATGATATCTAAGAAATGAATTCTTAAAGCTCACCTTTTTCAGATTTATTCATAAAAAGTATAAATATAAAATTATTTTGATGTTATTGAACTCAAGCTTAGATAAATAGTATTTAAATGAATCTTAGATAATTTATTATGGATAACTTTTTTTAGTAATTTTGTAGTTATTGATACAAAAATTTATAGTAAGTGCATTTTATACAAAGGTGAGCAACGTACGGCCCGCAAAAAGAAAGTGACCGAGCCGCTAATGTTAAAAAAGTAATTGAAATCCGGCCTGCTACTGGGCTGCGATCATGTAAACCTAAGTAAAATTCTAAATCTTAAAACTGGGATTTAAAAAGAAGAACAAATAAATGTCTTAGGTAAAATTTACGGGAGATTTTAAGCTCATACTAGACACAGTTAAACGAAGATTTATAGAACTATTATTTTGTTCCTATATTTCAAACTTTAAATATTTTCGCAATTTTTTTAATTTAAAGGCTTATTTTGTTATTTATAACTTTTATACCTGTTTATATTTTTAGCTGCTTACAAAAGGTTACTATACTATTAAAAAAAATGTATACTTATTAACTAGTTTTCAAAGGTAATTCTAATGACTATTATTTTACCCACATGTATTACAAAATATTTTATACTTTTTAAATAGTGTAATTTCACAGCAGTACTTTTAAACTTTCTTATGCAAATTTCTAAAATTTTTTGATCTTTGAGTGTTTCACAATGAGTCTACTATAAAACTACTATTAACTTTGATTCATTTTTTAAAACTTAACCAAAAATTTAATTTACTACTTCTGGTTTAAAAATAGAATATAGAATTTTTTTTTGTTTTAAAGTAGGCTTAATTTGAAAATATGACTTTGGATTTATTTTAAGTTTAGGTTAAAAGTTTAACTAGTTTTAAAAACTTGAATATTTTAAGTCTATGATTTCGATTGTTGACATGTTTTCACACTTAAAAACTGATCATACAACTAATTAAGCTAATTTATGTTTTTTATATTTAACATAGATAAAAAAAGAAGGAATATTGAAGAGTTTAAAATATTTAGCTGGTTAAAGTACATCACTAAGTGTATGGAAAGTTTAGTAAACAGTTTTGGAATTCAGAATAAAGTTTAGGACATTTGTGTCTGACACACAATGTAGTTTTTAGGATCATCAGATGCTTTAATATTAAATTAAAGTAAAAACAAGTAGTTTGACTAATGTTTTATTGAAGCAATTAAATATATTTTGAACTAATGTCACAGGAAAACGATAATGTTAAAATAAAAAGCAAGGTTATTTATAGTTCATTTAAACACAAAAGCTAAACAACACACACACAATCTATCTAAGAAAAATATTTTTTGACTTGTTGAGAAAAGCTGCGTATAAGAAACAAATTTTCACTCAGGGGGAAAACCGGGAAGCTTTAAAAGGGAAAACCCCTCATCCGAAGAAACCGAAGAACTTTCCCCTCTTCTTCTCCTGCTTCACCCCCACCTCGGCCTTCGTCTCCCCGCCCGCCGACACGCCGACCTTGCCCTCGGCCTTTCCGCCGCCCAAGCTCAAGCTCAGCCCGCCGCCGATCTTGCCCGGCCCGTCCAGGCTCAGGCTCAGCTTGCCGCCGGCCTTTCCCGCGTCCGCGTCCACGTTGACGGATCCGTCCAGCTGGGCGTTGTCCGTGTCGACGTCCACGCTGCCGGACACCAGCGAGGTGAAGGAGAGGGAGCCGTCGAAGCCCTCGAAGCAGGTGAAGGTGATGAAGGAGCCGTCGCCAACTTGCACCTGCGGAACAATAGTATAATTCATATTATTATTAGCAATACACTTGTAATCATGGAAAAGTAATATAAATAATGTTACACTTGTATTTATGAAAAAAATAATAATTATAGTAATGCACTTGTAATCATGAATAAACAGTATAAATAATAATACTTTTACATCATGAAATCAAAGTATAAATAATAATGTACTTGAACCCGTTTTTTTCTTCAATTTATATCTTTTAATACTGAAATTTTTGTTTGAAATTTTTATTATTATTTTTGGTCAGAAAATTAGATATTTGTTTGTTTGTGTGCAGCGTTATTTATCATGGGAGTTCTTTAAGCGTATATTTTATTTCACTGAGTGCTTAAAAAAAAAAACTGTATAACTTATTACCTTTATTTCGTAGTTCATTCCAGCTACAACCTGTGTGGAGTATTCCACTGCTTTGAACATTCCGTAAACTGTACCGGCGCTAGCTTCAACGGCGGATTTCAGCTGCAACAAGATGTTTCTATAGTTTTGAGTTGAAAAACAGAACTTTGCTGTTGTTTAAAACATTAAGTGTACAAAACTGAGACTTTGTTTCAAGTGGTATCAAAAAATATAGATAAACGGTTTATACGCAACAACTATTCACTCGCTTATATTTACTATCTAAAAGCAATTTTGCGCAACAAAAACTTTTATCAGTAAACAAACCTTAAAGCTCGACAAAAAAAATTATTTAACTATAAATAAAAAACGCGGTGAATCAAGCTACACCAACTTTCTTTTTTCGTTGCCAAGTTGCACCAACAATACGATCTACGAGAGTGAAAATCAAAAACAAAGTTTAATTTTAAAAAGCTGAAAAACCGTACGCTCGAGTAAACACGAAACCTGGTTGCAGATCTGCTGGATTCCCGAGGTGGCCTTCGCGACAGCTCCGAATCCGCCCACAACGTCATCACCCAACCTGGCGGGCTGGATCTGGATTCCGAAGTCGGGAATTTCCCTGACGACCAGCTCGGGAAGTCCCACTTCCGTCGGGTCCACCATGATCATCGGGACCTTGAAGGGAGTAATTAAAATTGATAATAATGCAATGCTATACACTCTGTGGAATGCGTTGGTATTAAAAAGTTTGTGGGAGTGTGAAAATATAAGTTGTAAGAATAGAACATTTTTTAATATCTTTTTTATATTTTACTGGCTTTTTACGTCCCAATAGATAAGCATCGGATTTTTGAATACGTATTTGTTTAAATAAACCTTGAAGGGTCCGTCGTAGATCTCCATGAGGGAGAGGGAGCCGTCCAGCGAGGAGTAGACGACGACGGTAAGGAAGGCCTTCATGCCGATCTGGACCTGAATCAGAAAAAAAACGGTTTGAGTTGAAAACTAATGATGTCTATATGACTACTTTCTGTGTGAAAGAGTATAAGCAGATTCTGAAATGGTTGCTTTTTATTGAACTGATAAGCAATGTATGAAATTTATTGCATACACCAATAAATATTTTAATGTCACATAATAAAATGTTCTGAGCGTTTAAAATGTTGACTTTTTTTTCACAGACTGAGTTTAGTTTTTATACAAAGAAACAACTTTAGTTTTAAGTTAATGTATAGCTTGAGTTGTTAACAACAATTAATACTTTTAATCTCAGATTAATGACAAAAAAAAAATCTAAAGATAATTTCAAAGTTGAGAATGGTGTTTGATAAAACATCATCTTTAATATTTTAATATAAAAGAAGCAATATAACTAACAAAAATGTTATTTAATATTCGAATATTACATGTTTTAACTAACTTAAATGAGAGTTTTATAAACAGCATTTAGAGGTGTAAAACAAACATCAGTGAACTTTTTTGTAAAATTGTAAACTTATAAGTTATAAAAGCACGATTAGCTATGAACCTTTATTTTGTAGTTCAACCCGGCTACAACTTGGGTTGAAAATTCTACTGCTTTGAACATGTCAAAACTTGTTCCCATGTGAAATTCAACTTGAGATTTGACCTTGAGAATTATAGATTAAATTATGAAAAAAAATATGGTTTATATTAGATTAAAATTTTTGTGATACGTCAGTTGTGAAATTTTACATTTTCGAATACTGAACTTGTATCAGCTAGTATTTAAATTCATAATATAAGTTTTAAAATTAGAAAAAGAAATAAAGTTTGTATAAACCTAGTATCTAAATGCAATCAAATTTTAAAAATACGTTAAAAGCTTAAACAAATTGATCTACAAGATAGAATAAAATAAAAGAAACTGACTTCATCGCAGATGCTCTGGATGTCTGCAGTGGCTTTCATAACTGCACTGAATCCGCCAACTACATCAAGACCACCATCGATATCTAAACCACCATCAATGTCTAAACCAGCATCAATATCTAAACCAGCGTCAATATCTAAACCAGCGTCAATGTCTAAACCTGCATCAATATCTAAATCACCATCGATATTTAAACCGGCATCAATATCTAAACCAGCATCAATATCTAAACCGGCATCAATATCTAAACTGGCATCAATATCTAAACCGGCATCAATATCTAAACCAGCATCGATATCTAAACCAGCATCAATATCTAAACCGGCATCAATATCTAAACCGGCATCAACATTAACTGAAACATCAATATCTAAACCAGCATCGATGTCTAAACCGGCATCAATATCTAAACCAGCATCAACATCTAAACCAGCATCGATATCTAAACCGGCATCAATATCTAAACCGGCATCAATATCTAAACCAGCAGCAAGATCCAAACCAGCATCAACATCTAAACCAGCATCAATATCTAAACCGGCATCAATATCTATACCGGCATCGATATCTAAACCAGCGTCAAGGTCTAAACCTGCATCAATATCTAAACCGGCATCAATATCTAAACCAGCGTCAAGATCTAAACCAGCATCAACATTTACAGAAACATCAATATCTAAACCAGCATCAATGTCTAAACCAGCATCAACATCTAAACCAGCGTCAAGGTCTAAACCTGCATCAACATCTAAACCAGCATCAATATCTAAACCAGCGTCGAGGTCTAAACCTGCATCAATATCTAAACCAGCATCAATATCTAGACCGGCATCGATATCTAAACCAGCGTCAACATCTAAACCGGCATCAATATCTAAACCAGCATCGATATCTAAACCAGCATCAATATCTAAACTGGCATCAACATCTAAACCAGCATCAACATCTAAACCAGCATTAACATCTAAACCAGCATCAAGGTCTAAACCTGCATCAATATCTAAACCAGCATCAACATCAAAACCTGCATTAAAATCTAAACCGGCATCAACATCTAAACCGGCATCAATATCTAAACCAGCATCGATATCTAAACCGGCATCAACATCTAAGCCGGCATCAACATTAACGGAAACATCGATATCTAAACCAGCGTTAAGGTCTAAACCAGCATCAACATCTAAACCAGCATCAATATCTAAACCAGCGTCAAGGTCTAAACCTGCATCAATATCTATACCAGCATCAACATCTAAACCTGCATTAATATCTAAACCAGCATCAACATCTAGACCGGCATCAATATCTAAACCAGCATCGATATCTAAACCAGCGTCAATGTCTAAACCAGCATCAATATCTAAGCCGGCATCAACATTAACGGAAACATCGATATCTAAACCAGCGTTAAGGTCTAAACCAGCATCAACATCTAAACCTGCATCAACATCTAAACCGGCATCAATATCTAAACCAGCATCGATATCTAAACCAGCATCAATATCTAAACCGGCATCGATATCTAAACCAGCGTCAATGTCTAAACCTGCATCAATATCTAATCCAGCATCAATATTTAAATCGGCATCAACATCTAAACCAGAATCGATATCTAAACCAGCATCAACATCTAAACCAGCATCAACATCTAAACCAGCGTCAATGTCTAAACCTGCATCAATATCTAAACCGGCATCAATATCTAAACCAGCGTCAATATCTAAACCAGCGTCAACATTGACAGAAACATCAATATCTAAACCAGCATCAATATCTAAACCGGCATCAACATCTAAACCAGCGTCAAGGTCTAAACCTGCATCAATATCTAAACCAGCATCGATATCTAAACCAGCATCGATATCTAGACCAGCATCAACATCTAAACCGGCATCAATATTTAAACCAGCATCAATATCTAAACCGGCATCAATATCTAAACCGGCATCGATATCTAAACCAGCTTCAACATTTAAACCAGCATCAATGTCTAGACCGGCATCGATATCTAAACCAGCGCCAACATCTAAACCAGCATCAACATTGACAGAAACATCAATATCTAAACCAGCATCAACATCTAAACCAGCATCAACATCTAAACCAGCGTCAAGGTCTAAACCTGCATTAATATCTAAACCTGCATCAATATCTAAACCAGCTTCAATGTCTAAACCAGCATCAATATCTAAACCGGCATCAACATCTAAACCAGCATCAATATCTAGACCGGCATCGATATCCAAACCAGCATCAATATCTAAACCAGCATCAATATCTAAACCAGCATCAACATCTAAACCAGCGTCAAGGTCCAAACCTGCATCAATATCTAAACCTGCATCAATATCTAGACCGGCATCGATATCCAAACCAGCATCAATATCTAAACCAGCATCAACATTGACAGAAACATCAATATCTAAACCAGCATCAACATCTAAACCAGCATCAACATTTAAACCAGCTTCAAGGTCTAAACCTGCATCAATATCTAAACCTGCATCAATATCTAAACCAGCATCAATGTCTAAACCAGCATTAATATCTAAACCGGCATCAACATCTAAACCAGCATCAATATCTAAACCGGCATCAATATCTAAACCAGCATCGATATCTACATCAACAGAAGCGCCTACATCAACAGAAGCGCCTAAATCAACTGAAGCTCCTACGTCAACAGAAGCTCCTACATCAACTGAAGCATCTACGTCAACAGAAGCATCGACATCAACTGAAGCATCTACGTCAACTGAAGCATCTACGTCAACAGAAGCATCTACATCAACTGAAGCTCCTACATCAACTGAAGCATCGACATCAACTGAAGCATCTACGTCAACTGAAGCATCTACGTCAACAGAAGAATCTACATCAACTGAAGCTCCTACATCAACTGAAGCATCGACATCAACTGAAGCATCTACGTCAACTGAAGCATCTACGTCAACAGAAGCATCTAAATCAACTGAACCTCTTACATCAAGAGAAGCATCGACATCAACAGAAGCATCGACATCAACAGAAGCATCTAAATCAACTGAAGCTCCTACATCAACTGAAGCATCTACATCAACAGAAGCATCGACATCAACAGAAGCATCTAAATCAACAGAAGCATCTAAATCAACAGAAGCGTCTAAATCAACTGAAGCGCCTACATCAACTGAAGCGTCGACATCAGCTGAAGCATCGACATCAACTGAAGCGTCGACATCAACTGAAGCATCTAAATCAAGAGAAGCATCTACATCAACTAAAGCGTCGACATCAACTGAAGCTCCTACATCAACAGAAGCATCTAAATCAACTGAAGCTTCTAAATCAACTGAAGCTCCTACATCAACTGAAGCATCTAAATCAACTGAAGCATCTAAATCAACTGAAGCGCCTACATCAACTGAAGCGTCGACATCAACTGAAGCTCCTACATCAACTGAAGCATCGAAATCAACAGAAGCATCTACGTCAACAGAAGCATCTACATCAAGAGAAGCATCGACATCAACTGAAGCGTCGACATCAACTGAAGCATCGACATCAACTGAAGCGTCGACATCAACAGAAGCATCGACATCAACAGAAGTATCTAAATCAACTGAAGCTCCTACATCAACTGAAGCATCTAAATCAACTGAAGCTCCTACATCAAGAGAAGCGTCGACATCAACTGAAGCATCTACATCAACTGAAGCGTCGACATCAACAGAAGCATCGACATCAACAGAAGCATCTAAATCAACTGAAGCGTCTACATCAACTGAAGCATCTAAATCAACAGAAGCATCTACGTCAACAGAAGCATCTAAATCAACTGAAGCTCCTACATCAACTGAAGCATCTACATCAACAGAAGCATCGACATCAACTGAAGCATCTAAATCAACTGAAGCGCCTACATCAACTGAAGTGTCGACATCAGCTGAAGCATCGACATCAACTGAAGCGTCGACATCAACTGAAGCATCTAAATCAACTGAAGCATCTACATCAGCTGAAGCATCTAAATCAACTGAAGCTCCTACATCAACTGAAGCATCTACATCAACTGAAGCTCCTACATCAACTGAAGCATCTAAATCAACAGAAGCCTCTACGTCAACGGAAGCATCTAAATCAACTGAAGCTCCTACATCAAGAGAAGCGTCGACATCAACTGAAGCATCTACATCAACAGAAGCGTCGACATCAACAGAAGCATCGACATCAACAGAAGCATCTAAATCAACTGAAGTGTCTACATCAACTGAAGCATCTAAATCAACAGAAGCATCTACGTCAACAGAAGCATCTAAATCAACTGAAGCTCCTACATCAACTGAAGCATCGACATCAACAGAAGCATCGACATCAACAGAAGCATCTAAATCAACTGAAGCGCCTACATCAACTGAAGCATCTACATCAGCTGAAGCATCTAAATCAATTGAAGCTCCTACATCAACTGAAGCATCTACATCAACAGAAGCATCTAAATCAACAGAAGCATCTAAATCAACTGAAGCGCCTATATTAACTGAAGTGTCGACATCAGCTGAAGCATCGACATCAACTGAAGCGTCGACATCAACTGAAGCATCTACATCAACTGAAGCATCGACATCAGCTGAAGCATCGACATCAACAGAAGCATCTACGTCAACAGAAGCATCTAAATCAACTGAAGCTCCTACATCAAGAGAAGCGTCGACATCAACTGAAGCTCCTACATCAACTGAAGCATCTAAATCAACTGAAGCGTCGACATCAAAAGAAGCATCGACATCAACAGAAGCATCTAAATCAACTGAAGCTCCTACATCAACTGAAGCATCTACATCAACATAAGCATCGACATCAACAGAAGCATCTAAATCAACTGAAGCGCCTACATCAACTGAAGCATCGACATCAGCTGAAGCATCGACATCAACAGAAGCATCTACGTCAACAGAAGCATCTAAATCAACTGAAGCTCCTATATCAAGAGAAGCGTCGACATCAACTGAAGCGTCGAAATCAACTGAAGCTCCTACATCAAGAGAAGCGTCGACATCAACAGAAGCATCGACATCAACAGAAGCACCTAAATCAACTGAAGCTCCTACATCAACTGAAGCATCTACATCAACAGAAGCATCGACATCAACAGAAGCATCTAAATCAACTGAAGCGCCTACATCAACTGAAGCGTCGACATCAGCTGAAGCATCGATATCAACTGAAGCGTCGACATCAACTGAAGCATCTAAATCAACAGAAGCATCTAAATCAACTGAAGCGTCTACATCAACTGAAGCATCTAAATCAACAGAAGCATCTACATCAACTGAAGCTCCTATATCAAGAGAAGCATCTACATCAACAGAAGCATCGACATCAACTGAAGCTCCTACATCAACTGAAGCATCTACATCAACAGAAGCATCTACTTCAACTGAAGCATCTACGTCAACTGAAGCATCGACATCAACTGAAGCATCTAAATCAACTGAAGCTCCTACATCAACTGAAGCTCCTAAATCAACTGAAGCATCTGCATCAACTGAAGCATCTAAATCAACTGAAGCTCCTACATCAAGAGAAGAATCGACATCAACTGAAGCGTCGACATCAACTGAAGCATCGACATCAACTGAAGCTCCTACATCAACTGAAGCATCTACATCGACTGAAGCATCGACATCAACTGAAGCATCGACATCAACAGAAGCATCTAAATCAACAAAAGCATCGACATCAACCGAAGCGTCGACATCAACTGAAGCTCCTACATCAACTGAAGCGTCTACATCAACTGAAGCATCTAAATCAACTGAAGCTCCTACATCAACTGAAGCATCGACATCAACTGAAGCGTCGACATCAACTGAAGCATCGACATCAACTGAAGCGTCGACATCAACTGAAGCTCCTACATCAACTGAAGCATCTAAATCAACTGAAGCGCCTACATCAACTGAAGCGTCGACATCAACTGAAGCGTCGACATCAGCTGAAGCATCGACATCAACTGAAGCGTCTACATCAACAGAAGCATCTAAATCAACTGAGGCTCCTACATCAACAGAAGCATCGACATCAACTGAAGCATCGACATCAACAGAAGCATCTAAATCAACTGAAGCATCTAAATCAACTGAAGCGTCGACATCAACTGAAGCATCTAAATCAACTGAAGCATCGACATCAACAGAAGCATCGACATCTACAGAAGCATCTAAATCAACCGAAGCGTCTACATCAACAGAAGCATCTACATCAACAGAAGCATCTACATCAACAGAAGCATCGACATCAACTGAAGCGTCGATATCAACAGAAGTATCAATAGGAATAGGAGATTCACCACCAGGGCCAACTATAACATCTACAAATTCTTCGTCTAAGTCACCACCTGCAGATGGCTTGCACTTTCCTTTACCTTTACCTCTTCCTTTTCCTTTGCATTTCCTAGGTCTCTTGCCTATTTTGTTTCTTTTCATGAAACCCCTGAATTGGGCTTTAACCCCCGGGAACGATCTGAAAGCCCTAACTGCTATAAACAGACCGTCATCAATTTGTATCTGTTAAAATCAAGTTGTTTTTGTGAATTGTTTTTTTAAAGCTTACAAATGTATTTGGTGGCGTGTAGTTACTTATTTTTATTTATAAACACTTTTTTGTTTTATATATGTTTTAGTATATTTCATTATTTATTAAAGTTTCTAACAGTTTTATTTATAACTATTGATTGTTTTTTTTTCTTATCAAAAAAATTATTTTTAAATCAACTTAGTTTCTTACCTAAATGTAATAATAATATTATATATTATAGCCTTCACTGTTCTTCTTATAATTTTTTTTAATAGAAGGAATATCTTGTTTAAACTTTCAAAATGAAATTAAACTTTTCATAACCACTATTAAGGTTAATTTAAAACTAAAGTTTATTTTAAAATTAATTTTAGACGCAAAGCACAAAATGTTTATCAAAATAAGTTTTAAGTTTAACCTTAAAGTTCTTATTGTCGCTCTACTAAAGTATCATAACTAAATTTTATAAACTTTTTTTCATTTATATCATAGTTGAGAATACAATAACTTTAATATGCTTTGTCATAACTCCTCTTTTGCTTAACTTTATAATTAGTTCGTTAAAGTTTAATTTTAGAACTTTTTGTACTTTTCTTTCTTTTGATAAGAAACATAGAACCATTTTACATTATTTGTTTTAATTTCAACATTTTGTTTGTTTAAAAGTCTTTTGATATGTCTCAAAAACGCATGTATTAACTTTTGATCTTGAGGCAGTAAATTATTAGTCTAGTTTGGTAAGAGACACGACAAATTTTTCTAACTTATTAAAATTTAGTCAAGCAATTTAAAAAAGGGTAATATATAGCTCATCAGCTTTTACAAGTTTTATCGGATTTAAATATGAAAAACTTTAACTTTGAAAGGAGTTTCAAAACTAATAAATCTTTTGTAAAGTTTGGATACGAATTATTATTGACAAAACGATCAACTTGTTAAAAGTGTGGTTTTTCGAGAATAAGTTGTTTTATAAGTTATTAATGTTTTAAATAAATATTTAGAAATATTTAAAACTTGCATCGATAAAAAAAATATTGCAACCTTGGTATGGTGTTGAAGTTTTTCAAGTAATTTAAAAAAAAAGATTTTAAATAAATAAGATTTTAATTTTAGTTAATTCCAAAATTATTTTAGAATACGTATTTATATTAAGCTTGATTTTGTCAAATAAAACATCAAACATACTTAAATTGAAAAAATAAATAAAGTAACTTTCAATAATCTTAAGCTGTATGAAAGACAATACTTAAATGACTTGATATGAACAAAAAATATTTTCTTTGTAAAATATAGAAAATAGGTGTTTAACAAAATAAACTGTAATTGTGATAGATTTTGTCGGAGGTTATTGAAACTTGTCGGGTGCATGAAACTTGCAATATTTGTTTTTTATATCATTGCACATATTGACATATCGAAACATCGGTAAACCAAAACTACGCGTAAAAGTCTATTTATAAATTATTTTTAGTTTTTTGTTTCAAACTTAAGCTACAATAAGAGCGTAACATATAAAACAAGATAACATCGTAGCATTGTATTTTTGTAAAACACTGTTAAAGGTAGTCAGATCAACTTTGTTTCTGGTTAGTGCTTATGGTCATCTGCATGCTTTGATTAGCATGGCAAAAAAGCATTAAACTTTCAAAATTGGTTATTTTGTAAATAATACGAGCGAACAGTAAACCCATTATCAACGCTTAAAGCTGAGATTTTATGTTTTGGGTGATTTTGATGTTATTAAAACAAACTTGGTAAACTTCACTAGTTGCTGAAGTTTATAAACGAATTCGATGTTTTAAGTCTTAATGGTTCTTAGTTGAAGTAATTTATATAAAAGTTTTGTTCTAAGTTTGATGTTGCTTCATACTTGATAATAGTTGAAAAAAGTTGCTCAGAGTATATAAAAAGATACTTAGTCTTTTAAAAGTATTCAAAATTAATCATTCCTTGCTTTTAAATAAATTAAATTACCTTTACCGTCTATAGTCTCTCACATGCTACTTTTATTAAGCTATGGTTATAACATACTTTTTTCCCCTTTTGTAACGTAAAATGTTTTTCAGTTCATGCAACTTTTCAAAACTTACTTTTATTCTGTAGTTGGTACCGCCGACAATTTGCCTTTGAAATTCGATGGCTTTGTACATTCTTATCCTGTTTTTGTACCTCCAGTCGACCACGCATTTTACCTGGAAAATTAAGGTACAAAGACTTTTTTTAACTCTTAACATGACAAAATTTTGCCCCAAAACTATCTAGGTTTGTATGTTTTTGTTTTAACACGTTATTTGTTAAACATGAATTAAATTAACACTACAGAAGCAAACATTTAACTGTCAAAATTAAAGCACCAAATAGGCAAGACTGATTTAATAGTAACTTTACATACAATATAAACATAACTTGGTCTTTCGACAGACCTTGTCTTAAAAAACTTAAAAATAAAAAACAAGACTGGTTTCCATAGTGACTTTAAAAATATACAAAAAATAAACTTTACCGTTGAAAAATTTCTTGTATCACAACTTTAACAAACTAATGCAACCAATCACTCACGTCATCGGCGACCTTCTGAACTTCCCTGGTGGCGGGCAGCACCCCCGACCACAGCCAGGCGAAGGGGCGGAGCGGCTTGATGGGCGGACTTTCCGGCCGGCATGCTGTTCGTTTGTTACAAGTGTTAGTTCGAAAAACGTGCAAGTTCTTGATTGCTGATAATTTCGCTGACTCAAGGACACGTTTGCAGTGTCGTTTATTGAAAGTTTAGTTATGCAAGAAATGACGTTTGCTCAAGTAGTTAACAGCTATCCGGAAAATAATAATTTGCTGTTGTAGATAGCTGCTTTGTGATTTCAAAAAAAGAATAAAATGAGCTAAAAGTATTTATTGAAAAATTAAACCGAGTTACTAAGATTGTTTTCTTGTTTCCTTAAAATGTTGAAAGTGTTTTCTGGAAATAAATAAAAAGTTGAATGCCATGTACTTCAAGGTACAGTTAAAAAGCGAGATAGTGTATGACGTAATAATAGTCGGGTAATTGCATACCATAAAAACAAATTTGGCCTAGTTTATCTTATTAGGGCTTAGATAAAATCTAGTAATCTCATAAATATTTCCACAAACTTTGACAAATGTAACATTATACCATCGACATTTTAAGTTTATTTATCTTATGAAAAAAAAATACAAATGTATCATTTATGGTTTTTATGATATTAAGCGAATTTTCATCGTTTCAAACTTAAACTTAAACGTTTCAAGAATTATGCAATATTAGGTTTAAATAACTTTACACTTTTGTTAGTGTTGCGTTTTAAATTACAACAAATGATATCTCTATCTGTTTTAACGACTGAATATAGTGCTTAAAAGTAAAATATTACAATGAGTTAAGGACTGATCTTTAATTTCTGATGAAATTAATAGTTTTTGTATTAAGAAATTAGCAAAATTACAAGCCGAAAAAACTTTTTATTTAAATGTATAATCGTAGACAAGTATACTTATAGCTATAAATTTAAAACGATAATTTTTTTTTTGCTTCTCGGTAACTTATTAACAATAATTTTGTTCCTTCTGTAATTTATTAACACTTTGATGGTTATTACAAATTTGTCTTTCAATACTCAGTAATGCTTATTATACTTTATTTTATTGCGGTTTTGTTTTAAAAAAATCATGAATTTTTAACTAAAAAAGTTGCAAATTCCTAACATATACATCAATTTTTAAACACTACTAAATCCTGCGATAAAGAGTTTAAATGAGCAACTAAAGTTTAAAAAAAAATTGTTTTACTAACGTTAAAATTAATATGGCTGCAGTTAAAAAAAACATAGGCTGAAGACTGAAAATACAATTTTTTTTTTTCAAAATTGATAGTTAGAATATAGGCAAAAACGCCTTATGCAAAAAAAAATCAAAAGTTTACATTGGTAAAAACTTTAATTCATATAAAGTTTATACCAATTTAGTTCATAAAATAGAAAAATTATCATGCTTTCTTAAGCTTTTTTAAAACCAGCTCTAAAAACACCTAAACTTCTTTTTACAAACAAAAACGTATTGTAAACAGACAGTTTCTATTTGATCTTAACTTACGTATAAGGAAATACATAATATGCTCAGATAAGCTTAGAGCTGTATTTTAAATGGTTAATTAAAGTTATTTACGATTTAAAGAATTTTTCTTTTATCAAATTTATATAATTTAATTTTGCAACAAAGTTTTTCATGTCTGCAATTTAAAAACGTTTTCAATAAAATTCTTTAGGATACCAATCTTTTAAATAAAAAAAATTGTTAAATAATTAACCAAGCAAGATCAATTTACGGTTATGTATTAATATTTATATAAGTCTTGTTCTGGACAAGACGTTAAACTGCATCCAAGCGGTGTAAATTCAACAGCCAAAAGGTTTTTTCGTACACTTGGTCCAAGGACCATTTATAAGAACCTTTTTTTATATTTGGCCAATAAATGAAAACAAAATAAACAACTTACCTACAAAGAGCAGTGCAATGGTACACAGCAGGAGTGGCAGTCTCATATTGAATAACTTGGTATTAAAACCCTGAATTTATTTGCGATTGTTACTTGTTACCAATACTTTAAACTACTTATTGAAACCGTGCGTACTTAGTTTTTGTTTTCATGTTACCTGATTTTAAATACGCGGTTTGTTTAACACTAAATGAAGTTAAACAGTTTTTCTTAAACTTTACCGAATAAAACGCCAAAATTTATTTCAACAACGCAATACTGATGATGTTAGTTTAATTGAATAACTACCAAAGTTTTTTACAATTGAAAAATAAAAGTTATTAAAGTATTTAACATGTTAATGCTTTTATTTCGCAAAGCTTCGTTTTTTAAACTAATTAAGACCGGAGCTCAAATGACGTTTATTAAAAACGGGCGCGTCTTGAAACTTCAAGAACTTTAGCTTGAGAACCTCTGTTCTATTGCACAGTTCATACTCGGCTGCTAGAAAGCTTTAAACACCTGTACTGCTCGCTTATGCTTATCTGATAAAACTTGCACCCATTGTCCGTATATGTATTGATAACAAAAGGCCGCGGGGCGAATCAAATAGTGTTAAAAATCAGTAGCACTGCGTATTCGGTAAGTTGAACGCCATAACGTGCAATGAACAAAAAGGTTGCACGTGTGTACTGAAAAAAATAGATTTGCACCGGTCTCACATTTGTGGCTTTTTTCGAAGACTTTTTCTGCTGCAATGGCGGAGGCATCAATAATCTTTGTGTGAAAACCCTGTGGTTTTACGGTCGTGGCAGGATTAATATATGCCTTCGTTCGGCGCAGACCGGGTGATAAGTGTGATTTATCAGTTTATGAGTTAAAACTAAATGACGGCTGGTGAATATTTTGGTCGTTATAAGATTAAGCGTCATTTGTGAAAACCGTTGTGTGGTGTGTGCCATCGAGTACCATAAACAGTAGTCAATTTTATTTAAAGAAGTTTAAAGCTAGCTGTTGTAAACTGAGAAAATTAATTTCAAAAGGTAATAAGAATATTTTGTGAGCCTAATCCTATTTTGAATATTTTTTTGTAAAAGGTTTATGGGTATTCACATTTAATTTGTTGGTTACAACAAAAACCCAATTAACTATAAGCTTCACTTTAGAGGTTGCGCTAATTTTAAAAATCACAAACTACTTTAAGTAATCGATTAAGTACACTTCAAAGTTAACTAATCCTTGTTAGATAAAAAATTTATGAAAACGGATTTAAAAGTTGCGTTATAAACAATCAAACTTAGATTGCAGATCCTAAACATGAACACAGACAAAGCCTGTGTTAATTAATATGCTTTAAATACAAGTATTTGTAATGTACATACTTTATTATTATTATTATCTTACTTAGTTTTGGTATTTATTAAATTAATATAAGTTAACAATAAACCTTTAAAAGACTAAACATAGTAACTTGTTATTTTTTTAATTTCTGTAAAATTACCATTATGTGTAAATAATTATATCGACAAAAATTATTATAGTTAAAACTTATATAAACTTTTTTTTCAAGTAAAATAGGTTTTACTTAACTACAAATCATGTAATGTTTCAGAAACCTAAAATCTGTCCTATGTCATAAACAATGATTTTCATTAACTTTTATCTGTATTTCTAAGTCAAATTATGATAGCTCACTTCAAAAACCAAGTAATGTTTAAAAATTTTTAAATAAGATTTTAATGCATTCATTTAAAATATGTCATCTAAATTAAATTTTAGACTACATAAAGCATATTTTTTCTCAAATTTCACTTTAATTTAAAGGTTATTATTGCAATTACAAAGGTTATAAAATTTAACCTTAAGTTCAGTAAATTTTATGGTTTTTTTGTAAGTTACATTGTAGATTGTTTTTTTAAGTTTTTTTTGACTTAGTATGGTTTGACTAAATAAATTGTATACAAAAAAACTTAAATCACAAGAAAAAAGTACATTTGTAACGTAAATAAAAGTTTAATAAACATAAAAGTTAGTTTATTAGGCTCAAGTAATCTGAAAAGCTTACGTTGTATTTGTAAACTCAAACTTAAGTGAAATTTAGTTTTTAATTGTTTTTAAGTTTAATTTAAACTCTTAACTATAAGTATAAATTTAAATATGTATATATAACTTTCATAAAAAAAACTAAGCTGTCTGGGTATTAGAAAAAGTGCAAGTTTTCGATATATAAAATTCTTATTTTACATGTTTAATTCAATAATAGTACAATGTTTATAGACTAAGGTTTTTCTATTAAAGTATAATTTTTAAATGTAATAAATAACAAACAATAAATATATTGAAAACTGTAGTCTTTAGTAAATATTCAGCTACATTTGTTCATATTTTTATAAATATTGTATTAGGGTAAAGCATGGAAATATTTTTGATTGTTAAACTGTTTTATAATGTATCTAACTAACTTCTAGAAATTTATTAATACTATAAAACTAAATAGTTTTAAAAAGTTGTATCTATCACACTCATTTGTAAAGATTTGATTTCAAGAAAATTCGTGGAGTGTGTATATTACACTAAATTAGTAATATTATTATAAAAATACGTAATTCTTCTGATTAAAAATAAATTCTAAATATAATCTTCTATTAAAAGTAATTCATCTTAACGGATTAATATATTAAACTACTTTATCACCAAAAAAATATGACAACAATACTAATTTATTAATGCGCTATGCTAAAACAAACTTAAAGCTTATTACATAATATTTACAAATACATTACACATTTTTGCGATAAATAGCATAAAAGTACAGTATTCTCCATTGAAAGCAAGTTTTATAAATATCTTGGTCTAATAGATCAATGTCGTATTCAACGTTTATTTTAAGTTCTACAAACAATAAAGTTAGTTTTGTTTAACAAATAAAAAAAAATGTCACCTAAGAACTGCATATGGTTTGATTAAGTTTTAAGCAAAAATCGTAAAATTATATTTACACTGTTTGAGTTTTTTCTTACATAAGTCGTGAATTAAGCAAAATTTACCAAAAAAAGTATTTGAAACAATAGGCATTTTAGAATTGAATAAATAAGTATTCGATTATAGTTAACACTTCAAGTTTATACGACAAAATCAAACGTTAAATAAATAATTATATATCTATTAAATAACAAGTATAAGTTCAGAAGTACTTAAACACTCACTTTGTTCGTACGAAACAAATAAAGCTAAGACGTAAAGTTTTGATGCTTATCATAGTTTTGTGGTTTTGTTATCTTTACTGTTGTAACTTTATATTTGCTCTGACTTCATTTCGTTGTACAATACAACTTATTCTATTTTAATAAACTTGGTTGAGGTTTTCATAATTTTTAAAATACAATTAGTTGTAGATATACTACAGGACAAAACATAATTTCAAACTAAAGAATACGAGTAAAATAAGTTGAAAAACATTTTTGTAATGTTTCAACGATGAATTATCAAACTTGTACTTCTCTATCTAGCACACATAAACTTTTTTATAAGTATGTTTAAGAAAACGAACTTAAATAAACAGTTTTTCTTTTTGATTCTTAAATTTTTGAACAGCTACTTAAAATTTTTGATTGTCATTACGTAATTATGGTTATTAAAAAAAAACTTTTTGTAATAAAATAAATTATTCTGTTACATTTAAACAATAAGTACAGTTTTTATTTAATATTTATACCATTTAATATTAAATAGAAAAATATAATAAAAATTCAAGTGAATATTTAAGTATTAATTTATTTCTAGGTATAACTACTTGTCAGTACAAAATAGAACAAAAAAGTTTGTTTGATAAATAAGATTTTAGTTTTAAAGGAAATAGAGTAGAAAGCATTATGATAGTCTGACGAATTTTTAGACAAATGTACGAAGTTAAAAATTAGTCTAATTGTTATATCTTAATAAAGCAAAATTTTAATATTTAATTTTTATCCCTAACGCTTATTACAAAAGCTTTAAAACAAGCAGCAAAACTACAGTTTTCTAAATCAATAAAATAGTTTTTGTACGCACTAACAATTCCACTTGCAAAATAAATAAAATTTTATCAGAAATAAGAGTAGTTTGAAGAAACTTTAAAGAATATAATTTTGAAATTTAAGTAGTAAGAGAATTTGATTACGTCTATAAAAGTTAATTTATTTTAAAATTACAAACAAATTACTTACGAAAAACAAGTTAGTATAATAAACAAGTTTGATAAAAACTTAAGTCATTATACGATTTCTTTAATTGGTATATCAGTTAGTAATCAAAAATAAATTTTTACAAATGAAATTTTTTGTTTGGTCAAACTAAAACTAAACTAGATCGATTTAACATGGTTAATTTTTATTGTTACTGATATAAACCAAAGCTTAGCACTGCAGATTTTTTTAAAAGCATGTTGTGATAATCACTTGTGTTGTAACATGCCATTATTTGTTCTATTTTGTACCAACGGAGACAATTAACTTTTTGTAGTGAACTGTGTAAAGTGATAAGAATTTATCTATCTATATTCTATAGCTTAACACGGATAATTTTTATTTCATGGCTTATTAGTTCAAAATTTAAAAATATTCTATAACAGTCGAAAAATGAATTTCAATCACCTTAACACATAATGTTTGATGAACGCTTATGTAATTTAATCAGATGAACTCAGGACTAAACACTAATTTAAATACAAAAACTGACGAGGGTTTCATCAGAAAGTCTGGTTAAATTTGTCTTCGTTTAAACGCAACTCTGTTTATGTCACAACAATCAAAACCACACGCGTATTTTGTACACATTTGTATATATTTTGTATTTTATGTATACCAGACATATGACTTTATTGTCGCTGTATTTGTTTTTTTCACAAACTTATTCTTTTTGTTTTCTTAATTCTAATTTTCCTTAAAAATACAAACTAAGCTGAGAAAAACTAAAATTTGTATATAAATAATAAAGCTTTTTTTTACGTACGTAAATTAACCTTTGACAGAATAAACTGTTTTAGGTCTCAAAAGTTATATCTATCTGAAACTAAATTTATTTCAAGTTAGTAGAAAAGTAGTTATAATGTTGTACTTAAAGCAGCTACTTAAAATACTTTGTAATATGGAATTTTAACGATTTTTAGTTAGAAATAAACTTAAGTTCATGGTTAGTTTAAAAACTTAAGTAGTAAATTAATCCTGTTTGATGTAAAAGTTTTAGTCTAAAGTTAATACGTTTTCAAAAATTACTTAACATCCAACATTTTTTACATTAATTTGTGTGGTTTTTTCAAACAAGTCAAAATTTTACTTTTAAAAAGTTATCTTAAAAACAAATAGTAGCGTTTAAAACTTTCAAAGTAACTGTTCAACATTTTACTTATCAAAAACTAACTCATTTATATCATTTCCAGTTAAATATTATATCCCATTTCTCGATCAATTTATTGCAAAATCATATAAACACTTTAATACAAAACTATACATTTTTCTAATATCTAAAGACAGATCCTAGGAAATTTGTTTTTAAAGTACTTCTCATAAAATGTATGTTGCCAAAGTTATTACTAGCTTAACAACTTAATAATAGCGTAAACATCTAAATGCAAAACTAAGCCTTTTTATTATTCAATTACTTTTAGAGCACGTCAGTTAATGAGGCATTAATACATTAAAGCTATTTCTTTAAACATATTTCACTGCAAAAACAGTAATAAAGCCATGTATTATTTTATGTTTAATACTAAAACTTTTTTGCTCAAACTGCTACAAATTTAATTGTAAATCGTACTCCAATCAAGATAATAAAACCGTTCAGTTTAACAAGAGCGTTTTAAATTTTGTTACTTGTGTGGAAGTATCAAGTTTATGTTTATGAAATAGGTTAATGTTTAGTGTCAAACTGTCTTGATATTTAGAAAGTTTGAGAAGTATAGAACATAATATTATTAAACTAATTGTTTAGTGCAAAGTTATTAAAAACTGATGATAAAACGTAAACTTTTTAAATCTTATTTAAAGTCTTTTGAAAAAATTTTGGCTAGATATATAACTTTTAATAAAGCGTAACTAACAGTAAGAAGTCAGTTTTTTCAACTACTTATTTTATTTTTAAGTAATTAAAACTTATAATAATTACTAAATGAACTTAAATCTAGTTTTGGGGTTTTTATATTTTTTACAGATGAATTTTATAAATAACAATAAAACCCTACTTTCAGTACTTATTTCGATTCAAGTTAAGATATACTTGAACGACAAAAAAACGCTTAAACAATTGGTCCTAGGAATTTGTGCACGAAAAAACCTTTCGGTTATCGAGTCGTGCACCGCTTCGATACCTTTAAACATCTTCTTCAGACAGTTTTAATTATCGACTAAGGATTTTATAAAACTGAATTTTTTATTAGTTTGTACGATTAAAAAACTGTTATGTAACCACACATATATAAACAAAGAAATTTTTCGGTTAAATGTAATTAAAAAACGCTTAAAAACTCTTTTAGCTTCATTGATCAAATGTTTCTAGTTGAAAAATATATATAGTATGTGTTAAATAATAGGTTAAACAGCATTATAAAAAATGTAGTCGTAAATTTATTTGCTGCTCATGATAACTTTGTTTTTGGTATTTATTTTTATGCAACATTTAAAACTGTATGTTTCAGCTTATAAGTGCAGATTAAAATACAGTTTTGTACTGTTTCAGACAATTAATAATCCACCCTTTTAATTTCGTTAAAAAAAAAGACAATACATGCTTTTTTGAACGTATCTGGCAACACACAGCACTTAAAACTTTTCTGAAAAGTAAAAAGATAAATAAAAAACACCAATCAACTTGTTCGACCATTATAAATGAATAGTTTAAAGCGTTTACAAAAGCCATTGGTCATCGTTAAATTTCACCTGTTGCAACTTTGCGGAAAAAAAAACGTATGATCAGAGTAATTTATAATGTTTTATAATTTAAAAAATTGCGTACTGATATTGCAACCCACAGTAGCTGATTTTTCGACAAAAATACTGTCTTTAAACTATAGTGATAGTTTTAAAAGTTTGTAAGTAAAGGCTAACCACTTTTTAGTTTTTTTTTTATACTATTTATTATTATATGAACTTTTTTTTACTTGATAACCTGTAATATTTTAATTTCAATAAGTACAAACGATTTTTCAACTCAAGCAGAAACTAGTTCATCTTAATCTTTTAGACAGTTTAATAACATGTTATCATCTTTGCTAAATTTTTTAAAGTTCTTTAGTATATTTGAAAAAGCAGTTATTAGCACTTTTTTGCCTGAAAAACAAAAAGCAATAAAGTTTAACCTAATTTTTGGAAGCTTATTACGCGTATAACGTCTTTTTAGTCATTTCGAATAAAATTTTAATTTTCATAAGCATTACACGCAATGCTTGTTGTACGAAAGCTGTTTTACATGACTGCTTCTTAACAGTGCAACTTTTACCCGTATGCTGCGTACTTACCTACAAAAAATATATTGCTTCTTTGATATACAGAAGAACACGAGAGAACTTGAAGGTCAACTCAAAGGTCGAACGAAGTTTAAAGTTTCGTTTAAAAATCTTGTTGAATACATGAGAATTCTATTTTTTTTAATTTATTATCTTTAAATCTTGCTATAATAAGTATTTTTCGTTTTTTTGCTAAAGTGCCATGCTGTGTATTTTTTGTTTAATACGTTTTATTTTTTGTGTTTTTTAATGTGGGTTTTATTAAAGCTAACTTCACTTTATTATAATTTAGTATTATGTCCTTATGGTTTAATTCAAGCTTCTGTTATAAACTTAAAATTTTACTCTCCACAGAAATAAAACTTATAAGCTATATAGAACAATATTATTCAAAAAAATCAACTTAACTATATTTCAATGCATAAAAGCTTCAAAAACGAAGTTGATTTTTTATCAGAATACTTATGCTATAATTCAAAACAACCACTAACTTTGTTAAAACAACCGGCCCGCCAATGTTTACTAAACTTAAGTGAAATGCGGCCCGCGAAAAAGACGAAACAGGGGCCGGCGAGCTTGTACTGGATACGCCGGTTTTTAAATGAAAAGCAAAATAAAAGTCTCATTTTCGGTTCACGGTAGATTTTGAACTGACTTTCGACGTGGAAGAAAATTAATGTCACATACAATTGTTGTTTGCAAAAATAAGTCGGACAACTAAGTAGTTTTCTTAACTTTTATGAAATTAAAACATTCCTGCTAACAAAATTTTTTTTTTTCTTAACTTAGCCCGCCGATTAAAACGTTGCTCACCCCTAGTTTAAACCAATAAGAAAAGTTATAACATTATCAAAATTGACAGCTTTAACCTCCTGCACCGACCATTGTTTTTCTCGGCTTAACTTGTTCAAGCCGTTTTGTTTACCAGCAAACATCGTTTTTCTGCATGCATAATCAAAGTTAATTTCAAAATCAAGTTTGTCATATTTGAAATGATTATGTTACAGTTATGCTAGCTACATTGTATTACGCCAGACGCTTTCAATCACCGAAACCGGTGTAAATCTATAAGTTTTGTTTGATGTTAAACATTACAATGCCTCCATGTATTGACCAGCTTAATTTTTTGATATGCAAATTTAGATTAAAAACTTTTTAAGTTTATTCTAAGTTTGTTACTTTTAGTTAAACTTACTAAAATTTTGAATTTTATATTTTTTCAGTTTTATGTATCAAACTAGTATAGATAAAAAACAGCACTTTTTAAACTTGTAAAAGATAAATCTAAGTAATTGTTGCATGCTTAACTTTATGGAACCGATATACATAATATGGTACAAGTTATAAATTCTATACTATCATGTTCCTGGATACTATAATCATGCAAAGCATTATTTAAATAAACTTTTTGTTCTAAAACTATATAAGTTATTGTATTAAAATAATTCTACAAACAGTGTGAAAAATTTTAGTGCAGATGTGTTTTAATAAACGTCAAGTTATAGGCGAAGGCTGATTCAATTATTTAAACAAGTTTCACAATCATTTTATTAATAAGTTAACCACAATGATATTGATACAAAACTTTCAAATCATTTTCTTTCCAAAGTTAAAATGTTTTTTTCATTGATAAACATGTAAAAATGTCAAATTTATTATAAAATAAAAGTGAGCTTTAAAACTTGAAAATTAACAAAAGATGTAAATTATTTAAGTCATAAAACTTATTGTAAAAAGTTTAATGCTTGACTTTAAATAAATACATTCAAACAAAAGTATAATATTAGCAATATTATAATTTGTTGTTTCGGTTTCATACGCTTTATATACAACTAGTGCAAAAAATCATCATTGCACATATTAGTAAACATATACTTTGTTTTGATTATCAGTCCTGATTAATTTATAATTTTAAATGCAGTACAAAATTTATAATACATTAATGGTAAATTAATATTATTCTAAAAACCTGTTTGTTTTATTTCTCATTCAAACAAAAGACTTAAAAAAAACAATATAAGCCACACGTGTGCTTTTTGATGCTAGTGATTAATTCCGATCTTAGCTTTTCTTTTGCTTCTTTATCGTCTTTTTAACTGTATTTCGCGATTAAAGTCATATTGTTTTTATAAAGATTTTAAATTATTAAAGTTTAATATTAAACAAGTGTAACTGTAGGTTAAATTTGTAAACTCAAAATCACAGTTTTAAAGTAATTTCAACGAACAAACTTCAATTAAATTTTCTTGGTGGAAATTTGAATTTGTGTCATTTGTTTAATCATAATGTTAATTCGATGTGTTAATAATTTATAAATTTCTTATAGTTGTAAAAATATTTTTAGCTTAAGCGTTTTTTTAGTTGTAAATTCATTAAAAAGTTTTTATTAATTTTCAGAAAAACATAAACCTACATGGAAAACAAAAACGTCGTATTATATTCTAAAACAGTTTTCAAAACTGTACATCCGCATTTAATAATACTATTATTGTAGATTATTAAACGACAAAATAAAATTGCTCAAAGCATTTGGTCCTAGGACCTGGTGCGCGAAGAACCTTTCGGTTATCGAGTCGCACACCACGAATACCTTTTAAAGTCTTGTCCAGGACATGATAAAGTGCAGTATAGGTATTATTAATAATAGTACTACTTTCTACAGTTTAATTTACTTATGAGTACTCAAGTTTTTTATTTTATAATAAATACTAGTTTATCTTGTTTATCTTAGTTCCTTTTAGACAGTTGTTTTCAAAGTGTTCTAAAAGTTTTTAAAAACGGTTAGTTCATGATAGTTAAAATTGTAATTAGAGTAAGTTGTCTTTTACATGAAAACTTTTCAACTGCTTCTGCACTTTTTATAAATATTTTTGTTATTTCGTTTTGCTAATCAAGGCTAGTTTTTTATCGCTTCTTTTTTTCTTTATTAATTTGTTTTCATATATAAATAACTTACATAAACTTTACTTTAAATACAGCATTTTTTATTTATTCTCTACACTTAGTAGCATCTAACTTCAGATTTAATTTTAGTTTTAGTTAAATGTACAATTAGTATTATTGAACGGGTATACTTTCAAAATCCACCCGCGTTCAAAATCCACCCGAGTCTAAATCCACCCGGTCAAAATCAACCCGAGTCAAAATCCACCCGAGTCGAAACATTCACCTCGCTTTATTTGTTTTTGAATCAAATAAAGCGAGGTGATTTTAATAATTTCCCCCATACCCAAATATCATTCTCA
This sequence comes from Thalia democratica, assembly GCF_965202585.1. NCBI lineage: Eukaryota > Metazoa > Chordata > Thaliacea > Salpida > Salpidae > Thalia > Thalia democratica. Next base: position 29,197,320 of record NC_139168.1, on the reverse strand, counting down.
AACAAACCTCATCTGTAGGAATAACAGGCACTTACTAAATTCTTGTGTTTCTGTCCTTTATAAAACGACTTAAGAATAAATAACGGTACTACAGATTAAACTTATAATGTGATGTTTTTGGAGTTTTTATTTAGTATTTTTGCTTGTTGTATGGAATTTTTGACAATATTTTTTTTGTTTTTTTGACTAGTGAACTTAATTTTAAATAATTACAGTTGGCAAGCAGCTTTTTTAAAGAAATTTAACTTTTAACATAAATATAACTACTAGAGCTAATTAAAAGTTAAACAACGTCAGGTTTTAGAAAATAAAACTTTACTATCCAGTTATGATTATGTTGAAACTTTTAAGTAACTAATGGATGTCCAATGAAAAATAATTTTGTACGATCTCAATCACAGTCACACTACAATCAATTAAATCTTACTGTTTTTTAGTTAAAAAAATTTAGAATTTAAAATTATTTTTAAGTAGTTTTTAAATAAATAAGTCACATTATAAGATTTTTATAAAAACTGTGTGTTACAAGTAAAAGCTACCACTTCTACTACAAGTTAATCCATTTAATCCAGGGGTCGGCAAACTGCGGCCCTCGAAGTGTAAATCTGCAGCCCAGCATGTTTTTTATTCAAATTGAATGCGCCCAAAAAATAAAAAGCTGCGGCCCGCGTGAAGAATGTAAATATTTCCCTCGAGCATATAAATTTGGGCTGCTAAACTAAACTACATTTTAAATTGAGTTTTTCGAAAAAAATAAACACTAATTTTATTATTTTTGTTTTTAAGTACATGTTTATCATTTAAAAACCCTTTATTATCTTCAATGCTTAAGCTTAAATATGTGAAAAAAGACAGATAGTAGTTCTAGCAGTTTTTCTTTTAAGTTTAGATTTTTATTTTCCTTTCAAACAACAACGTCTAGGAGTGTATACAAAAGCTTACGTACTTAGATTGGAAAGTTTCTTAGATTCACTATGTTGAGCTTAAATATGTGTACAAACACTGTGCAAACATATTGTTTTACTAACATGTCAATTCTTTATAATTCAAGTCTTTGGTTTGACATGTGACTATAAAAATGTTTCTTTTATTATAATTTTATCACTAACTTGAAATTTGCAAAGAAACAATTAAAAGAAATCATAAACTATTTACTAAATTCATTGTTTTTTTTTTAATTATTTTGTTTAAATGGCAAAGTGTTTCAATCTTGGTTTTTTACATGTTTTTATCTTTCAAAAACATTGACTGGTTTGATGTAACTGATTGCAACTATTTTGTTTCAAAAAGTTGCAATCAAGAAAACTTTAAATAGATTATTAAAGTGTTTAAGGGTACTAAAAAAAAACTTGAACTGTTTAAAATGAAATTAATAATATAAATGTTGTTTATATTTTACTTAACTTAATAAAATAACTGAAATTTTAAATATGTGCTGTGCAATGTATTGAATATATAAAGATTATTTTAAACAACTTAATATAATAATTAAATAATTAGAATTTGATTATATAAAAAGTGTACAAAGTGATCCACATCTTTTTTTGAGCTTAGATTTCAGCTTGTAAATGACTACGTGAAGCGGCTATCTACAAAATTCAAAAGTGACCCCTCGTGCAAAATTGACGGGGTCCAATTGTAGTGTAACGGTGTTTCCCCTAATATTTGTTGAGTCAGCAAAAAAAAATAAAAATCAGTTTTAATTAAATTGAAATATTTCTTTAATGTATACCCCTATCCTTAACCCACCTTACTAAAAAATATTAGAAATTTATCAAGAAATAATTTTTTGATAACTCAAAATAAAAAAATTATTAAAAAAAACTTTTTCACTTTGCTAACATATCAAATATTAAGGAAATTACCGTTACATTACAACAAGACTCAAATTGAAGCTGTGCAAAAGTGTCTTCGTGTAAAAATATACCTTCGTGCAAAAGTATCCCTTTGTGCATATTAGACTCCTAAAGTCCTAACCCTAAACATAACATTATTTTCTCAGACTTTTAAAAACCTTAACGCGGTAGATTAAAAAATAAAATTCTGTGCACTTTAAAAGTTTTGGTGTAAATTTTTCTAATATTAAAATTAATTTTACCAAAGTTTAGTTTTTATTTAAGAATGTACAAAAGTAGCGAACAACTAACTAGCGAAATAAATATTTTAAAAAAGAGACTAAAGTATGTTAAAAATAAAAGTAATATAATTATGAATCTACTACTTTCTATATATACAGTATTAAATATAGTATAAATTTTATCCTTTTAGCTGAGTACATATATTAAATCTTTTGATTATTAAAGTCTACTAACGAAATTTTAAAAATTAGTTTGTTTTTAGATGTATTTTGACATGTGTTTTAGCTTTAAAATAGGTAAGCTCTTTAACTGTACATAAAATTTGTTTTATCAAATTATTGCTTAACTAAAAATATTTGGCAAAACAACAATCATAACCTAATTTTATTTTTTGAATAATTTTAAAATTAGATATCAAAATTTAACAACAAAATGAGTATTAAAGCTATTTTAAAACAACATTTTTTACGACATTAAAAACACTATTTATGGTTCAAACCAGTGGCGTCCCGTGGTATTTTTCTTAGGTGGTGCAGAAAAAAAAATCCGAGTTGCCGGTGATCGATTTGCCCCTGCTTGAGTTGTCCCTGCTCGAGTTGCCTCTGCTCGACTTGCTTCTGCTCGAGTTGCCTCTGCTCGAGTTGCTTCTGCTTGAGTTGCCCTTACTTGAGTTGTCTCTGCTCGAGTTGCTTCTGCTCAAGTTGCCTCTGCTCGAGTTGCTTCTGCTCAAGTTGCCTCTGCTCGAATTGCTTCTGCTTGAGTTGCCCTTACTTGAGTTGTCCCTGCTCGAATTGCCTCTTCTCAAATTGCTTCTGCTTGAGTTGCCTCTGCTTGAGTTGCCTCTACTCGAATTACTTCTGTTCGAGTTGCTTCTTCTCGATTTGCTTCTTCTCGAGTTGCTTCTAATCGAGTTGCCTCTGCTCGATTTGCCTCTTCTAAAGTTACTTCTGCTTGAGTTGCCTCTGCTCGAGTTGCTTCTTCTCGAGTTGCCTCTACTCGAGTTGCTTCAACTCGAGTTACTTCAAATCGAGTTGCCTCTACACGAGTTGCTTCTGCTCGAGTTGCTTTTGCTCGAGTTGTTTCTGCTCGAGTTGCTTCTGCTCGAATCGCCTCTGCTTGTGTTGCTTCTACTCAAATCGCCTGTGCTCGAGTTTCCGGTGATCGAGTTGCTTCTACTTGAGTCGCCGCTGCTCTGCTTAGCTTTGTTTTCATTTTTTCGTTTACAATAGCTTGTTGAATAATACTTAAATCTTTACTGTTTTAGGGAATTTTCAACTTAGCTTACTTACCGCAAGATATTGATTTTGCGGTAATTCTTGAAGAAATTTTGCTTGTTTGTGTTCATTTGCGACAGTCAGCTAAGAGTTTGCGGCAGTGTAGTGAGCAAAATGGTCGTTTTCTAAATTGGAGTTTTATAAAAGATTTTGTTCTTAAAAATAACGATAAATAATTTTTTCTTACAAAATTTAAGGTGGTGCAATTGCGGCAAAACAAAAACCCACGCGACGCCCCTGGTTTCAACTAAAGTTATTTTTTCGTTGTATTTTGTTATTTTGATGTGATTTTAATTTATCAACAAATTTAGTCATAGATTTAGTAGAGCCTTTTAAAAAGTATAGTTGTCCGCGAAATGCTTTTTCTAGTAAAGAAAACCGGTTAATTAATAAAGCTTCTTACCCCTGCAACAAACTTGTGTTGTTTAAAAAGACCACAACAACATACCAGATGGTTTATTAAGATTAATAATAAATATTTTTAATCAAACAAAATTGCGCAAATTTAGTTTACGTCTTTGTCGTTTAAATCGTTAAGTTAATTCAGTTTTTCAAAATCAATTTTTAAAATGTTGAATACTTATACTCTATTTTACAACTAAAAAAAACTAAGTAACTTAGTTTACAAATAAATAGAAATTAAAATAGCTTAACCTATCCTAATTGTTTGAAATAAAAACAAATAGTTGCTAACATTATGCGGTGCCGAACCTTAAAATATACAACTACTTCTCTTTTTATGAAGCATAATTTAAGCTTAAACAGATATCACAGAAAAAAATGAGTTCCTTGCAAGTATTAGATAAAAGTCTGGATTAAGTAAACGTAGTCTACCGCGGACCGTCAAATGTTTTAATGAAAAATAAAAATTGCTTTGGATAACAAACAAGTACTACTAGGATAATCATAAAGCTTTTAGATTTTACCACTTAAATAAAAAAATAAGAATTCTATTATTATTTTTAAACATGTTTTTCAAGCTCAGGTTGTTTAAATTAAAAAATAAGTCGAGAGCCGTGTATTTGTTTTTTTGTTTTAGGAGTATAAATAAAATAAAGGAATGCATCGTTGAGTCATTTTTAAATGTTTAGTAATAATTAGTTTTCAATATAGAAAAATTAAAAAATATTTACGCACAGTACAGCTGTTTTGTGCACAAGTTTTGTGTATCTTACGGGATTAAACAACTAAAATATCTGAAACAAGAACGTAGAATAATATTTTTTTTCACTGTACAACAGACAAACACGCATAAACATTTTAATTTGAGATTTTATCTAAATGCAATAATAAAGCCTTGTACGACATTTCAGACTATACTAAAATATTAGACAGTGTTACTACCACTTATTTGATAATTTAAAGAGGAAAACATGTTTTATTACAGCATTTTATATGATGTATAAAAATATCTAATACGAGTTAAAATCTTTAAAAAAAATTATATGAAAAAATTTACAAATTCATTTTAAAACGAACAACAACAAAAGAAGTTAAAAACAGGAACTCATAAAATAAAATGCATATGGACATGTTTATTGGTCCTTACAGCACCTACAAGCGCTGTGCTCTACTTGGCACGGTTCACAAGTTATTTTACTCCCCGGGCAGTTGTATCTCGCACAGACTCAACTTGCCGCTTGCGTCCACTTCGTAGATTCCTTCCGAAACATCGATGCAGCACTTTCGTCCATTTTGAGTGTCGAGCCGACGTAGATGCAGTTGTGGGCTGACTCGCTGTCCCCACCGACCTGGTCGTTGTTGTTGGGCTCACCAGAGGCCCACGAGAACAAGTTTCCGTCCATTCAAGTGTCGAACTCCTCATCTGATAATGAAGACCCCGGGTTTAACCACTCGCCTTCAGCTAATACGTCGGTTGGGCCGATCCACGCTTGATCATCCTGGACCAGCTTCTCGATTTCTCTTTTTTTTTTGTTTGAGATTCATGCGGTTAAACCGTTTAAACAAATCCGCTGTGCTTTTTACAGAAAAAGAGATAAAGTAAAAATTAAGCATGTCAGTTGGATTTATTTTTATATGGAAAGTAATTACTTTTTATTTTTTTAAACTTTTTAAAACTGGTTACAAAATTAAGTTTACAATAAAATTATAGATTGAAAAAAATAAAAATTTGATTAAAATACAAAACGTTTTCGTCGTATTGGAAACCAACAGAAATACCATTTAGATGAGATACGAATTGAGAGTTTTAAGGCATTAAACCAATGTTGAACAATCCTAATTTTCAACATCAAAATAAGTATAACGATTTTTGTCTTTTAAAACAAATTAGTTGTATGTAACAATTAATTCTCTTTATAAGTTTAGCTAACCCGTAAGTTGACAAATCATTTTTTTTGAGAGTTAAAAATCATTTTTGAACCCAACTTATCAAATGTTTTTTAAGTATTTATGCAGTTTTCGGATCAAGTAAAAAAATAACCCCAACTAATAGCAAATAAAAAAATTACCTTAATTTAAATTAGTAAAATTAATGACTCCAGATATTTTTTATCAGAAACATAACTATTTTCAAATAAAGTATTATAAAAAAACAAATTTGTTTAATTTTATATAATTAATTAAAACAACTTAAAAAGAAATTTAACTTTTTATTCTTTTTCAAAATCATTTTTTTCTTTTTATTTATTTTTTCTTTTTATTTCTTTTTCTATCACTGATACCCATAAGCCTTACCCTTGGTCGATTTTTGTTTTATTTTTTATTTAAAGTTCATTAACTTGATCAAGTAATAAAAATACCCCAAAAGTTTGAACAAGTAAAAAATATGACCCAAGCTATTAAAAAGTAAAAAAAATAACCCGAAAGTTTTTGACAAAGTAAAATTAATGACTCCAGATATATTTTAGCAAAAAAATAACTATTTTCAACTAGTTTATTATATGAAACAAATTAGTTTCATCTTATATAATTAATAAAAACGATTAGTAAAGAATTTAACTTTTTATTCTTAATTTTTTTTTCTTTTATTCCTATATTTTCTTTTTATTTTTTTTTACTATCACTGTTACTCCTAACCCTTACCCTTAGTCGGTAGTCTTTTTCTTCTTATCGTTTTTAATTTTTACTATCACTGTTAGCCATAAACTGTATTTTTTTAATAGTTTATTAGCTTGATCAAGCAAAAAAAAACCAAGAGTTTGAGCAAGTAAAAAATATGACCCCAGATCTTTTATTTTTATTAATCCCAGAGCTCTCTATAAAACTATTTATTAAAAATGCTTCTTTTTTTTTAAATGATAGCCTTGTTTGTGGACAAACTTCAGAATGTTAACAATGTAAACGAACAACAAAGTAAAAAGTAATAAATAGTACATTTTATCCTGTTATTACTAGCACTGTGGTGATCCGATATTTTTCAAGAATTTTCACTTCGCTACTGGTGTTGGTTCATAATATTCGGTTTGTGGGTGTCTAACAAACCAACCTCAACATATATTCTGCTTGGTACAACAGAATAGAGTTTTTATTAAAAAAAAATATTTTATTTCGCATAGCTTTCTTAGTTCTGTGTAATTTACTGTGTTTATATTTTCTACTAAACTTTACTTTAAAAGTTTGTACAACAATTTTTTTGTTGATATACACACTAATTTTTTAATAGAGAAAATAATTATAAGAAATATATTGAATACCCTAAAACTGTTTTATTTTGTTGAAATAACAGTTTTTTCATTCGGTATAAGACTTTATTATTTAGTTAAATTATTTTTTTTTATCTTTAGCTTTGTGTTACAATTTTGTTTTTTTAACTAAGACGAATATTAGACAATAGAAATACGTTAATTCTACAAGATTAAACTTAAACAAGTTCAATTTGAATTAATAGACATATTTTTTGTTTAGTTTTCTTTAAATGAGAATTCTACGTTCTATGAAATATAAAACGTACTAAAAGAGGAAGCATAAAAAGTTTAGAATAATATGTTTCGTAAAATTTCAAATAAATTTTCATCAATTTTTTTTAATAATTAAATGTAAGTTTAAAAGCATGAAAGGAAAATAAGGACACGCTTTTTACTAAAATAACAAAAACAAAAACATACTAAGCTGTTACATATTTAGCCTGTCGACTAAGTAGCATTTTTAAAAACAAAACTAAAAATCTATCTACATTCAAAATTATTAATATTTGCCAAAGAATTGTCCTATACATATTAACGTATTAAACCATAAGCTTTTCAATTAATAATACTAACATTAATATAAACAGAATTTAGTTTTATAAGCTTTTTTAATTTAAATGTTAATACTATTGTTAAATTATTTCACAAGAAAATTTATTTTTTGCTTTAATAAAAAGTTACCATTTAAATTTAAGTACAAAAATTTTGAAATTAGTTAAGAATTCTTTAAGCATTAAAAATTTATATAAAGTATATCCAAAACTAAAACATAACTATTTTACATAGTTTGTCAAACAATTTATTTTAAGTTTTTATGCAAAAAAAAACAACAACTTTTAGCACTTTTCTATTCATTTATACCGGTTTGCTAGTAAAAAAACATGAGTGTTGAATAGTTCATAACTGAAAGGCTTTTTCGTGCACCAGGTACTACAGCCAGGTATCTTCAGCGTTTTTTTTTTTTAATAAACAGTCAAAACAATTTAAACTTAACTTCATGCTCTTTAAAATAAACACAGCAAGCATACAACCAAACTTTAACTTAAAAATTTTAAACTTTAGCTTAAAACTGTTAAGCTAGAATGAAATTAGTGCTGAATGTCTTTTTAAGTTACAGACAATTTCAGTGTGAGTTTGTTTTAGTCTTTATTTACTGTTTTCGAACAGTGAAAAAGTTTTTTAGAAGACTAGGCTTTTAAAAACAAAAACGCTATAAACCTTAGATTTGCCATGAAAGTATAAACAGTATTTTCTTTGAAAAAAATGCGTATATTTTATTTGTACGAAACGTTTGAAAGCCTGTTTTTTAACAATTAAATAAACTTTTGGCAGCTGTTATTAGTTTTTATACATTTTCAAAAATTGTTTAAAGCAAATATTAAACTAAATGTGCGACTTAAATAAAAGTTTGTTTAGCTTTTTCATGCTCAAAATTTAGCTTTTTCATCACTTAAAACATATACACAATCAAAATTCAACTAAAAGTCAAAGCTGAGTACTTGAGTTCAACTGTTCAATGTTTCAAAATAAACAAACATTTTTATTTATAAAAGACCCTTTATACTTTAAGCTTTTTGTTTTCAACACACTTGTTCTTATCATATTTACTCATTTTTTACTTAAAGCTAAAAAGTAAGAAGTACATTTTATATACATAAAACTGAGTTTTAGTTTTGCAATTTTACAAGTTGCACAAATTGTTAAATTATCCAATAGAAACATTCTCACTGTTTACTTTTGAGATTACATTTTCACAGCTTCCCTCACTCGGGTCACCAACAACAAATGCCGAAAGAGCAAACGGGCAAGCACGAACCCACCTTCACACTTCTTATAAATAAACTCTGAACACACTACTGAGTTTAGAATAAAATGTATCAACAATAAGTAGTTAACTGGCAAAATACACTATTCCTAGCCTACGCAGTTAGATGGAAAGCAACCTGCACAATTTTACCAGACTTCGTAATACTTCTGCACAGTAGAGTTCAAGCTTTACAATGGTTTATTTTTTTGCAATTTTCTTCTTGAGTCAGTTTTTTTTTTATTCAAGCACAGTGAGGTCGTTACAAAAGATGTTGTGTTTTTTTTTCCTCAGATGCTTTTAGTTCTAACGGTTCTTAAATAAGCCAGACATGTAAAACTAAAGCAAAAAGTTTTAATAAGTTAGTTTTATGTTTTGCATGGAAAAAAATTTACAATCTTTTTTGTAGTATTTTGATTAAAGTGGTTTATTGCTTAAATAAAATAGCAAAAAATTATGCTGAATTTATTTTATTTTTTTTAGTTTATTGTAATTGAATAGTTTTAAAACGAGCGTAATAGTTTTGTACCATATTGAAAACTTACATAAAAAAACTTAAGTAAAATTTTACTACAAGCTAAAAACACTATCTATCATATTACTACAGTTTTACTACTAAATAGTTTTTTTTTTTTTTGATATCGTCGTTACAAATAATGTAAAACTCAACTAATTTTAGAATATCGGTCTTTTTTGACATGACTTTGGCTTCTTATGATCAGTTAAGTTGGATTTTGAAAAATAAGTTTTTATTTCTAAAAAAATTGCAACGTACATTTTAAAAATTGTTTGTTATTAACTAAATATAATGTTTTAAATACGCATATTTTTCATTTTTTTAATAGCTTTAAAAAATGTGTTTTCTTATACTAATGAGCAAAGATTTTTTTGCTTTTTAATAAATAATAACTTGAAAATTTACTTTTAAAACACTAAAGGTTTTCAAAAAGTCTATTTCTTCTTTCAAAATAATTTTTTAATATAATTCGAAAATAGCTATATAGTACATTTAGTTTTTACTTTATATTATTTTTCAATCTGCTACTACTACGTACATTTTTTGTATTTATTGCTTTTTGTAGTTTTAGCAACTAGTCCTGTCTTCTTAGAATGCGACCCTTTTTAGCTTTAACACAAATAGTACTTAGTAGTTTTTTAATAATTATGTTTAGGAGAAAAGTAATCACGACAGGTTTCCAAAAGAATCGCAGACAAAATTCTTGTTTATTGGTCAATTGAAATATAGAACAAACTTCCAAATAATATAGTTTCTTGCAAAAAGATTTAAGAATTTTGATTAAAATTAAAAAAGTTTAATTTAGTTGAATCTTTGTTAGTAAAATTATAAGTAAGTTTTATCAACCGTTGATTTATATTCAAGATTTAGCTTAGACAATAGTTCAAATTAATTAGCAGAGCCTTTCCGCTATTAATGATGAGTCCTATTTCAATGTGTCCAATGATTATTTATCTGGTAAGTTTTTTGTTAATGTGCTTAAGGTTTTTATTTTTTTTGTTCGTTAAGCATTTAAATATTTGATGTTGATCGTTCTACATCAAAGCAGGGGCGTGTCTAGACATTTTTCAAAGGGGGTTCACTTTGTTTTTTTGTTTTTTTGCCGCTTAAGTACGCATTTCTTAGGTATGCACTGCACTGCCAGTTAAGTACGCTTTGTGCATACTACGCAAAAAAATCTGTGTTTAAAATTCTTTTTTTCTGCTTAGAAATATAAAAAAATATATATAAGTAGTAATAGGATAATATTATATTTTTTTGTTTGTTATACTGTATTAAATTTAGATAAATTAAAATTAAAAGAACCAGAAAAAAGTTATGAACTTACAAATTGTACATCAAAATTCAAATGAGTTATTTAAAATAAATATATTACATTAATTTCGAAAGAGAGTCAAATCTAGTTTACATAAAAAATTAGTTGTAGCTGTAGAATGAGTATATTCTTTAATTTACACAAGGAAACAGTAAATAAACATAATCTTTAGAATATCTTACTTTTTTCTGCAAATAATTATTTTTATAAAATTTGTTTTAGTTAAACTACAACATTTTTAATACACTGTACAGGGTTACCACTCGTTTTTTCAAAAAATTTTCCAGGTTTTCTAAGTTTCTTCCAGATTTTAAAAAGTACAAATTTTTGGGTCTACTTTTAGTTTTAATCTAATTTTTATATAAGAAACTGTGTTAAATAGTATAAAAACATTAAAAAGATATTGAAAGGTTACTTTAAATGTGTTTTTTAATAAAAATTTTTGATGATGACAAAAAAAAAATTATTTATATAATAGATTTTTTGTGTCAAGACGAAATTTTACTATTAAAAATGTTATAATTATTCAAAATTCCAGATTTTTAAGGTTTTTTTTCAATATTTCTCAAATTCCAGGATTTTCCAGGTTATTTTTGTCTAAATTGTCAAATTCAAGGTTTTTCCAGGTTTCCAGGTAAAGTGGCAACCCTGACTGTATTATCTGTATAAATATAAAAAAATTAACAAAAAACCTTACAATTAAACTTATTATATAAGTCTAATTGTTTTCATATAGTAAATTGCTTGTTTCAAAATTGAAATAAAATACCTACTTTAATAGTTAAAACCTCAGCAATAAAACCAACTGACCCATTTTTTGACCTTTCAACAGAAGACATGGGAAGCAGAAAAGTTTTTTTTTTTATAGGGCAAGCTGTCAACAAGCTTTTTCTGTCATACCAACTGTTGTTGATTTTTTTACCTTGAGTTTTTTTTTACTAGGTTAATTTATTCAATTTGTATTGAAAAGGTTTATTCCTTATTTAACTGAATATTCCATTCTAAAATTGTAACATTAGCAGAAGTTAGATCCTATCTAACTGTGCAAACTATATATATATAAGTTATTTATATCGGAGAAAAATTGTATTAATAAATACTCTTATATTCTATTTTATACATATTTCTATGAGATATTCTAGACAATTTTTTAAAAGATTTAGTTTAAATCATGACAGTTACAATAATATAGCTTTATTAAAAAAAATATTATTTTCATAGATAACTTAAAATTCTTTTTATTAAACTTTATTAGCCAATTGGTTGAAACTTTAACTTAAACCACTAACTTAAAAAAAAGTCATTATTTTATATTTAATCATTTTTTAAAACACTATAAATTAAAACTTCCCACTATTTTTATTAACTTTGTTGTTATTATACATTTTTTTACTTATAAATTAATTAAATGTTGTTTTTTTTTGGTATTAAATTATACTGAAAACTGTTATAAAAATGTTATAAAAAATTCTAAAAATCAAGAATCAAATTTGTGGCCAACAGATAGAGAAAAAAAAAATTAAATAACAGTATTAAAATACCATTAAATGATAAAAGAATAAATTGTCAGTTGGTGTAGTGGTCTAAAGTTGATTTTGAAAACTATCTGAATTGAACTTTTTAAGGTTTAAAAACTTCACACAACATTATTAATCAACTAAGTAAAATAAAACTTAAGTGATTAAGTTTGACATTTTTTAAGTAAAATTGTACTTACTAGTTGAAAAACAATTCTTAATCAAAAGTTATTTACTCTAAGTAACAATTTATAATGGGAACTAAAAGTATCTTAGTAAAAAGTTTCCTAGAAAAAAAAAATTCTACTTTAAAACTTTTACCTATTATCACGTGACAATTAAAATTTTATTTGAAATCTTTTTCAGCTGGGCAAAAACGAGCATTTTTGTTAAGGAAACTTTTATAATCTTTCAGTGTTATGAATTCAACATTCATAAACAAAGTTTATCAAATAACCAAAACAAAGTCAATAAACAACGTTTTTAGTGATATTCTAAGAAATATTTTTCTTTTTTTTTTTTCTTTTTTTTTTCAGAGGTTCACCAGAAACAGGAAACCAGTCAAAACACGCCCCTGCATCAAAGTGTAAACAAGTATAAGTTTGTTGTTTAAAATTTAGCTTTTTATGTTTATCTATAAACTTTATATTAAATTTTGTTTTTATCTTTGTTTTAATAAATAAACTTTCTTTCTTATTTTTCTTTTTTCTTTATGTGTCTTTCTGTTTAAGTGATCTAGGTTTTGATGCCTAGGTCCATCATATGGACAATAAATTTACAATGATAGTAATAGAAATACTAATAGTAGTTCTTAAGAAAATGTTTAAAGGGTCATCACATCAAATCACAACTCAAAAAATAATGTATATATAAAAAAAATTTAAATAGATATTTAAGTCTTTTTAATTTCTACAAGGCATTTTTTCTTTATGGCAAAATTTTAATAATTTTTTGTGATATGTCTAAAATAAGTTTTAAAATGTAATTATTTTTAAATAGTTTTTAAAGTTTTTAAATAATATTTAAAATTTTGAAAATATAAAAATGGTTTGTAGATATTTAAAAAACTTACATACCTATTTTCTTTTTTTAAACTATACATCACTTTTTGAATCATGGTCTCTTAAATGTTTTTAAAGAAATTGAATTTTCCGGATTTGAATTGTCATGTAACCGCACAAGTTTTAAAGTTTTAAAATGATACAAGCAAAGATAATTTCAAAGCCTTGAATCAATCTTATTTGAAAAAAATCAAAGCTAAACACTAATAATGTGCTAGATAAAATCAAACTTTCAAAACATACTAATTCGATACTTTTATTAGCTTTTGTTTACATAGAATACGGTATTTTTTTTTCCTTACTTAAAAATTTGGTTGTATACATCATAATAGCTTAACTATACTGTATAAGTTTTTAGATTTCAAAAAAACACAAAAGTAATGTCAAAAATATTTGTCTGAATCTTATATAAATGGAACTAAAAAACTTAACTGTTTTTTGTTGCAAATGGTATTTAAAAGCAAAAAAAAAAGGTTTTTAATAAACTAAAAAGTAAATGTTTAATAAACTTTAATTTATATTTTACTTTTAAAGTTTGTGAACTTTAATTTTATTTGAAATATTTTTTTTTGAAAATTTCTGTATTTTTTAAAATTTTATACAAGCTTATTTGTTTTGTTTTTACTTTTAAAATAAATTGGCTTGTTTATCTACAAATGTTATGTTATTTTTTTAGGTGCACGATTTTTTAAATTGCGATTATCTAAATTCTAATTACTTAGATTCTAATAACTTTTAGTTTTGAATCATGTCCTTTAATGATTTTTTATTTAATAGTTTTATTTTTTAATCTTGTTAATCAGGCCTATACAAGCATTTGAAAAAATAATTTAAGTATTTTAAAATTTAGCTAAAAGAAATTTTAAACTTAATAGATTATGAATCTTTTCAATAATAATATTTAAATAATAATTATCATAGTATTAATATCCTAGATAAGATATTGAAAGGTATCCGTGGCGTGCGACTCGATAACGGTAAGGTTCTTCGTTTATTTATAATATTAGTATCAATATTTGGACCTGGTCATGTAAAAAATATTATAAAACAAAGTCTGTTGCTGAGAAAAGTGATAAATAGTACAAAAATCTGTTCTCCTATTTAGATAACATAATGTTTACCAAATTTCTCAACATAATTTTATACTGTGGGGCTGGTTTCCTATTTCTTGGACATTTTACTGAAAGAACTTTATTAGTGAATTTAACTGAAATTCAAGTTGTTATTTTATGGTACAATAAGGCATGCTAAAACTGCAAAAAAAGACACTAATTTCAAGATTTGAAAACTACAAATTTTTAATTATTTGCTCTGGTAGTGTTATAGTATCTTTAAAGATAAAGTACCTAATACAATTAAATATTTCTAAGTTAGTAAAATAATCAAATATATCTAGGCCATAACTAATAAACTTCGCTCTAGCTTTTAAGTCAATGGAAGGATAAGTTTGAAAGGACTAAGTTGTTCATAACAGTTGTTCTTCTACACCAGGGTTTTTTAACTTTTTTGCAAATGGCCCCCTTTAAAGAAATTGAAAAAGCCTTGGCCCCCTTTAACATGATTATTCATAATCTACAATAAAAAACACCAAACCCCTTTTTTTTTACTCTTTATGTGTAATTTTCTAAACTACCATAAAATACATCTAAGACCTTTTTTTTTTTGTTTTTACTCTTTATCTGCAACTCAAAAATATCTAGTGTAAATTTCAAATTATGACCTCATGGCCCCCCTGTGGCTCCTTTACTGCTCATGGCCCACAAGGGGCCACTTGTCCCACTTTGGGAAACCCTGTTCAGCATAAATCTGACCTTAGGTAAATTACCTTTAACTTGGGCTTTTGCTTATCTTTTCAAAGCTAAATATCTATACAATCATAAGTACACCAAATTTGGTGCACTTATTCAGATCAGAGGTTGGCAGCCTTGTTTTTGTCAATTTTGATTTATTCAGGGTGGCCAATAAACCTGGATTCCTGGAGTTTGACAATATTGGCTAAAAAACCTGAAATTAAAAAACTTGAAAAAAAAATTGGAAAAACCTAGAGTTTTGAACAAATATCACAAAAAAAACCTGAAAAATGTGATATTATAAAAAAATCTTACATGCAAAGTAGTAAAATTTTGATTTGAAACAGTAAATCTATCAAATAGACAACTTTTGTCATCATCAAAAGTATTTTCTTATTATAAAACACATTTAAATTAGCTTCACAGTATCTTTTCTACGTTGTTATACTATTAAGCACAGTTTTTTACCTTAAACTTAACTTTAAAATTAAAACAGACCCAAGACAGGTACTTTTAAAAATCTGGATAAAATTCAGAAAACCTTGTAGAAATTTCTCAATAACTAGTGGCCACCCTGTTAATTATGAAAAAAAAATGTAAATGATCAAATTATATCAGCTTTGACTGACAATTAAAAAAATAAATCATTTTTGTTGAACTTGGTCTTACAATTTTAATTTAATTGTTTTAAACAAAGTCTTTTTTTTTTGTAAAATAAAAAAGTTTTTTTATTTAAAACAATTTTGATAAAGACAAAAAAATCATGAAGAACAACACACAACCAAGGGAAGATTTGAGATACTTGGAACTATAATATTCTTACTGGAATTTTAATTTAAAAATTATAATAACTATGCTACCAATTCCATTTAACCCTATTTTAATTCCTTGTTATTTTTTAGATTTAGGATAGATATAGCTAATTTTCAAGGTTTTGATAAAAGAATGCTAAAATAAACTGATAAAACCATTTCACTTAAATTGGCACGATTTTTAAGCAAGTGTTTTTAACTAAAAGTATCTATATTTATAAAGTAATTAAAAAATTAACTATTATCTACTATATTTTTTTTTTTGTTTAACAAATGGTTCTTAAGTTGCAAAGAATATTTCCTAAAAATTAGGTAGGATACTTAAAGATTTATTGAAATTCAATTCTTTTTTTAATCTAAAAAATAAGCCACAGAAAAGTTTTCATTTTACTTTTGTATAAAAAACTATATTAATGATTTCTCTGTTTCAACATTTCTTTAAAATCTGTCTTATGTTGTATACTTCATTCTACGGTTTACTGTTAACCAAAAATAATCAATAAAAAGTATTTATTTACATCAAATTAAACTACCTTAATTTGGCATGTGGGCTTTGGTACCTAAGTTAAAAGGTATAAAAAACAATTACTTATTGTCTGCTTTATATAACTAATCACTTTCATTAAAAATTAATAGCAAATATGTTTTGTTAATAGGATATATGATTGGTTAATTTTTTTAAATAACCAAATAAACTTTGACTTACCTTAAAAAGTAATAACCCAATAAGTAAAAAAAACCTTAATAAATAGTTGTTTTTATACTTATTTTTGTAAATACAGACTTCAAAATATCAATATAAACCTTGTATTCTTTGCTAGATCACAAGGTCATCTTAGACTAAGTATAAAATAGCTACAATATTATAATTAATAAAAAACTCTTTTGTTTTAGAATGTTTTAAGTTTTTTATATGTATTTCTTAATGATTTGTTATTTAGGTCTAAGTTGAAATCACTAATAAAATAAATGTTTATTGTAATTAAAGTTCATAATAATTATTATTAAATGAATTACTTTTAAAACAAATTCAACTTGAAAAATTATCAGGTTTCCCACAAAATCTGGAATCCTGGAAAAACCCTGAATTTTGTACAAAAATCACTAAAATAACTAGAATTTTAGATAATAATGTTAAGTAATAAAACTTTGATTTGACACAAAAATATGTCCATAGATAAAAAAATTTATCAACTATAGTATCATTAACAAAATTGAAAAAAAAAAATTTAAAGTAGATTTACAGTACTTTTTCAATCTTGTTATACTACTTAACACAGTTTTTAACCTTAAACATAACTTTAAACTAAAAATAGACTGAAAAAGTTGTACTTTTAAAAACTTGGAAGAAACTCAGAAGACTTGAAAGAAATTTCTCAAAAACCATGGACAACCCTGAATAATTCAAAAAAATTTTACCTTAATAATTTTTAAAGAATTATATTAAAATGTGCTTTTTACTTATAACAGTCTAAACAAATAATGTTTTTCAGTACAACTTTGTTTTGTATTGATTTATTGATAATGAGAAAAATTATAACTAGAAGTTTTTATTGTATTGCACTTTATTTTACTACCATACAATTGTGGGATATTATTTTTCAGATAATTACAAAACAGCCTCCTAAAATTGTTCTTATTTAATCTAATATTTTTATCATTTTAATATGCACAAGAATATTTATTAACTGTTGATCTTTAAAAGCAAAATAAAATTTAATCTGTCAAGCTTAAACATAGTCTTTAAACATTTTTTCAAAATAAACCCCTAAATAATATGTATACGCATTTTTAAATACAATAAAATTTTAATTTATTTTAAGCAGTTGTTCTGTAACTTTTAATTTAAAAAATAGCTATGCTATTTTATTCTTTTAAAGAGGTCTTGGTTTGAAACACTACAATCATAACTTTTTAATTAAACTAGATTTGTGTTTTTTAATGCATAAAAATACATACTAAACAAAAAACAGTTCTGTTAAACAGTTATATAATAAATAATACTAGCACTTTTCAAGTACAATTTAAAACATTACAGATAAACTATAAAATCTATTATGTTATTTGGAATGCTTAAACACATTATTTTCTACTAGCTTTAAATTTTCCCTAAAAAAGCCATGAAAAAAGTGAAAATATATCCTTATTTTTTCAACTTTGTTTTTACCCCAAACATGTCATCATGATTTTTTTACTTGTTAATTTGATTTCAAAGATCTTTCACTTAGCAAACAACAGTTTTTAATATAAAAAAAATTAAGTTTTGAGATATAAGGGCACAAAGTCTGAGAGTATAGAAGTTTTCTTATGGTGGGACCAAAAAAAAAAGTCATTTAAACAAAAAATATATGTTCTACAGTTTTGAAGCCATTGTTCTCAAAACTTTAAAGTCTAATCTTAACTTACTAAAAAACAATCATATATTTAATTTTTTAACTTCCATTTGCAAAATGTTCTTCAAAGAATTTAAAAAAATACACGATTGTTTTACTTTTGTTAATA
Source organism: Thalia democratica (assembly GCF_965202585.1). Classification (NCBI taxonomy): domain Eukaryota; kingdom Metazoa; phylum Chordata; class Thaliacea; order Salpida; family Salpidae; genus Thalia; species Thalia democratica. Next base: position 29,179,003 of record NC_139168.1, on the reverse strand, counting down.
AAGTTTATTTTTTGAATTGTTACAATTGACTTTTTGTGTTATGCAAGGAACATAAAAAAACATTAATTTTGTAACAAATAAAGAAAAGGATAATTTTTAAAAACTTTTGAAAATTCATAGAAAATCAACAATATTTTTTTTTGCATATAATTGTATTGAAAATTTTTGTTTTATGAAATCTATTTTATAGTGTAAGTTCTAAGTTATAGTGTATTTTATAGTTTAAGCTTTCAAACAGGTTGATTAAAAAAAATTTGAACCTCAAATGGCTTTAAATGACATAATATCACTATATGATGTAATATAATTCAGTAAAATAATCCCTTTATATAACATAGTATAATCTTATAAAGTTGAGCATTATGTTCAATGTTATACTTAAAACAAAATTTAAAGTTTTGTGTACAAAAAAAAATTGTTTTTTTAAATTTATAAACACAATTTCTACATAAAATAATTAAATTTATAGTTTTATGTTTCAATCAGAATAAACAATTAAACAAAGTTTATTGATAGTGAATACAATTTATAATCTATTAAATATTTATAAACTTTAAGTGCTTCAAAAGTTATTTAGCATACTATTTTTACTTGTATAATTTTGATATGATTAAAATAGTGAAAGTATAAAGCTGTAAAATAATCTAAACTTTTTAACAATTTTGATGTTAATAAATTAAATACATAAACTTAGTTTTCCTTAAAGTAAGTTTTCAGCATTCGTAGTTAAAAATTGTAATTTTTGAAATAAAATATAACCTACTTAACAGTAAAATTTGATCTTACAAAGAATTCTAGTCTTTAATTTGAAATAGTTTATAATATATACTTCACATGTTTTGAGATTAACTTATGGTGTCAAAAATATAAAGGAAGCTAAAGTTGGGATAAACTTGTATAAACCTTTTTTAAAACTTAAGTTTAGTAAAAAAATTGTTTGTACTAATTTGAAATTTATTATTTTAATAAAGTATTTTATATAATTTTTATTTAATCTATATGTTTAGGTAAATTAAATTTATTTTTACTACTAAAAAATCCAATAAAAAATGATTTACAATATACCAGAACTGCATATAAAAATAAACTTAAATATATTTAGATCAAAATTTTATTGAAGTATAATTCAATGTTTGTAAGCAACAAAAGTACCAACAGCCTTGTGAAACTTTTCAGATTTAAGCATAAAACAATGTACAATAGGGTGCTTATTTTTACAGCTACTTTTGATTTTCCAGCTGAAAAAAATTTTATGTTTCGGAAATATCATAAAAACACTCTGTACAAAGCTTAGATTATTTAAAGATAGTTTCACCTTGGCACTAACCAATTTTCTAAAAACCACGCCAATAAAAATGTATGAGATCCAAAATTGCAACCTTGGGAGTTTTAAGCTCAATTTTTTTTTAAATGTGGCTAGTTGTCACACAAACACACTGTAAACAATTTAAAACGATTTAAAGAAAGTTTTATGGTTGAATTTCTTGATTTTATGTAATTTTTATTTTTTTTGTATTTTTTTTTAATTTCCATTTTTTTTTAAATCAAGAAATTGTACAATAAAACTTTCTTTAAATTGCTCACAGTGTGTTTGTGTGACAATTAGCCACATGTAGAAAAATTTAAGCTTAAAACTCCAAGGTTGCAATATTTGGATCTCATACATTTTGCATTTGGGTACTTTTTAGAAAATTGGTTGGTGCCAAGGTGAAACTATCTTTAAGTCATCTAAAAAATTTTACAGAATGTTTTTATGATATTTCTAAAACATAACATTTTTTCCAGCTGGAAAATCAAAAGTAGCTGTAAAAATAAGCACCCTGATGTACAAATAGCAAAACAATTTCAAGTAAAATTAGCTTATTCATTACCACTAACAAATTAAATAAAAATTTATTATGATATACCAGTGATAAATTTTAAAGTAAACTAATTTCCAGATTTAAGCATAACACAATGTACAACCAGCAGAACAACATGCCTCACCAAATGACCAACATGGGAGGCAACATGCAGCAAGGAATGGGGGGCATGGGAATGACCCCCCAACAAGCGATGGGCCCCAACATGCAGGGGATGGGCGGAATGGGAGGCCCCAATATGGGCGGCCAGATGCGTCACCAGATGCAAGGTATTGAATTTGTTTTCAAGTTTTATTTTTTAATTGGTTTTTAATAATGTATATGTTTTTTTTATGTTGAGTTTCTATAAATTTTGCTTTAAATGTTAAGATTTAGTTTTTTGAGATTTAATATTTTTTTCTAGGCTAATCCAACTTGAGCAAGTTATCTGCTCAAAAACACTATAAGTTTAAGTTACTCTTTGAAAAAATTTAATTGTGATTTTGCAGTAACAGCACTGAAACCCATCGGCTAAAAAATTGTCACTTTTTCTTTGATAAACTGATTCAATAAAAAGTAAATTACTTTTTTTTTTTAATATAATATTTAACTGAAACACATCAGCATTTTTTAAAAGTTTTATTCAAACAACAGGGATGCAGTCGATGGGCGCGGGGAGCATCAGCGGAGGCAGCACCCATTCCAGCCAGATGATGGGCGGTGGTGGCCATGGCGACATCAGGATGGGTCAGAGGCAGATGAACCCCAGCATGCCCCAGCAAGAGCAGGGCTGCAGGCCGTCTGTTTGCGGTGAGTGATGTTTGTGTGAAATTAAGTATAAGTTGCGAATTTATTTTCGTGTAATGTCATAAGCCTGGATTTGGTTTTTGAAAGCAAATGGCAAAAATCATAAATGTTTTTTGGTTAATTTATCAGAGTAGTATTTCAGTTTTCAAAATTAATATTATTTGCATTAGTTAAGTGTGTTTAAATAAAACTTTAGTTTCTCACAAAAATGTCTCCCATCTACTGTATGTATAAATAATTTTTTATATTACAATTATTATTGATTGAATTAATTATTTTCTAATTTTGCTATTAATTTTGTAAAAATGATATTTTATTAAGAATTTAATTTATTTGTCATAGAAATATCAGGTAGAAAATTTGACACAACTAAAAAATGGTATTAAAACTAAGTCTACTCTTATGTTTATAATTGTATGCTAGAGGTCTCAAGTATTCAGTAAACGTTTGTTAAGAATTCAATAAAATATTTGTATAGAAAAATAATAATGATATGATTGTTATTGAAAAAAACTTTTTGAAAAAGAAATATTTTACATAATTAATTTCAATGCAATAAATTTTTTTGTTTTGATGGAAATAAATTATGAATTTCTATAAAAAAATGTTTCAAAATAGTTGAAGATATATTTCTTATCAAGTTTTATTATTCACTTATCGAAAGGAATTTAATTGTGGTCTGAATCTTTGAACCACAAAATACTTCAATCACATTTTTTAACTTCCATGTTGTTGAAAGAATCTGGTAGCATAATAATAATCAATGTAGACCTTTGCAATCTCATAAATTACAATAACTTAGATTTTAAAATTCAAGTAAGCTTTTTTTTATAGAAAAATTTAATTTATTTATATTTTTTGATTTATAATAACTTCACTATATTTTAATTATCATATGGTGTTTTAATTATAAAATGTTTAAATTCAGTTTTCTCTTTTACTGCCTTATGATTTAAATTATTTATGTTTATATGATTATGGTTTACATAAATTACTTTATGAATACATTATTACTGTAATGTTTTATGTTTTAAGATAATGCCTAATTAAAATACGTTTATTTAGACTGTAAAAAGTTCAACTGATTTTTTTAATAATAACATAGTAAACATAACAAAACATATACTATTTTATATTACCATAATTAGTTAATAGTTACTTGAGTTTCTTCTATAAATTGTGCGCTGTTGATTTCTATATACTAACCATATAAAAATTAAGTTTATTTTATTTAAGTTAAGTTTAGTTAAAAATAAAAACTTAAAACATAATATAGATTTGATAACTATGGCTTATTATTAATCTGCTACCTATAAACTGAATGTATATTTTATGTTTTGATTTAAATATCATAAATGTCAACCCCGAATTTTAATGAAATTTTTATACATAATGTAAAAAAATCTGATTAAGTAATTTATTAATTTATTTTATATTAAGTATTTTAATATAGACAACCAAACAAAAGTTTGAATTAAATAAACTGTTGGTGGTAGCCTTGTATTGACTAATACATTATATTTCTTAACAAAAATTTTTTGAAACTTTATACACTGATTAAAATATTTTAATATTAACATATTTTCGTATTTATACTAATTGGCATTTTTGTGATTCTTTAAAAATGTTTGCTGATAACTTTGTTATTGTTTGATAACACGCTTAAAGCGTAGAAACTATAGTAAACAAATAGGAAATTAGTTGGTTTTTGCATTAACAATATTATCATATGTGTATCATATTGATATTTCTTTTGATAGAGTTGAACAAACTATTGTTCAGCAGTGAATCCTATATTTTTCACAAAATTAATGTAAAACTCAAATAAACAACACACTCGAGCCGAGATGTAACTGCAGTTAACTGATAAAAATTTCTATCAACACAGTCGCGCTCGACCGGGTGCCGACGGTGCCGGTGCTGCCCGAGGTCGAGTTCACTCCGCCGTCGAGGCCCGGGTGCGGCGTGATGGGCAGGACCATATGGCTGAAGGCGAACTACTTCAAGGTGAACATTCCCAACGCCGACATCCACCACTACGACATCGACATCAAGCCGGACAAGTGCCCCAGGTTCGTAACAACTAATTTCTGCGGGATGACACTTTTATTTGGTGTTTACTTTTAACAGAAACGTTTTTCGTTCTAATTTCTGTGATTTGTGGTATAAAATTAGTATTAGCTGAAAATAATAATAGTTGTTATTAAACTAGTTCTGTGATGTCTATATGTGGTAAACAAAATGAATTTTGATTAGTTGTAAAGCAATATAAGTCTTGAAATATTTATTATTATCATAATTATATATTATTCTTCTTACTATTTTTAAACAATTTTTTACAGTGTTTATAAAGACTTTGAAATATTGGCTTTGTTTTTTAATTATTATTAGTTTTAGCACTCCTATGGCAGTACTCAGGGTTGCTAAAAAACTTGGAATCCTGGAAAAGCCTGGAATTTGACAATTTAGGCTAAAAAAACCTGCAATTTTGAAGAGAAATAACTAAAAAATCTGGAAGTTTTTACAACTTGACATCTTGAGTAGTAAATTTTGATTTGACACAAAAATCAATTGTGTAGATAAGAATTTTTTGTTATAATCAATAAATATAATTTTACCAAAAACACATTTGAAGGAACTTAAAGATATCTTTTCAATGTCGTTATACTATTTAACACAGTTTTCTTACCTTAAACTTAACTTTTAACTAAGAATAGACCCTAAAACTTATAATTTTAAAAATCTGGAAGAAATTTTGATAACCTGGAGAAAGTTTGCCTAAAATATTTGGCAACCTTGAGTACTTTAGGATAGTAAAAAAAATTACAACTACCATCTTATCTTTTTTTATTTGGAAGTTCTTTCAACATCCGTAAAAATAGTAGAGCATATGTACCATTTGTCGCAACAAAGCATAATTATCACAACTAATTAAAAACCACAACTTCAGGCGAGTGAACAGGGAGATAATCAGCACGATGGTGGAAAAGTTCGGGCCCACCATATTCCAGGGCAGGCAGCCCGTGTTCGACGGACGCAAGAACCTTTACACCGCCCAAGCCCTGCCCATTGACAATCAGAGGGTTGGTTTGTTTAAATTTAAAAAACTGCAAGTGTAAGTTGACGGATTTGTACCTTGATAATAACTAAAATAACTCTTATCGATTTGTGTACTGTAATTTTTGATGTTAAAAAACCAAGTGTGCGTCCTACATGACCTTTGTAAGTACTAAAGCTGGTTACTTTTAAACTATTCCCGATATTTGATGATAAAATCTTATAACTAGAAAGTTTAGTTCTCTGTTAATCATATAAAAATTTACGCAAGCATAAACAGCTCGTTCTGTTAACACTTTAAATCCACCGTGACCGACTAAACTCAACCATAAAACAAAAACAGCTCGAAGTGGAAGTGACGCTGCCGGGCGAGGGGCGGGACAGGACGTTCACGGTGGCGATCAAGTGGGTGAGCAGGGTGTCGCTGTACTCGTTGCGGTTGGCGCTGGAGGGGCAGATCAAGGGCATCCCGTTCGAAACGGTGCAGGCGCTGGACGTCGTCATGAGACACTTGCCCTCCATGAGGTACTCGATTGTTTACAGTTGGCAAGTGTTAAGTTGTGTTTAATGTGTTACTGCATCATGTCAATAAATAAGCCTCACAGCGATGAAAGTTCTTGTTGAAATTTGTGTTTAAAGCAAGATGACCTGTGTGTTAAATATTTCAAAATAACTGTTTTCTCACTAAAAGTAACTTTCACCACGAATCTCCCTATAACTTTTAAACTAATGTTCTTTCACCTTTCATATTTTTCTCACTACACACACGCAACCTGGTAAAAATTTTATTGATGATTTTATTTTAGGTACACCCCCGTGGGCAGGTCGTTTTTCAGCGCTCCCGAGGGATTCACGCCACCGCTGGGAGGCGGTAGAGAGGTGTGGTTCGGTTTCCACCAGTCCATGAGGCCGTCCCAGTGGAAAATGATGCTGAATATTGACGGTAAGTTTAATGGAAAAAAAAGTTCATCGGTGGTGATGTAATTACATGACTTATATAAAGAAGTTGCTGAACTAAAGGAAAGTAATACATGTGTAACAAGTAAACAGGGTTGCCACTTTACCTGGAAAAACCTGGAATTTGACAACTTGGCCTAAAAAATCTGGAGTTTGGGAAATTTTGAAAAAAAAAAACTGGAATTTTGAACAAAAATCACTAAAAAAACCTGGAATTTTAACAATTTTCACATGTTCAGTAGTAAAATTTTGATTTGACTCAAAATATTTATCATATAAAAAAAAAATTTGTCATCATTGAATTTTTTTTTAATTAAAAAACATTCTAAGAGTAGCTTCACAGTTTCTTACCTAAAAATGTGTACTTTTAAAAACCTGGAAAAAATTTGGAAAAAACGAGTGGCAACCCTGAAGTAGAACAAAATAAAGTTTTAGTTACATTGTTTGATGCTGACTTTGAAGAATGTGAATGTTTTTGAGCTCAGCATATCTTGTTAGTAATTCTTTGAATGAGTTGTACCTGGAAAAACTATAGATATTCTGAAAACTTTTTTATTATAATAATCATAACAAGTTTATAAAACAACAAGAATCATTTTAAATTAAATATTAAATAAAATTTAAGTATTGACATTAAAATAATGAATAATCAAACATAGTTCCACGCCTGCCTGTTGCTTTAAAACAGGGGTCAGCAGGTCAAAAAGGAACGTTTTTTTATGTGCTTTAAAAATCATATTTAGAAAAAAATTTTTTGAACAAAAACAATTTAGGCGATAGAATATCCTTTAAATATAACACTAAAATTTTATTTTTGTGTTTTCGATAATATAAGTATATCAAGCTAGTTTAAAAATAGCCGCAGTTTGCCGACCCCTGCTTTAAAACAACACGTGCAGTTTTACACACATAAGTTAAAGTAACCAAAATTTTACAAATCAACTTTCGCAGTGAGCGCGACGGCGTTCTACCGGAGCCAGCCGTGCATCCAGTTCCTGTGCGACGTCCTGGAGATACAGAGGCCCGACGAGCTGCGGTACGTGAGGGGGCTGAGCGACTCCCAGCGCGTCAAGTTCACTAAGGAAATCCGGGGGCTGAAGGTTGGTTGTGATTGGTTTTGAAGCAATTTTGTCAGTGGCTCGTGTAAGAGGCGTGTGTGTGAAAAAAAAGTTGTTAAATTGAATGCGCTGTTTAAAATACCGAACAAGGTTAAATTGCGCGTTTGTATAGTAGTGTTTAAGCGCGGTGAAAGTTGATAAAAATTAAAAACTTTGCAAACGAGTTTTTATACGAACCCCCCTTGTGATCATTGTGACGTCACCCGCACAGGTCGAGATCACGCACTGCGGCAACATGAGGAGGAAGTACCGCGTGTGCAACGTGACGAGGAGGTCGGCCGCGCAGCAGACGTTCCCCCTCCAGCTCGAAGGCAGCGGGCAGACGATGGAGTGCACCGTGGCGAGGTACTTCCAGGAGAAGCACTCGCTTCCCTTGCAGTCAGTTTCAAGTTTATATGCTTCATAGTGTAAGAATAAATGAGTTAATTGTTTTACAGTATAACAGTTGTTATGATTGTTTCCCACCCTTGCAGCCAGTTTTGTTTTGTTACTCTTGTACGTTTACAATAAAAATAGTTGTTTAGCATAGCTATAAAATTGAAGTTTACCTTTAGAAACGTTGTGCAAACCTTTAGCTTTTTTTCACGTGAATAAAAATGTTAAAGTGTCTAGTATTTGGTGCACAGAAAAATTTTTGAAATTAAAAAGTGTTTTGAATCTTACACAACAGGTACCCCCACCTGCCGTGCCTGCAAGTGGGCCAGGAGCAGAAGCACACCTACCTGCCGCTCGAAGTTTGCAACATCGTGCAGGGGCAGCGGTGCATCAAGAAGCTCACCGACAGCCAGACCTCCACCATGATCAAGGTTGGTTGATTTTGTTAATTTTTATGCTATAATAGCAACCAGGTTTGAATAGTTGATATTTTAAAATGAATTCTTTATTTGAGTTTTAGACTTCCACCGTGATCAAGGTTGCATTATACAGTTGTTTTTATTAGATTTAATTAAACACTCTTATTTATTGATGTACTTTATCTGTTTGTTAAAATAAAGGTTTGCTTTTGCTGTACAGGTGTTTTAAGTAAAACAATTAAAGTTTTGTATTTCAACTAAAACTATGCTAGAATAAATGTTATTCAATTATATATATTTTTTTAATATGAGCAAAAAAACTCATCGGAACATATTGAATTACCGATTTGTTTTTCAGGCAACTGCAAGGAGCGCTCCAGATCGCGAGAGAGAAATTTCTCAGCTCGTGAGAAAGGCGCAGTTCAATAACGACCCTTACGTGCAAGAGTTTGGCATCCAGGTAATTATATTTGAATAAAAGCTCTTAAAATGTATTTCTCAAGCAGTTTAAAGTAATTTAAACATGTAAATACAGGGTTGCCAAAAAACCTCGACACCTGGTAAAACCTGAAATTTAGAACAATTTTTACATGTTAAGTAGTGAAGTTTAGATTTAACCCAAAAATCTATCATATAGATTAAAATAATTTGTCATCATCCAAAATTATTTTTATTAAAAAACACAATTAAAGTCGCTTTACGGTATCTTTTCAATGTTTTTATGCTATTCAACACAGTTTCTTACCTTAAACTTAACTTTAAAGTAAAATAGACCCAAAAATGTGTACTTTTAAAAACCTAGAGGAAATTTCAAATGCGTGAGGAAAGTTTGCCAAAAACATTTGGCAACTCGTGATAGGTCGTGATATGCCATCTAAAATGCGTGTATGAAGCTAATATAAAGCTCATAAACAGTTTGAAGTAAACATGTGAATATCATCATTATCAACAGGTTGTGGACGAAATGACGGAAGTGAGGGGAAGAGTCTTGCCTCCTCCCAAGATACAGTACGGTGGCGATGTGAGTTTGTTGCTTTAATTTTTTCTGAATCTCAATTGGGAATTCTACTGAGAGTTTGAAAGCGACCAACAGTTTTCTAAACAACAACTTATCAAAACAAAAAAATAATCGACAATTTGCTGTCAACTAACATGAGTACCATTAATGATTTTGATATAAAAAAAAAGCTTTTATTTCATTAAAAAAATTTCAACTTGGTGCAAATTCGAAAAAATCAGAATGGTATGCATAATATAAGTTACGAAAGTTAGCTTTCAATGCAAATTATTAAAAAAAAAAATTCTATATAATTGATTTTACTCTATCAAAAAATGTCAGCTCAGTTCATAGTATTACTAAAAATCAAAGAAAAATTACATACTTTAAAATTGTTTTGTAATTTAAAATAAAAAAAAATAAAAAAATTTACTTACTCAATACTTATTCAACTAACACTTTACCAAAGAGTGTGGGACATGAAATTTAAAATAACAATGATTAAGATCTAACTATATAAACTATATAAAAAAATATAACTATGTAAAACTGTATATAACTATATAAAACTAGTAAATACATAAAAAGTTGAAAAAAGTAAATTTCAACAGACGCGCGCGCAAGCCACCCCCAACCAGGGGGTGTGGGACATGCGCGGCAAGCAGTTCCACTCGGGCATCAACATCGAGGTGTGGGCCATCGCCTGCTTCGCCAACCAGCGCACGTGCGGCGACCAGCACCTGCGCACGTTCATCAAGAACTTGCAGCGGATAAGCGAGGACGCGGGCATGCCCATCAGGGGAAGCCCCATATTCTGCAAGTACGCGCAGGGCAGCGAGCAAGTCGAACCGCTGTTCAGGTTTATATTTGGAATATATATTGAAAATTTGTTTTTTGTAGTCGTAGCTTAAAATTTTCTTGAACTAGTGTTGATTGTTGTGGGTCGAGTAGTAAACTCAGTTAAAATGCGGCTTGAAAATTGAGTTTCAGGATATGAAAGTGCGACGTACACCGTTTAAAAAATATATTAAACATCATGATCAATGATTATATAATTTTTAACAGGCACCTCTGTGATGAGTTCAGGGCACTTCAGCTCATTATTGTTATTTTGCCGGGAAAAACTCCAGTTTACGGTTAGTTTTTATTATCATGCACATCGTTTGATATAACATAACTCTTAAAATTATATTTTTACAGCATTGCATTACCATCTTTAAAATAAAGTTGTTACTAAAACCTCTCTTTTTTGTATTATCTTATTGTTCCACTGTACTGTTACTTTTACTTAATTTCTTGCAGAAGGTGTTATTTTAAACATTTACTGACATAAAAAATTAACCGCAAAACTTGTACGGTGAAAAATGTTCAAAGTTTAACCTGCTGTTTCAAATGATGATTCGTTATTGTTATAAACAATCATGATTCTTTATAACGGATTGCCTGAAGCCTGTAAAATACAAGTAATGCAAAATGTTTTGCTCCAGCAAAAGTTTCAAAACGATTTTGAACGAGCTTTAAAATCCGCATGTAAAAAAACATAAAAAGCCTATTTAAACTGGTCAACATGTAGATTAAACAATAAATTTTGAACGATTTTTAAAAAAATGCATGAACAAAACACCTCGCCAAAATAAGTTCAACACAAAAATTCAAAAAAATATTTTAAAACAAAACAGCCGAAGTGAAGAGGGTGGGAGACACGCTGCTGGGGATAGCGACGCAGTGCGTGCAGGTGAAGAACGTCACCAAGACCTCGCCCCAGACCCTCTCCAACCTGTGCTTGAAAATAAACGTGAAGCTGGGCGGCGTCAACAACATCTTGGTTCCCGGTCTCAGGTCAGTTCGCGATTTTAAGTGTGATGTTATGCATATTTGTTATTTAAACAGTAAATTAATATTCATTTATGTAAAAACAAATTATACAGTAATCATCCTTTTTTGTAATAACTGTTATTCTTTCCATTCAAAACCCAGTTGAAGTGTGTTAATCCGTAAACACACAGAAACATATGTTGGTACAATAAAGGAAGATTACTGTATGATTTGTTTTTATTATATTCCAGTGTACTTGTTTCACTAGGATCTTTTGTTAACAAACATTTAAATTTTGAATAGTTATTAATTTATGTATATTTTTGGGTTATTTTTTACCTGCTTACACGTTCGTTGTAAATCAGTATGCAATCTTTTTATTCGATAATAGACCTTCTGTATAGATCTGAGCATTTTAATCCTCAACTAGTTTAATTTACAAACTTATTGTTTTTGCAGACCGCGTATTTTCAACGACCCGGTCATTTTCTTCGGTGCTGACGTCACTCACCCCCCAGCAGGCGACACCAGGAAGCCTTCCATCGCTGCTGTAAGACTTTATTAAAAACCTTATTTTATAAAATAATGTCTGATTTTTATTCAAAGCATTGAAAATTTCAATGAATTTCTGAGACGATTAAATTTTCCTGGCATTGGTAATACAATAAACCAGTAACATGTATCGCAGTTGTTTTTGGCTCGCGTACAAAATGGCGCCTCAATTAAAGTTTACCTAACCAAGGACGAAAAAATGAATGAATCTATCTAAAGTTTTGATAAAATTGTTGATAATTGCACTTTTGTGAAATATACGAACGTTTTTACTTTTTTTAACATAAAGAACCTCAATAGAATTATCACACGTAGGTGATAGCCTACTTGATATTTTTGAAAACAGCATTGTGACGTCACAGGTGGTGGGATCGATGGACGCGCACCCGTCGAGGTACAGCGCCAACGTGCGGGTGCAGCAGCACAGGGAGGAGATAATCAGGGACCTGGCGTCGATGGTCAGGGACCTGATGGTTGAGTTCTACAAGGCGACCAACTTCAAGCCCGTCAGGATCGTCATGTACAGGGACGGCGTCAGCGAGGGGCAGTTCAATCAGGTATTGATTGATTCAATATGAAATTAGGTTCAATCAGGTATTGATTGATTTAATATGATATTAGGTTCAATCAGGTATTGATTGGTTTAATATGATTTCAGTTTCAATCAAGTATTGATTGGTTTAATATGATATTAGGTACAATCAGGTATTGATTGATTTAGTATGATTTCAGGTTCAATCAGGTATTGATTAATTTAATATGATATTAGGTTCAATCAGGTATTGATTGATTTAATATGATATTAGGTTCCATCAGGTATTGATTGATTTAATATGATATTAGGTTCAATTAGGTATTGATTAATTTAATATGATATTAGGTTCAATCAGGTATTGATTGATTTAATATTATCTTAAGTTTAATCAGGTATTGATTGGTTTAATATGATTTCAGTTTCAATCAAGTATTGATTGGTTTAATATGATAATAGGTTCAATCAGGTATTGATTGTTTTAATATGATATTAGGTACAATCAGGTATTGATTAATTTAATATGATATTAGGTTCCATCAGGTATTGATTGATTTAATATGATATTAGGTTCAATCAGGTATTGATTGAATTAATATGATATTAGGTTCAATCAGGTATTGATTGATTTAATATTATCTTAAGTTTAATCAGGTATTGATTGGTTTAATATGATATTAGGTTCAATCAGGTATTGATTGTTTTAATATGATATTAGGTACAATCAGGTATTGATTAATTTAATATGATATTAGGTACAATCAGGTATTGATTGATTTAATATGATATTAGGTTCAATCAGGTATTGATTGAATTAATATGATATTAGGTTCAATCAGGTATTGATTGAATTTAATATGATACCAGGTTTAACCGGGTGTTGAAAAGTATTTTAATGTACTTTATTCTAATTTTTTTTTTTTATAAAAGTAGTACATCGACTTTTATTCTTCATCTTATAGACTACATTGAAAGTTTTTTTTTCTATTAACTTTTGTTTTAGTTGAACCAAGAGCTTGCACAGCATTACTGTCATTTGAATGATAAGACGTTTAGGTACCAAAAAAATCTGCCTTAAATTAATCAATTTTTACTATTTTAGAAGACAAAACGTTTTCTCCCGTAAATATTTTTTAATTAAATAAGCCTCTCTGACTATGTCCGAACGAAAAATCAACAAACTCATCAGGTGCCGGCAATTGTTGTATGCAAACGTAAAAATGCTATATTTAAAAAAACTTTTAGAACATGTACCCACTTCACTATTGTTAATTAATTCCAAAGATCCACTAAAAAATTTTTCGCGCAGCAAACAAATCCAGCTGCTGGTTAATATTCAACATTTTCAGGTGCTCGCGAGCGAGCTTCGCGCCATCAGGACGGCGTGCACGATGCTGGAGGTGGGCTACCAGCCGGGCATCACGTTCATAGTGGTGCAGAAGCGCCACCACACCCGCCTCTTCTGCAGGAACGGCGAGGACAGGAGCGGCAAGTCGGGCAACATCCCGGCGGGAACGACGGTGGACGTCGGCATCTGCCACCCCACCGAGTTCGACTTCTACCTGTGCTCCCACGCCGGCATTCAGGTACGTTTGTTAAAGTGGTTCTTTGAGTAGAAGCCACTGTTGGTAATACTATTTTTAATCACTTGTTGATTTTAATAAAGGCGAGTGTAGTACAGTATGAAAACTGAAAGTATTAATCAATGAAAATTATGTTAATTTATTGTATTTGGTAAATGAACAAAAATACTGACCTTACACATTTCAAGTCTTGATGAAAATTTTAGATTCAACATTTCGTTACTTTACAGATTGTTCATATGTTGTTAAGTATTTTAGCAGGTAATTCTTTTTTTTCATGCATTATTAAACAGGGCACTTCTCGACCGTCCCACTACCACGTTTTGTGGGACGACAACAACTTTGCTGCTGACGACCTTCAGATGCTCACCTACCAACTGTGCCACACCTATGTCAGGTACATTTACTTTATTATTTGTTACTTATTCAGTATTCTATGTCAGGTTTTCATTATTATATCATTACTTCTACTATTTTCTTTACAAGCATGTATGTTTTAAAGGTGCACGAGGTCGGTAAGCATACCGGCGCCGGCCTACTACGCTCACCTGGTTGCCTTCCGTGCCAGGTACCACTTGGTCGACAAGGACCACGAGAGGTTTGAAAATATTTTATTTTTAAATAAATTAAGAGAAACATGTAACAAAAAAAAAGTTGTTGTTTTTAATTTATTACATCGTTGTTATAAATTTATAAAAATACTTGAAAAAAAATATTTTAGCCTTATTACAAAACTTTTGTAATAGTATGTTACGAACGCTTTATTTCATGAAAACGATGACAAACCTCGTTAATTTTCAAAGAGAGACTAAAGTTTTGTTATAGATTTCAGTCTAACTTTAACATTCAAACAGCGGCGAGGGATCGCTTCAGAGCGGGCACGCGGCTCAGGACCAGGACGCCCACCTGCAAGCGATGAGCAAGGCGGTGGTCGTGCACCAGAAAACCGTCAGGAAGATGTACTTCGCCTAATACCAAGGGGCACAATAATCACCAACACATTGTACATTATACACGTTTACGATTTCGTTGTAGTATTTTATCAGGGCACAATTTTCACACTCGTCACATGTACACCCATCTCAAGGTTTTACCAATTCATTTCAAGCATTATACCGGGCGTTCCCGTGCTCATGAAATCCTTAAACTTTTATCAAGCTACACCATCCTTGTTCGTGTCTCTATCATTTGAAGACATCAACTTTTTAAATCGCGTATTATTTGCTCCCTCACACTAACCTGCTGTTTATATTCAAATACTTTGGCCTAAAACTGACGTTGCATAAACTACCACCGGCATTTGCTATTCAAATTATGCGTTTATTTTTTGTTAAGATTATGCTTCAATTACTCGATTATGTGTGCTGCGTGTGTTCCGCTGGCAAGAAGTAAGTGTCTGTGCTCGCGTTCAGTCGGCGAAACCGTTCGAACGACTCGAGACGGCGAAACGATTAAACTCGAGCACGCCCAAATTATGTCTGATTCCTCTTCAACTCTTTTCATCACCACTTTCAGCCAGTCTCTCACACACTTCCTTCCGTTCTTTCTGATTGTAATAATGTGTCTCGTGTACTTTGCATGTTGTCTTGTGTGTATTTTTATAACATGGGACAGTGACTAGGGATTTTTAACGACCGAAATTTTTATGACTGAGTTGTTGGCAGGTCAGTTAAGGTTTCCGCTGGCTTGTTGCAGTTGACAATTTATTAAAAATGAGTCTTTGTAAACTGTTCGTTCTTCTTTTGAAACTTCCTCTCGACCCCTTTCGAAGTGATTGTTAAAATATTTTTGTCGAGTTTCCCCCTTCCCGTGTCAGTTTATTATTTTTTGCTTCCTGATTAAACTTGCTTCCTACGTTCTAGCTTTCAATGTTGTCTGCTGAACGCCGTAGATAGTGCTAGTAACTTTTACACTTTGCAAACGAAACACACTCTACTGAATGAGTCAGATCCATGTTTTTATCATTTAAGTTGATTTTAAGCACACCTACTCACTAAACCGTTCAGTTTTTGTATTGTATTAATAAAAAGTTTTGTTGAAATCAGTGAATTAATTTTATTAAGGCCAGCATTTTAGATTAATGAGTTTTAAGTTGTTAAGAGTAGAATTAAAATTGGTTTTGTAAATAAAGATCAAATTCGAAGTCAAGTACATTGGTTATTTCAAGGCCTTAAACATACGTTATTAAAAACAATATATCAATTTTCATAAATGTAATAATGAGACTAGATTAAATTAAGTGAATTTTAGAAAACTGATCATTAAGTTTATTTCATCAGCCACAAATTGGTCAATTTTTTTTGCCCTCTGCTAAAAGTGGTTTTTATTTTTCACACTTCAGTTAAAAAAAACTCTCGATGAGGAAAAAAAGGTTCAAATTAATTAAATTGTACACCAATATTTATTTTCAAAGAAACGTTACTGGATTTTACTATGTGCTTCGTTTAATTGTGCTTTTTTAAATTGTATTATTATCATTTGTAAATAAAACGTATCCATAGATTGAAGTTGTCATAAATATTATTAGGCTGTTAATAAAAAATTTTTATTTAAAAAGAAAATGTGTATATAAATAATGTTTTTGAAAAACTAAAGCTTGTAGTTGTTAGCTAATGTTGAGTTTGTATTAGTTTTTTTTTTTACTTCATCTTAACCAAGTCTGCCTAGTGAGGACGAAACAAGGTCGCTTAATGTCACATGGACTGTTGTTAATAGTTTCGCGGTTAAGTTGAACTTTTTCAAACACTTTTTATGTTTGTTTCTACTTATACTCGTCTACCTATAAAAAAAAACTAACCTAGAAGTGTAAGGAATTCCTTATGTAAGAATAAAAAACTGAGAAAACTTTTTGTTTTTTTCCAAATATTCTAAATAAAATGTTTTAATTTGTACAAAATTTAAAAATTGTCAACAGATCTAGGTTTTTGTTCAAAGTCCTATTGAAAGTGTGTTTTTACAGAATGTTACTTGTATATACAATAGACAAACCACACAAAGTTATATTACTAATTTGGTGTAAGTTACACTAACAAATAAAAACTTACACAGTATAGAAGATAAATATATAAGCACAGGCTTTGTAAAAAGTATGATAAAAGCCTATGAAGATAGCAAAAAATTTTGAATTAATTAAGTATTTTCATAGTAGTTTATTATATTGAATACTACTGTAGTTTCATACTATTATACTACAGCTAGATTACAAAAAATAACCAAATCCATCACAACTTGGATGCATTGAATTATTAGTAAAAATAATTATAAGTTTATGAACCAAAACTTGATGTTTATGAGCTCAAATAAAATTTACAGTATTAATCGTCGGTTTTCCTGTGCTTGATTTCTCCTTTTTTTATGTTTTAAAAAATTGAATAAAACAATTTTGGGCTGCAAAGAAACTTTAAAAGTCACAATACTGATTTGTAATGTCAAACAGTGCTTTTTCTATTAAAAAGACTTAATTTCTTGATGTTAAATAAGAAATAAGTAGTCATAAAGTTTATTAAAACAATAAACTACAACTTTTTTCGTCGGTAACTACTTTGCATAACACTTTAGTAGGATAAGTAAATTTTAAAATATATCTTCTTTTGCTTTTTTGTCGTATAAAGCGCTTACAGTTTATCAGGTGCTTTAAACAGCCTTACTTGTTTTTATTTACACAGATAAACTTCTAAGGACCCATGTGTTAAAACAAAATTATTTATTTGGCTAAAGTTTATATTAAAATGTGATAATTTCTTAAAGTTTTTTAAATAGTGAAATGTTTTGTTATACTATATCATAAATTAATGTAGCTGAATGAAAATTTGAGTTTTAAATTGTAAAATATTGATGATCCTTTCGAGTTATGTCTTTGACAAAGAACATAATACCAAGATTAACTTGCATACTTCAAAAAAAATTTTGTTTTTATCAACTAACTCTGGCTACCTTCCTTGTTTTAAAACATTTAACCTAAAAGTACAAATCACAAAAATATAAAATGTACGTATTAAACAAGCATAACTTTTGTGATATCTATTTTATCAGATTTTGAACTACAGTACACAAAATTAAAAATATTTCAGCTGATATTTGATTTCGTATTTAAGAAAGATTATACCCGGTATTCAGAATACTCTATCTTATGATAATATTACGCTTGGTTGATCAAACTCTTTATCTTCCAGGATATAAGTTTTAAGCATAAATATTTACGCAGATCACAAATTTTTATTTAGTTTGATTTTAATAAAAAACACAAAACCATGCTTTTTTTTTTTTGAACAAAACTGTAAATAAAAGGCTACTTAAAAAAGGATAATTGTGTAATTAATTATGAACATTCGTTATAAGTCACAGTTCGGACATCCCTAACACAAAATAAACAAGTTTTCTTGAGTTATTTTGAATATATAGTTTGAACTATTCGATCTTTACTTCATTATCGTACAAGAATTAGTAACGTTATCTATTTAATGATAATGTTGGAATCATGTGTAAGGAAAATAACTTAAAATAACGTTTGTTAAAAGTGATCTATGTGATGGTTATGTTAAAACAAATAGTTTTAAATAATGTTGTAAAAAGCTACCTGTTTTGAAAATTTTTATTTATAAAATATGTTTTTCAAACAATAAAGTTAACGAAACATATATATCAAATTTTGTTGGATTATACATATTCATAATTGCTTTTTCGAATATAAAACTAATTTATTGTAAGCAGTCAGTTGTCTTCAGTCGGATTTTTTAGTAAAAGTTTTCATAAATTTACACTATCATTTAGTCTTATTATTTTTTTTGCTACGTCAACTCAACTAAACTTTTCTAAACGCAAAACACAACATCAATATAAGCCTCTGTAAAATTTATATTCAAACACAAAGTAGAAAAACATAGAAAAATATTTATTTGAAAATTACAATGATCAACTAAAGCAGGGGTCGGCAGTCTTTTTTAAGTAACCAATCGTATTTATTGAAAAGCACGTCTGGAGGTTTCTAGTCGACAGGTTTACCGCCCCTGATCCGATGACGTAATAATTACGCTTCCTCGTCCCCTTCGCTTTCCTCCTTCTTCGCCCTTCTTCCCTGGCTGAAGCAGAGCAAGGTGTTCCACGCGAAGAGCAAGAAAATGAGGATGATCAGGATCACGACGACCTCAGACACGTGTTGTTCGATCCACCCTCTCATTGCGGATGTCCAGCCCTGCCAAAAAGGCGCTCCTCCCGCTGTTTCGGTTGTCATGGTAACCGAGGGTGATCTTTTCGATTCCTTTACCAGTCTTTTGAATAGTCTTTTGCTGTCTTCCATAACGTACGTTGGTAATAAAGTTTCTATCAAAAAAATTTTTCTAAAATATATATTAAATTAGATGTTTTTAGTCAAAGTCTAAGTCATACTGAAGAGAAACTTTTTGTTGATTTTTAAAAAAAGCAAAGTATTTGCTTACGAAAGTTCATTGTGGCAGATAAAAAATACTGAAATACGAAAAAATAAAGTTAAAAAAGTTTTTAAAAAATTCAAAGTCTTGTTTGTAATGTCTTATGTGTAATAAAAACTTATTTTTATAGTGTATTGAAAACTAAACTTATAGATTAAATAATAATGTTAAAGTATTATAGCTTTAACATTTATTTCAGCACTACTATAAACAAGTTGTAAAATTCTTTGCTGAATACGACCGGTACGACCAAAAATTTTTAAAAATAAATAAACTATACAGCTTTTGGCTTCATACTTTTCTTAAAGAGCTATGAATTTTTTATGGAAGTAAAACAGTTACGAGGTTCACAATGTAATTTTTGTTTTTAAAATGTTTGTATTTTAGTTTTTCTATATTTAATTAACAGAATGCTCAAGTTTTATGACTTTAAAAGCAAAGTTTAATACTAATGAGTATACTTTATTGAATTACCAAAAAAGAGGCTAAAGTTATTTGGGGACCTGGTGCACGGAAAAAAATTTTGGTTGTCGGGTCGCACATCACGGATACCTTTTAACGTCTTGTCCAAGAATACTTCAAACCATTAAGTATTCCTGTATAATTAACCTTTTAAAGTATTATAACTTTTACTTATACAACCTGTGAAAATAGTAACTTAATTTAAATTTCTAAAGAATGGTTAGATGACAATAAGCCAACTCTGTGCTTAGGTTTATTAAACCTTATTCTACTTTAAAATGTTAGCCAATTGGGTATAATTTATTGTATCTAGTATATCTTGTAAAACTCAAGTAAAAAAAAAACTAATCAGCAAAAAAAACACTTATGTTAATCTCTTAACTTACAAAAACTGGTTAATACAAGGCAAAATAGTTGTATTTATAAAAAAAAACATGAACCTAAAAATCATTACAAAATTTGTTTTTAAATTAATAATGCTATAAAACCACGTGCCTAATTTGCATAATGTTTGTTAAGTTAAGTGCATTGAAAAAAATAACTCATAAAAAGCAGTGTATTAGTTTTGTTTGATTTTATAATTTTTACTCTTAGCTTAAGCTTTTAAAGTTTAGCCTAATTAGCAAAAGCTACTTTTAAAAGAATAATTTTAAAGTTTGAACGTTGTTAATTATTTTAATATTTATTATTTATTATGTATTTTAAGATAATTAAGTTATTACATATTTTACTTCATTTTATACTTCTATTAAAGTTAGTTTTTTTAATGATAGAATAAAGTTTAAAACAATAATCTTATTTTACACATTTGAAAACTTGTTTTAATAAAATAGATGTTTTCTGTCAAGTTTAAAAAGTTAAGCAGTTAATGCCACAATATGAATTTAATTACTTGTAATAAATAGTTCTAAAACAATTTAAAAAATAGTTGAAAAGTCAAAAAGTTAATTGAAAAATCTATATAATTAGCTAAAATACTTTCTTTTTTTTAAGCACGCAAAAACAAGTACACATAATAAAACTTAAAATAAATAGTTTTAAAATTAAATAACATTTAGCATATTGATGGCGGTTAAAAATAAGTTCTAGGTCTGCAATAAAAAATACTTCTTCAAAATCAACTTTTTAGATAACGATTGCTTTATTTTAAAAGTTTTATCATGTTTTTCGTCTAATTTGTTTAGCTATTGACTGAATATATATTTTAAACAGTGATTAAGATTATTAATTGAAAATATTGTTTGCAACAAAAGATCGAATGAAACAGATTCGTTGGAACATAAAAACAATAAAATATTATTAGTTTATTTAAACTGAAGATTTATAACTGAACTTTTAATTGAATTGGTTTAAATCCGTCTCCATGCAAAACTGTTGTTAAGGACAAAATATCATAACATAATATATTTGAAAAAATTTATCTAACTTAAAAAAGTAACAACTTAAACTCAAAAATGAAGCTCAGCTGTTTGGACGCGGAAGAAAACGGAATCTTGTACCGGGAAAAATCACTCCTGAAGTTCAAACACGTGATCGGAATAACGCACCGCGAAAACGAACCGATTGAAACGAACCGGTTCAGTTTGTGCGGCAACGCAAATTCCAGCAGGGTCGAAAACGAGGAACATTTCGAAAACAGTCTCACCCACTATTTGGACGTGCACTACTTCGAAGTGGACCGGAAAAACAAATACAGGTGGAGGAAGAAAATGTTTTCCTTCGAATCGAAGCAGCTCAGCCTCGTGAAGCTCTACAAGAGAGACCTGAGAAAGGGCCTCGGGGACTTTTTGGAAAAACACTCCGGCCCGAAACGCCCGAAAAAGCTGCTCGTCTTCGTCAACCCGGTGGGAGGAAAGGGGACGGCCAAGCGCAAGTACGATAAACACGTGGCCCCAATATTCGAGTGCGCGGGGATTAAAACTCACGTCGTCATGACGACGCACCAGAACCACGCGAGGGAGCACTTGCTTGACAACGACGTAGCAACGGCGGGGTACTGCGGGGTTGTGGGGGTGGGGGGAGAGGGCATGGTGAGCGAGATTGTGAACGGGTTGCTGGGGAGGCAGAAGCTGGACGTTGGCATGGAAACGCTGAAGAAGGGGTTCAGTTACGAGAAAGTTGGGGTGAGGGTGGGCATCATCCCCTGCGGGTCGACCAACGCGCTGGCGTACACTCTCCAAGGTAAATTAAATTGTTTTTGTGGGTAAAAGATTTAAAGCTTGAAATGTCATTGTAAAATGTTTTTGTCAGAACAAAAGTTTATTAAAAGAAAAATAAAGTTTTTGTAAACAGTAATAGCAAAATTTTTGATTTAATAGGTTTTGAAGAAAAATTTTCAATATTTTTTATAATCGAATGATAATCTTTACCGAAAAACTCATAAAATGACTTAACACTAATCAAAAAAATCTTTTAGATAAAAATTTAGAACTATTATTTAAAAACCGTGCACAAAGATCACTAAAAACTCTGTAAAAACCAAGTTATCTAGCACAAAACTTCTCATCACATAAACATCATAAGATTAGAATAAAGAGTATGTGTACCTTTCTTTCCTAAAAAAACTTTTCTATGCAGAGTAATAAAGTGCTTTTATTGGTGCACACTTTGAAAAAAATTGCATTGTTGTTTTAAAAATTTGAGATGTGAAAGAAATAGTCTACAACAAAGTCAAACAAAACTTAAATAAACACCTCAAAACAAATAAAAACAACTCTGAGGTAATTTCCAAACTGTCCTCAGGTACGGACGACATCGAGACGTGCGCTCTGCACATAGCAGTAGGCGACAGGCAGCCCCTCAACATGTGCAGCATCCACAAGACCGACGGGAAGTTCGTCGACTTCTCCATGAGCATGACGTCATTCGGCTTCTTCGGTGACGTGCTGAAGCGGAGCGAGAAGATGAGGTCCGTCAAGGGGCTCGGGTTCGCCAGGTGAAAATTATTTTTTGGTAAAGAAACTGAATCACGGCCGTTTCACTGACCTTTTTAGTTTGGGTTTTGATTTCGGGTTTGCCATGTAAAAATTTTAGGGCTGGTAATTTTTTGAGAAAATTTAAGTCAATTTTTTTATAATCTGCTTAGTTTTAGTTTTTGTATACAAAAACAATCAAAAACTTATTTTAAATCAGATTTCTTATAAAAAGTTACAAAATAATATATCAAAAAAACAAACTTTTTTTTAAATTTAAAACTAGCTAAATTGAAAAAAATCAAGAAAAGATATCTACATTACCCTTGAAATACCATAAAAGATAGAAACTTTTGCGTAACGTTGTAGGTAGCTACTACGGTATAGTTAAAATCTTTTATAAGCATGCCTAAAACAAAATTTAAATTAAACTTTTAACTTCAACAACTTACCAGGTACGACATAGCTGGCATCAAGACTTTCATGAAACTGAAGCCATTTTGCGCAAGAGTTTCCTACATACCCAGCCAGAAACCCGAGTTTGATGTGAAGCGGGAAAATGTTTGTAAAACATTAAACAAAATAAACTGTTTTGAAAACAAATCTACAACATCGACCAATGAATGGGAGGTCAGTTTTTTCAGTAAAGATTGCGATTTTATTAGTATTTATTTCTATTTGAAACTTAAAAGTTTTGTTTTAGATTGAAGTTTACTTTTATGTAAAAAAAATATTTTTTTGTTTTTATAAGTGAGCACTACTAAAGTAAAGTAAAAAAATAACCACAAACACTTTTTGTATTTAAATTCTAACTAGCTAAAACAATTAATCAAATTTTTTTTTAATGCAAATGATCAAATATGTCCAACCTTCACAGCACCTTGACCCGTGCGAGTACATGGTTTTAACAGCGACACCCATGAAATGCGCCTGCAGAAAGCTCAAGCAAGGTATTTCCCCGACGGCGCAACTAAACGACGGAACCACCGACCTCATACTGGTGGAAAAGTGCAACAAAATTCAGTTTCTCAGGTGAACTTTTTTAGTTGAAATGCGAACGCGTGTAGAAATAGTATGTTGATCAAAATAACGTTAGAACACCACGGGTTTATAAACCTTATTTCTGCTGTTCAAAGTATGCACATAAAGAAGGAGCTAGGTTGCAATGAAAATTTGATATTAATCAATAAAATTGTTTTCTGTAAAAAGTTTAAGAGTTCAGGCATCAAAAATAATTGCAAAAATAAAATATAAAAGTAGTTAAGCATTTTAATAAAGTTTCACAACAACCAATGCCCGCCAGGTACCTGCTGGCCAACAAAAGAAATTCCGGCAACTTCAACTTTCCCTTCGTCCACGTCAAGCGGGCCACGGCGGTCGGCTTCAAAGTGAGGCCGGAAGCGACGCCGATGACGTCACAGTCGTGCTGGAACATGGACGGCGAGGTCATGTGCGAGTATGACGTCATAATGCGCATGCACCGGGGACTGGTGGATTTCTTCTCGCGCGGAACGTGATCTCGTTGGATCGATTTGCTAGAGGAAGTTTGGAATAAAATTTTTAAAAAAGTTAAAAAGTATAAAAAAATTAGTAGACTTTATTTTTATTGAGTATTTCGTGTATTCGATTAGAAAAGTGTAAAAAATTTAAAAAAAATCTATTTTAGATATTCTGTTAAATATAAACTTTTATATAAAAGTACTAATTAAAAAAAACAGTTTATACAAAATCTTCGATGTGATTCTTTTACCAAAGCTAATTTTTGTTAATGTAAAAGAAGTTATATAAAACAGAACTCAATATAACTGAGAAGAAATCTATACATGTATTAATTTCAGGTGTTTGCACAAAAATAATGAATGGAGTTATGAACGAATCTTGCTGAAAATTTTGGTATTTTCCTACTCGGCAAAAAGATAACACTTCAATTTTGCAATAAAATTAAAAACTTGAATTTACTCTAGTGCAGTTTTATTTTTAGTCTAACTTAAAACTTTATTTCGTTTTCTCTAAACTAGTACTAATGAACATATGATAACTTTAATTTTAAGGTAATAATATATTTTAGCATAATATCTACTGATCAATGATTTTTATAATTTTTGTTTCTTTCAGTAGCTTTTCATATATTTCAAAAGTTCCTAATCCTTTTATATATATAAAAAATAGTAATAAAACAAAATTAATAAAGTCAAAAGAGATTTACATTAAAAGCTACTTTTAAAAAAGATTGTGTTTCTTATGTTGATTTTTTTTTTCAATTGAATTAAAGTGAAACATACATATATATATATATATATATATATATATATATATATATATATATGTATGTATATATGTTCGTAGTAAAACTTTCTTTATTCAAGTAAAATGATAAGTTTTTGTAATTAAGATTGATAAAGATATGCTTATTTAATCACTTTAAAGATATAAGTAATTTTTTAGCTTGTTATCAAAGTTTTTAATATTTATACGGTTTGTTATTTTTGTTTAACAAGATAACTCTGGTAGAAGGATTCAAGAACATAAACAATTATGAACGTTAAGCGGAAGTAGTTTATTTTATGTATATATTTTATACAGTCCTTTATTTTCTTACTAGTGTTTGAAAAAAACTTTTTGTAGCTTTAAAATTTACTACAAATCAATATTATATACTTTCGATGTTATTTGCTTTAAGTACAATTATTAGTAGCAAAATTTAATTTTAAAACTTATAAAACTTTAACCAAAAATATGTTTTTATGAATTTTAAATAGCCCTTTTCTTAAATAAAGATTTTACTAATTCATACAACTATAAAATGATACTATAAAAACAACTATCGAAATAAATGAAAAATGAATAATAGACTTTAAAATAAAAGCTTATTTTGTCAAAAATTGTTTGTGTAGTGTAAAGCTAATAATTAGAACGAAATTTTAGAAATTCAAAAAATTAATGCATTCAAAATATATACTTTTAGTTTTATACTCATTAATATTTTGTTTTATTAGTTTTAGAAGTCTTTAAAATAAGTTTTCCAAAATTTATTTATATGAACTTCCAGATACTTTCTCAAAAAATATTCTTCAAACAATTTATGATAAATTACTGCATTATACTACAACTATAATTCTATATGCATTTATTTTTGTAAAGTTATTCGTGTGATAAAATATTTTTATAGTTTTTATTTTGTTTTAATGTTTTACAAAGCTTTATTACCTAGTGTTCAAAAATAAATAGTACTATGATAACTTTTAAAACTTTAAGGTTATTTTCCACAATGAGTTTTACTAAATGTTTAGTTTGCAAGGAGTTTATTTATGCTGTTAATAAGCTAGTTAGCTAACTAAGATCTTTTGCAGATAAGCTTGAGTTCTTTTTGAACTCAGATTTAATTTATTAAATGTTATAAAAGGTCTCTGGTTTGATATAAACAACTCTCATTGTGTCAGATTAAATTAGTACGAGTAAACTTTTTGCTATTTTAAAAACACAAAAAAATAAAACTTTAAACAGGTAGCTGTTTCATAGTAATTTTTTTTAATCTAAATAGAATTCAATATTTTTTCGTTGTTTTATTTTTTGATAACTTCAATCTATTACAAATAAAAGTTTTTTAGGTGTTTGACAAGCTATATCAAACTTAAACTAAGTAGAATTACAATCATTTTCGGTATATTTATAAAACATGACAGTTTTTAAGGTATAAGCATTTCAAGTATTGAAAATTATGCTATTTCTATGTAAATTGAATTCATGTAAACAAACATTTGTAAACCGTTTTAGTCATTCCGAGTGACAAGCCTATATTTAAAAATCAAGCAAATCTATTGTTTATTTGTTTGCTAAAAGCACTTTCACTGTGAAAAATCGCTGATTTGTCATAGCTACAAAACTGTTATTCCTATTGAACTGTTAAAAAATGACTTGCATGATTTTTTTTTTCCAAAATTAGTATAATCTAAATGATACTACTTTCTATGTCATTGTAGCTCGAACTGCCTTAGCATAGAGTTGTAGAGAATTTTCTTATAAAAAATTTAATGTTTGTCTGAAAGTTTTTTTTTTTATAAACTAAGTACTAATACAGATAAGTTTTTTTTTTATTGATTTGCGTTTTAAGTTTAGTT
This sequence comes from Thalia democratica, assembly GCF_965202585.1. Taxonomy (NCBI): domain Eukaryota; kingdom Metazoa; phylum Chordata; class Thaliacea; order Salpida; family Salpidae; genus Thalia; species Thalia democratica. Next base: position 29,152,032 of record NC_139168.1, on the reverse strand, counting down.
TTTATTTTCAACTCACCGAAACTTTTCATCTTCTATTAACTAAAATATTAAAAAAGCACATTAAGATAACGTTGTATTAAAATATCAAAACTTATCCTTCTTATTTTATTTTCACCAAGTTAAAAAACCTTTTTATTAGATCTTATTTTAGTTTTATAAATATTCATAAGTACAAAAATGCCTTCCTACAAACTCGAGTACTTCCCGTTGAGGGGTCGCGGTGAACTGGCGAGAATGATAATGATGGCGGGAGACATCGAATATGAAAACAAACTCATCCAGTTCGGCGAGTGGCCGGAACATAAAAAAAGTTTGTTTCATTCAGATTTAATTTTTTTTTTAAAACACATTGACATTTAACAAACTGTAAACCCGACGACTAGTTTCAATGTATTGTTTATTGAACGATAAAAAAAGCGCTCAAAAAGATTGGTCTAAGGACCTGGTGTACATAGGAACCTTTCGTTTATCGAGTCGTACACCACATGCTTATAAAGTTTCTCACGAGCTATTACACATTGTTTTTTTGTATTATATAAATATTTAAAAAGCTTATTTAAATACTTATAAAACAATAAGTTAAACGAAATGAAAATTAAATCAATAGCGTGTTTAGAATAGTTTAAATCAAGTTCAACAGAATTTATTACTGCTAAAGTACAACTTCTTAAAAGCTTTTATACAAGTGGTCAGCTAAACTTGTTGAAAATAAAAATAGAAATTTGATTTTGCTCCTATAGTATACTTAAATGGTGAAGTTTTTTTTTGCTCTAAATTAACACCTTTAACATAACTTTTTGTTCAAAACTTAGGTTACAGCTAATGTTATTTTACAAAATTAAACACATAAGTTAGTAAAACTAGCTTTACTATAATATTGGTATGTTTTTAAGATATTTTTAGTTTATGTAAAACTCAAACGTTTTTTTATTTTAACAAACTTTATAGAATTCTTACAGCTTTAAAATAATACTTTTTATCAACCAGATTAGTAACTTTTTGTATACGTCAAATGGAGTAAGAGGGTCAAATTCAGTTTTTTATATAGTAAAAAAAATACTCAAACTCTATTTATAAGATAAGTACTATTAACAGTGCATTTTACGCAAATCAATTCCGAATTGTTAAAAAGCTTTTATTTTGAAACTATTTCCTTAAACAACCAAAACTCCTTTAAAATTTCATCAAAATAAAAACATTCAGATACTCCGTTGGGAACGATGCCGGTTCTGGAGATAGACGGGGAGGTGCGGCTGGCGCAGAGCGGTGCAATTGCCAGGTACCTGGCCAACGAGGCGGGGATCGCGGGGAAGTCCCTGAGACAGAAGGCGGTCCTGGACATGATGTACGAGACCTTGTACGAAATTTTGTTCAAGTTGCCCCTGCAGGATCCCGAGGGACCAGAGAAAGTGTGTATTTTGTTTATAATTAATAAAATTGTTTGTTTCAGTGCTATGAGATGTTTTTATTGTTTTATTTTCACTAATTTATAACTAGGTTGTTTTGTTACTGTTTAAAATTTTAAAGAAATTCAATTGCATCGCTTAAACTTAAGTTGTGTTTTCAGTACTTTTTTTTTAACGCATGTTTTACTTAAAAAAAACAATTCTTTTTCTATTTTTAATAGTCATTAAAGTAGTTCAGTCTTCAAATTGCTAAACAACTTACTTTTAGATTTTGTTAAAGAACATATTTTAATCTTAAGGGGTTTTTATGACCAAATAAAACTATATTTCAGGCAGCTAAAGCCAAAAAAGTAGTAGAAGAAATAATTTACCCAGCTCTTAAACTCATTGAGAAGAAAGCTGAAGGCAGCAAACATCTTGTTGGAGGGGTCAGTTGAAACAGCACACATATATAACATGCTCTTTAAGTAAACATGAAATGTATTTAGAATAAATATTTTTATTAAATGTAGCTAATGTTGAGCTTGAAATTACTAACCACACAAAGCTAACTTTTTTTTTAAATTTAAAATATGAGTTGGTTAACTTTTTGATTGGTAAATTTTTGTATTCACATTGTGTGTTTGTTTTAAAATTTATCTCTGAGCTTAAACACTTTTCTTAACAATTTACATTTAACTTGTCTTATTTTATTTCAAAACACTAGCTGAACAAAAAAGCTAACCTAAGGCTTCCGCGTTTTATTTTGTATAAGGTATTTTTGAGTGAAGTATAAAAAGTGATGTAAACTTAACGAGTTTAAATAAAATCAATTGTAACAGTGTCTGTCCTACGTTGACTTGTACTTAGTTGAGTTCTGCTACAATCTGAAGAACATGCCAGGCTTTAAACTTTCCGATTTCAAACGGCTTTCTTCGATCAGAGACAGTGTTGCATCGATCCCGAAAGTTAAAAAATATCTTGAGGAACGCCCAAAGACTAACTTATAGTTATATTTTTTGATATGCTAATTTATTTTTTTGTTGTACATAGTTGCATTATTGTTTTTTAGTTTTTATCACGATGTAAATAAAACTAACTTTATAGTACTAATAAGTTTTGCTTATATAAAAGTATCTTTTAGTTGTTGTAAGAAACCTTATTTCGTTGAGTAACAAATTAAAAATATTGTTTTTTGTCAAAAATTTTATCCAGCGTAGAAAAACGTTCAGCTACTGTAACTTTTTGTTGACTGGTTTAAACATAGTGCTGTTTAAAAGAAAAACCTTACTTTAATTTCAAAATTTTTTTAGCTATATTTAATTGTTTATTTAGCTTTAGCTTTAAATTTTATACTAAATTCATAAATTTTAGTAATATAGAACCAGACTTGAAGCTTAGTCATAAAATTAGTTTTAAAATCTAGTGTAGCTATATATAAATCTGCTAATTCATATATTTTATTAATAAATATCAGTTGAAAAAACATATTTTTACTTCTACTTTTTTTTAAACGTTTATAATTAAAAATGTATTCAAGTCAATATTCAATATAAAACGTTTTGACTAAGTTTGTAAACATGAGTAGGTTTTTAATACAGATAAAATAAATTTAAGTCGTTAGTATGAACATAAGCTAAAGTAATAAATTAGTTTGTATTTATTTTTAAATTATGTCTTACAACCTAATTTCTATACTAATAAGTAGTACAAAATTCTCTTTACGCTTACAAGTTACTCCTATTGAAAAGATATTAGCCTTTAGTGACAATATAATATTATAACTGTTATAAATTTTATTGGAACACGTTTTATTTCTGCAGACATGATTGCTTCAATTTTTTTTTAAAGTTTATAGAAAAATATTTTAACACTAATTACTGTTAAACAGAGAAAGTAAATGTGTAGTTAAGCAAAAACAATTGTAACTAATTTCATTTATTTCAAAAACGATAGCTTTTTCAACAAGGCTGAGATGACTTTTAAAATAAGCATTGTGGTCCTAATAGTGAAAACTATTTAAAATCACTGATAATTTGTTGATGGTTATAAATTTTTGTTTTGTTAAAGATCATTTGAATTATTTTGTCAGTACTAAAAAATTTCGTTAAGTTGTACTAGCTGTAAGTCAGTAAACTTAAGTAAAAAAATAATATTTTTGCTTCAATATAAACTACTTGAAAAGTCATATATTCTTTTGAAACTTAATTTACCGAATTGTAAATGGTTTTTAACAATCCAGATCTTCACAAAATAATTTTTTTATATCACAAAGAATTCAAAAACCTAGTTTCACTTTAGTAAAAGTAAATAACCTTAATTAGTATGCTGGTATTTTTTAACTTTACACTGTAATCTATTTTAGCAAAGAGTTAATTTCGATAAGTAATACTGACAGTTACTATGCATATTTTTTCTAACAAGCAAACTTCAATGTAATAAGTAATGCTTAACTTATGACTGTTTATTTTTAAGAATCTAAAGACTACTACATGCATCAGTAAACTGCGGTTCACTTGCAGCTTAAAACTTATGTCACAAAGGTTAAAAAAGGTACGGACAGTTTTAACAATAAGGAGCCATAATTGATTATAAAAAATGCTTTAACTATTGGAAAGTTGTAAGTCATTGGTAAGAAGTTGATGCCAGTAAGATGTGAAGACTGATAGAGATATCGGTCTTAAGAACAATTGGTCTGGTTGTTAATTAGTGCAATTAAAGAATTTAAAGATAGTTGTTTCTCTTTTTTCTAAAACCCCATTAGTCTACAACAGGGTCCGCAAGCTACTTTTCAGCTTAAAAAAATTTGAAAAATTCACAGTTAAACTCTTAAAATTGATAACTAATATTGTTAGTGCTCTAATTTTGTTTCACACTTTCGGTTAAAATTAGTGTTCTTATCTTGATTAGTAAAAAATTTTTGAAATAACGTTATACCTTTTTTTCACAGTGCGGCAAACAAGTTTTTTAGGAAAATTGGCGACTTATCAAAGGCTGCCGATCTCTGGTCTGTAACTAATGTTAACTTCACATTATTTTTGAATATTTAGTTATATGTTACCTAACTTAAATTCCAGTACTAGAAGTTATTTAATCGAGGTCAAGAATAAAACTTTTATCAAAAATGTATGATTTAAAACGTTTTGCAAGTATATCTATACTTTCGTATATATTTAATCTAAATGCATAACAACTTAACTTTAACCCAGGGTTTCAGAAAAAGGCGATACAAATGAATCTTCAAATTTTGAATAAGTGGTTGGTAAATAACTAAATTTTATACAAATAATTCAGTATAGGGGCATTTATACAAAAACTATCATTATGATATAAAATCTTAAAATATAGTTAAATATTTACAGAATATTTTTTTTTGAAACATAGATATTTTGTAAAATGTTACAGATACAAACATAGTGACCGCATTTATCTATTGTCACCGTATTTTTAAATTTATAAACTCACTAAATGTAGAACACTAATATCAACTTTCATTTTTTAAGCAATTGACCTGAAATTGTTTAAAACGACTTTAAATAGTTGAAAAAAGTTTTAAAGTCTTAGAATTTTTTTAAACATAAAACTTTTAGATAAACAAACATAAAAAAAGAGGTTTATTTTTTTTCTTTCAAACTATTAAGTTTTCTTCAGTTGAAATATTTGAAAATAGTAATGGACTGTAAAAACTTAATGAAGGTTGATTTGAAAAAAAAGGAGAAGATAGATTTTTAGTTGAATAGATTTTTTTTTGAGATACCATTTTTAGTTTGTCTTCCACAAAATGCCTTTTGAAGTCAATAACTTTTTCTGAAAAATGTATGTTTTACTAAGAGGTAAAAAGTTTCTGATAGCTCAGACAAAACTTTACAAGTTGGATACCTATTCCCAATGTACTTGTACATGTTCTCAATACTTGTAAACACAGGGTTCGTGCGCGAAATTTTTTTCATTTAGCCTGACTGAGACCAATTTAGCCTGACATTTTTTCAAAGTAACGAAAATCCCCTTTAAAATTCATTTTAGGTATTGTGGGGTTTTGATTAGTACTATTGTAGTCTCCGACTCCAACCAGCTTTATCTCAAAAATACTTTGAGCATTAAAAATCTGCAAAAAGCAACTCATAGCTTAATTACAACTCAATAAAATTAGACTAAATTGTGAAAAAGGTGATTAATCCCCCTGTGCCATTTACATAACAAATTAGGTGATAAGTTTTAAAATAAGTGTTATATCTAATCTATTACTAGTGGAAAAATTTGATATAAATTACTAAACACATTTGTTCGACTTAATTTAGCACAAAGTAAAAACATTATAACCAGAATATTTATAATAAAACAATATGCATTGTCGTGTTTTATTAAAATTTAAAATGAAACGCTTACACGAGTATAAAATTAGTAAAAAATGTTTATTATAGTATTTTGACTAATACTTAAAATTGATACATAATTATAAATCTTAAACTCTAAATAAATACTGTGATTGTTGATGTCGTATCAGATTTAAAAAGCTTACACTTAAATTAAAAAAAAAACTTTAATATTTTGTTCTTGCAAAGAAAATTGAATTGTACCTAAAATTTGTACTCCCACAAAACTTAGTACTAATATCTTAAAGCTAAGTTTTAGTGTTGTGAATATCTCTTATAACTTTAAATAAACAGTAAAATGTATGAATAAACTGCTAAGAGTTTTAATTTGAAAAGTATATGGTTAAAGCCTTTAAATTAGAAATTCAACCAACTAAGCTCTGAAAAACATAGCTGATGTAAACAAATTCAAACAAACAGCCAAGTTGTCGATCTAAACTGTATTTTTTTATGAATTTTTATAATTATGACGTACATAATTTACTCAAAACAAAATAATGAAGATTCTTAAATTTTTTCTAAAGATTTAACAAAAGGTTTCAAGCATTTATTTTTACAAATACTGACTGATTTTGTCTTTAATAACTTAATCTTTAATTAGAAATATTATAACATCTCCATTTGATCTTAAAAAATTTCTCAAATTTTTTTAATCAAAAGTTTTTAAGCATTTGAACTGAGAAAAACTGAGGTTCTCAAATTTTTAAATAAAAAACTGATTTAGCCTGACGCGCACGAACCCTGTAAACATTATTAGACAAATAACAGTTCTTTTGAAAATATTCAAACTTAAAAATTTTTAAAACTTATAGTGAACAAATTCAGTATCACTACTTAATTGCGTTAAATGCAGAATATCGGTTTTATACAAAATTAAATGTTAAAAACAAATGTTTTATAAAAAGAAAAACACTTTACTAGGCTTAGAAACACTACGTTTTAAATTCTAAAAATGAAGTTTTAGCTTTAATTTAACCTAGTCGACTTCTTTAAAAATAGAAAAACAATATACTAATACTGAAAGAATGTAAAGTAACAAACTTTATTTAAAATGTTCTTTAACTACAATATTTTTCGCAGCTTCTAGTTTCTTTTAGTCTTTAATAACATACTGTTGGATTTTAAATAATAATTTTTGTGTTCAATTCATGGTTCACATCAAATAAACTTGATAAAAAAATTTAAATGTATATATTTTTACTTAAAATTGACTTAAATTTTGATTTTACAAAAACAAAATACAACCATACTCAAGTAAAACAATAAATGACAGCTATGTTTTATATTTTTTCTTTGAATATTATAAAATACTATTCTAAACAACTGGATTTTTTTTAGTTAGCAAACACTTTAACACACACAAAAGTGCTGATAAGACTTAATGCATAATAAAAATTAGTCTTTTAAATTGTACATAAAACAAACACAAAACCTCTAAAAATCAACTTTATTAACGAACCATATAAATTTGCTTAATCTCAACAAATACAAAAACTCTAAATGATTAACAAGAGAATGTTGAAGTCATGAAAAAAATAAAGTGGAAAACTTTCTTAACATACGATAATTCAACTATTTCCTCAGCAGATCACAGCTCCGTGTTTCCCCTTTCAATTTTGAGCAGTTCGACTTCGAAAATTAGTTTTGAGTTTGGTGGAATTTTGGCCCCGGCTCCCCTTTCGCCATAACCTGCAAAAATTGATCAATGTGAAAATTATTGATAAAACGAAATACTGATTCAATAACATTAACAAGAAATGCTAGCTACTATTTAAACTATTACTTTTTTTGTTTATCAGGTTAAAAGTAGATAAACAAGTGCAGAAAATTAAATGAAGTAAGGAAATACTTTTTATTTTAAATAACAGAATTTTGGTACAAAGAATAAAATGGTTAATTTAAGTAGAACTTTATGTAACTAAGAAAAGAATCTTTTGTTGAAAAAAACAGGACTATATTTACCTAGATGAGGTGGAATTCTGAGTTTTCTTTTGTCACCAACACACATGCTGAAAAATAATTTGAAACATGTTAGAAAACATTTACATTTTACAGAGGAACAATAAATTTTAAAGCGATTATTTTACTTTTCACTGACTATTTTTGTGCAAAGATACAAACAAAATAGATTCAAAAGTCTTATTGACAAAAAAAAACTTTGAGTAAAAAATAAAACCAAGTTAAGTATGACTGTTAGGATTTATGTTATTAAGAATTGTATTTCCTAGAATATTAGAGTACCACTAATTTCAGGGTTGCCACTTTAAGTCAAAAAAAAAACTGTCCTGAGTGAACTTAAACTGCCCTGAGTCATCTTGATTTTTCAAACGCTTATAAAATATTTTTTCTTCTGGCACACACTACTTATACCTCATTTTCATTGTTCTTCTTAATAACTAAAAGAAAGGTTGCATGTGTATGCTTCGGCAGTAGATGTTCAATAAACTAATGAAAAGTACTGTTTTCAAAAATTAAATTAAAAGCTTAAACTAATTTAGATTTAAAAAACTGTGGACACCTTAATTGACTAACTTTAATCTTACCACATAAAGTACTCACTTTAATGCATATTCATTAATCTCAGTGTTTATATCAATTTTTTAAATAAACTTTAGACAGTTTAATATATACACAAATCATGATAAAAAACAATTTCAGATATAAAACAAAAACTAAAATGTTATTTCTAAGAATAGTGTCAAACTAGTCGCGAGACTAAAAAACTTTTTAATAAGCATTTCAAAGTCAATAAAATCATGTTGTTGAACAAAATTGGTTATATAAAATAATGAAACTGGATCAACTAAATCTCATTCTAGATCTAAAAAAAATCTGTCCTGAGACTTTTAAAAATCTTTAAAATTATCCTGAGATTTTTATAAAACATCAAAACCTTCAGAGTCATCCTGGGTTGTAAACGTCAAAATATTCTAAGTTATCCTGAGTCACCCTGAGATTTTCTAGAATTTCAAAACATCCAGAGTTATCCTGAGTGTGTGGCGACCCTGCATTTTATTTTATACTTAAAACTAACTTGATAAGTCCTTGGTCCCACCCTTTGATGACCTGCCCGACACCCAAGGTGAACTTGAATGGATCACTGCGGTCCAAACTAGAGTCAAACTTTGTTCCGTCTTCAAGAGTTCCCTGATTTTTTTTTAATTTCAATTAAGTTTAAATGTAAAAGTTTCTAAAATATTAAATTTGCGACACTAACACATCTTATCAAATTAGATTTTGTCATACAAGTAAATAACTCTTGATTATTTTTTAACAATCAATTATGTAGTTATAACTTCAAAAGTTTCAATTATTTTTACGTAATTTTACTTTGATATGAAAAAATATTTAGGAAGTAAAATAAGTATTATTTTTTAATTTATAACTCGTTTCAAAACAATGCATATTGAATAAAAAACTAACAGTGTAGTGCATGGTGAGAGTGTCCCCTTTTTTTGCCTTTCTGTCACAATTCTCACCCCTCTTCAACGTTCCAATCTTCAATTTTTCCAAGCAAAAAACAGAAGACACACTGAAAAGAATGAAAACAACCAGGAGAAAGCTTTTACTGTTCATGTTTAAAGTTTCAACTAAAAGATTATAATCATGTCAATATTCTTAAATAAAACTCAGTATAACCATTATTAAGTATATTAAGTGTTCTTATATTTAACTAAAAAGGTTTTAATATTTCCAAATTTATTCAATGATTTTGTTTATACATTAGTTTTTCTGATGTAAACTTATATAGCTGAAAGAGGTTAACAAAATACAATAAGTAATTCAAAAATATGCTTTTTAAAGATTTTAATTCAAGCTTAAGTTTTTACTGTGTAGTAGTTATATTAAGGGCATAGGGAGACAAAGGTTTTTTTTATATAAAAATTAACATTAGCTTTTTCTTGGAAAGTTTTAATCATAAACTATAATATGATATTTAATGTAAATAGTTTTATAGCATATGAAAACTTTAATTAACTTTTGAGATATAGTCATTTTTGTAATATTTACCTCAAATTTCCAAAAACAATTTTCCTTTTATTATAAGATCAAATCCTATTAAAATGATTTGAAACAAAATAGAAATTTTATGACTAAAAGAAGAATAAAAATATCTTCAAAACTTCAAAAACTCATACAATAAATTTGTTAATCTAATAAATTAAGAATATTATACTCATAAGTTTTAGAAATTCTGCTTAAAAACTGTAGACAGGGTTGCCAAAGGTTTTTGAGAAATTTTTTATAGGTTTTGTAAATCTCCAAGTTTTTTAAAAGTATAACCTTTAGGTATATTTTTAGTATAAAACAAAATATAAAGTAAAAAACTGTCTTAAGTAGTATAAAAAATTGAAAATATACTTTAAATGTGTTTTTTAATAAAAAAATATGATAATCATTTATTTAGATTATAAATTATTTGTGTCAAATCAAAATTTAATTACTTTCCATTTAAAAATTGTTTAAATACCAGGTTTTTTAGTTATCTTTGCTCAAATTTTAGGCTTTTTGAAAATCCAAAATTTTGCATTTCTAACTTGGCCCTTCCATAAGGATCCTATTGAACTCTTTAACTTTTCCCCTCATATCTAAAAAACAAATAAAAAAGCTACTGTTAGGCACCCTTAGATTGACCATACTTTTTTAGTTGCTAATAATAACAACTATATTTTAAATGTAGTTCCTAAAATTTTGTGATAAAACTTGAATAACTTGATATTTTTATACAATAAGCAAGTATTAAATAAATAGCTCAATAATAAAAAATTGTAAAATAAAGTATTATTTAAATCTTTAGATAAAAAGTAGGGTTTCAAATATGTTTAGTTTAAGGGCATAGGGGGGTTCACCTTGATTTTTACAAGTTGATCTCATTTTAGTTTTATCTGAGCTATCAGAAATTTTTAACCGCTTGTAAAAATTCAAAATATTTTTTGAGATATGAGCAATCAAATGGAAGGAACAAACTAAAAACACAAAAAAAGACCATTTCACTAAAAATCTATCTCCTTAACTTTTTAAGCAATCTTCTTCAAATTTTCACAGAAAAAGTATTAAGTTTTTAAAAGATTTGAACACAGGAATTTTTTTTATTTTGAATAATAATTTTTTTATTGAAAAAAAAACACCTATTTTTTATTTTTTTTATCTAAAATTTTAATTTTTCAATATTTTTAAAATTCCAAAATTCAAAGTCTTTGAAACTATAAAAGAAACATTTCCTGAAATATTTAGGTTTCTAGCTCAAAAAATGAAGGAGAAGATAGGTTTTTAGTGATTTTTTAAATTTCCAAGAAAATTGAACCCAAAAACTTTGCAATCCATACGTTTGTATCAGAAATTTTATATAAAAATTACAATATCTCAAAAGTTTAATATTTTTAAATTTTATAAAAACTGGCTTGTAGTTTGTACTTCAAGCTTTCATATAAGATCCAAAGTTATTTTTAGTAGAAAAAAAAATGTCGGACCCCCCTATGCCCTTAACCAGAACTTCAAAATGTATAACACTGTCAAAAACAGTATATTTATTTTATCCAACATAAACCTTGCATTTATTGCACAATAATGCTGCATGTTATGCATAAATAATAATAATGTTTAACAAATATAGTTTACACCTGTGACAAGTGTGATTAGACTTCTACAATAACTATTTGCTTACAATAAAAAACATATCAAAAGACTCCTAATGGCTAGTAGTTTTCTAAGTTTGTTTTTGTTTTTATCAAAATAGCTTTAAAAAACTTTTATTTTAAGCTAAAACTTGGCTAAATTAATTTGTATGAACTTTGTAAAATAAACACACCTGTGACAAATGCTATTAAACTCCTACAATAACTATTTTTTTACAATAAAAAATCAAAAGACTCCTAATGGTCTGTAGTTTTTTAAGTTTGTTTTTGTTTTTATCAAAATAGCTTTTTACAGGGTTGCCACTTGTTTTTTCAGCTTTTCTAAATATCTTCCAGGTTCTTAAAAGTACACACTTTTGGGTATGTTTTTAGTTTAAAGTTAAGTTTTAGGTAAGAAACTGTGATTTATAGTATAAAAACATTGAAATGATACTGTAAAGCTACTTTAAACATGTTTTTTAATAAAAAAATGTTTGATGATGACAAAAAGTTAATATCTACATGGCAGATTTTTTGTATCAAATCGAAATTTTATTACTAAACATGTGAAAATTGTTAAAAGGTTTTTCCAGGTTTTTTTCAAAAACTCTTCAATTCCAAGTTTCCAGGTAAAGGGGCAACCCTGTTTTAAAAACTTTTATTTTAGGCAAAGTTTGGCTAAAATTAACATGTGTGTCTTTTGTAAAATAAACACACCTGTGACAAATGCAATTAAACGTTTACAATAACTATTTGTTTACAATAAAAACATGTCAAAATACTCCTAATGGTCTGTAGTTTTCTAAGTTTACTTTTGTTTTTATCAAAATAGCTTTAAAAAAATTTTACTTTAAGCTAAAGTTTGGCTAAATTAATTTGTATGATTTTAGTAAAATAAACATACATGTTACTAATGCACTTAAATTTCTTTTGACAAAGTTCATACAAGTTAGTTTCAACCAAACTTTAGCTTAAAATAACAGTTTTTTAAAATTTAAGCTATTTTGATAAAAACAAAAACAAAATTGAAAACTTCTGACCATTAGAAGTCTTTTGGTATGTTTTTTATTGTAAACAAACAGTTATTGTAGAAGCTTAATGCATTAGTCACAGGTGTGTAAAACATAGATTCATCTACAATTTCTTGATTTTAATGAAAAATTACTGAAGTAGCTCGTTTTTGCCTAATCTTAGTCCAGAAATCTTAGCCCAAACAGATTGCAATCAATTTACTTAAATGAATTAACTTGAATTAAAAAAAATAAGAGAATATATATTAACAAAAGGACTTATATATCTAGAGCAGGGAGCAGTTATTTATGCTAAGTTGCATGACTGCAGAAAATTCTACTTAATATCTTAAACAAAACTGTAAAATTAACAAAAATGACAAACTGACTATAGAACTGGATCAACTCAAACTCATTCACATTTTTTTTAAAAGACTAAGTTTTTGAATTAATTATTAAACTAGCCAAAGTTTCTCAAAACAAACTGGTCTGAGTTTTTCAAAATATCTCTAAAAAAAACAAAATACCCAGCAGGGTTAGTCAAAAAAACTGTCTGAGTGACCATGACTTTCCTGACTTATCCGGAGTCAAAAAAAAATCAAAACCTCCTGAGTTATTGAGTGGGCAGCAACCCTGACCCTAAGATAAAAAACTTTAGACTATTTTGAAAGTATGGCAACCCAATTAGTCTCTAACTACTGACATCAACACCAAATTAAGGCATATACTCTGCATCCTGTATTTTTTGTTGTTCAATAAACAACAAATCAAATAAGTTATTTTATTGTTTATTGAACAACAAAAAATACGCTCAAAAGGCTTGGTCCAAGGACCTGGTGTACAACAAACCTTGTGGTAATCAAGTCATACACCAGTACAGTTTAACATCATGCACAGGACATTTCAGCAAACTAGCTTTCTAAAGCAAAGGACTTTTGTACCAAGGGTAGAAATATCTTTTCAAAACTACTTATTTTTATCAAATTTTTATATGCATAAAAACAATCAGTTTCAACCACAATCAGCAGCAACAGTTTAGTCAAAAAAATAGAAATAATAATCTTTATACACTATTTTTACAGAATTTGTATCTTAAAAAAGATTAAATTATTTTGAAAAAGCTACGATTTGAGTCATTATTATTGTTGATTAATTAAATGTGATTTTATTATTTTACTATTCTTTTTATATTTGTTACACATAGTTGTTGTCTTATTTGACACTATGACATTTTTGATTGGTTTAGTAATTTACCGAAAACTCCCTTAGTAGAAAACTTAAAGAATAGTAAGTAGAATGTAGATAGTAGTAAAATTTAAGATTAGTAAGGATAAGGACTAATGAGAAGCCATCAATAAAATTTTTTTAATTAAAAGAATATACTCTCGAAAATTCATAATAGATAGACTACTTATTACCACTAAAAACCTCTTGTTTTTTCTTTTAATATTAATACTTTCAATTTTTAGAAAAACATACAAATAGGACAATAATGCACTTGTTTAAAAAATGCCCACAGTTTTACCTAATTCATACTAACAACTAGGCTAGGGGTGGGCAACGTACAGCCCACGGGCTGGATCCAACCTGCGGAGTTAAAATGACCGGCCCCCGACCGTGTATTGAATTTTAATGGAATCCGGCCCGCAGATGAAAATGACCAGTACGCAAGTGAAGTGTCCGGCCAATATTACAAAAGTTTCATAAAAATTTGTATCATATTTTTACAAAACAAAACTGTAAGAGTTTGACATTGAAAAATTTTTTCAAAATGGCTTTTAAATTTAATGTTTACTGATAAAAACACCATTTTGTCCTAAAATTTTGTGTTGTTCTAACTTAGTTGGAATATATTTTTGTCAAATTACCCCAAGCAATTAAATCAACCTCGAGTTGAAATCTGATATTTTACATACTTACCTTTGAAAATTACCATATCAATTCTATTTGTAAACATTTTACAACTATCTGACATGTCTCAATCTAAAGTCTCCTCATGTCTTAAGTTGCCACACTTGAGAAATTTTTTGAATTAGTAGGATTCAGAAAAGAGATCAACCGTATCAATAAAATTAGACTCCGGCAAAATCCGAAACTTTTATTTAAGTTACAATCCGACCGGATCCGGATCTTGATTTAAAATTAGTAATCATTCAGATCTAGATAATGTCTTCAAGTTAGGAATTAGGATCTAACCGGATTCGGATCTAAAAAAGTTCTATCCGGCTGGATTCGGGTACTGGATCGGGTAAATCACTAACTCGAAATAATCCGGTCCGCCAAAGACTAAAATATTCCGGATCTAGCCCGCTGATTAAAAACGCTGCCCACCCCTAAACTAGGCATACGATTAGCAAATTCTAAACATCTTCACATTATACTTTTATTCCCTTTATTCACGCTTAGTTACTTTTCTAAACGAGAAAGTTCGACTTCAAAATTTAGTTTAGATATCATCAAAAAACAAGTTGTACATAACCAAGTCAATTCAAGTTTAATGCTGAAAAAAACAAATTAAAAAGGGAGAATTGTGAATGATATAACTAGAAAAGTTTTAAAATTAGAATATTTCCGATTGTAATTGTTAATTGAGTTATTCGTTCTTTTTTACTAATCTACTAATTCCCAATTATTAAATTTACAAAATTATTTCTATAATGTAACCTTTACTTTACTTTACTTTAAAAGTAAAACAAGCTAAACTTAACACTTTCAAAACAACTGTATATTAACTAGTTTTGAACAAGAACTAATTAAAAATTGAGGAAAAACTATAAACAAATGAAAGCTTCTTTTAAAAAAGTAATCTTTATACTAGTTTATGT
The DNA here is from genome assembly GCF_965202585.1 of Thalia democratica. Classification (NCBI taxonomy): domain Eukaryota; kingdom Metazoa; phylum Chordata; class Thaliacea; order Salpida; family Salpidae; genus Thalia; species Thalia democratica. The sequence continues at coordinate 29,136,824 of NC_139168.1, read as the reverse complement.
TTTTTTTTCAATTCTCGTATAATAAATTAATAAAGATTGAGAAACATTTTTTAACTTTAAACAATAACTTTTATTTTACAATTCTTCATTGGTACAAGATTAATGTTGGATAATACTTACTTATTAGAGGACACGTTCAAAATCCACCCAGTCAAATTCGAGAACCGTTTACCGATCGAGGGTAAGGGTTAGGAGTAACAGTGATAGTTAGAAATAAATAAAAATAGTTAAAAAAATGCATAAACTATATAAAAAATAAAGAAGCTAGCAAACTTTATTTAATTTAAAAACTGGGTTATTATTGTAATGCAGGTTCCTACAAGATTTTTCGGCAAGCATATATGAAAATAACTTAAAAACCAGTATGTTAACATTCATCAAATGCTAAACCTTTTAACAAAATTGATGTAAGTGAAATAAAATTAAACTTTTATAACAACAAGATAATAAATGATGGTTCATTTTGTAAAACAATTAATGACTTGGCCTAAAAATGCAATGATCAATTACTCACAATGATGTCGTTAAACTAGTTTAATTACTTGATTTCCAAATAGTTATAAACATATTGAATATTTATTAGTATTCATTCACTTGATAGCTAGTTAGCACATAAAGTGACTAAACGTAGCAGATATTCAAAGTTTTTTAGTCCAAAGTTCGTTTTTTACTGTTGAAGTTTCCACTATAAACAGTCTATTTAAAATAAGTCTCTTTCTTCGATTAAGTTCAGAATTTATAGCTAGCAAAGTATAAAGTAGAAAATCGTTTTAACATAGTTGTTTGTGGAGAAAATAAACATTGCTAGTTCATGAAAACTATCTTCATAGAGTAACTGTTCTATTTTTGAAAAAGATAATCTTTAAATTAGTTTATGTTTTTATTTTAATTCTCGTATAATAAATTAATAAAGATTGAGAAATAATTTGGTCTTATTATCGTAATATGTATTATCGTAATTTATTAGAAATTATCGTAATCTAATAGTATGCTCTCATTATCAAGAAGTTATTATAAAAGTAGAAGTTTACTTCATACTTGATGGCACTGACTGGAAACATTATAAAATTTGTTAAACAGTAATCAACTGCTACAGACACCTGGTAATATTTAACTCGTATTTACGATTGTCGTATGTTGTTGTGTGCTTATTCTTTTATTAATAGTTTTTGCATCATAAATGGACTCTTCAATTTATACAGTATAGCATCTTGTAACAAGTTAAGTAATAAAAACTTAAACTGAACGAAATTGGTTGAATGAACACAACAATATATCTGCAGCTTGCTTAATATATTAAATAAAAAATTTCGTAACTGGTGGGTGGAGCAATATTAATATTTTAAAAAATACTTTGCAAATAATAATTAATATAATAAAAATATGAATAAAAAGTAAAATAAATAATATATATAGTTAATACATAATCATTAATGACGACCACCAAGATTCAATGAAGATATGGTCACAAATCAATTGCTGTGAAAAGTAAATTGTTTGCCTTTGCTGTTTAAATGCAGCTAATTGCTAAGCTTTTGATTAAATTTTCATATAAATTTGCTATGTTTTTGAAAGCTCCAAAAAAATTTTGGAAAAAGGTCGAACTAGGAAAGTAAACTTTGAGTCTTGTTGAAACTTTGATGTGTTTCCCTTAATATTTGCTGAGTCAGCAAAATAAAAAACATTTTTATTATTATTTTTCTTTTAGTTATTAAAAGTTTTTTTTTGATTTCTTTAATATGTTTGGGTAAATGTGGGTTAGGGATAGGGTATAAATTTTAGAATTTTTTTTATAAAAACATTTAAAATTTTGATGACTTAGCAAATACTGGGAGAAACACCTTAACATTACAATTTTTCTGTGTTTGTGGAAGAAAAACTATTTTGCTAGTTGACACTAAATATTAGTACTAGTGCAAGTTGAGTATTTTATTCACTATCAGGTTTCGATGGCAAAAAAGTTAAGACCTTGTCAATGTAAAAAAGTAGTAAACTTATTCTACACTTAAAACCGTGAAAGTTCAAAAGTTACGTGTGAAGGTACATATTGTGTTGATTTGTTTTATTGTGCTAAATTTCCTAGGTGGATTACGTACGGTCCATCAACAGAATTCTCTAGCGCTCGATGTTTTTAAAATCTTAATAAAGTTGAGTCTTTTAATAAAATTTACTTTAAAATGTATTATTAGTTTAACTTTTGATACACAGTTATTAAAACAAAATAAGGCCTAAAAAGGCTTTTTAAATTGTATGTTATTACTTTTCAAACTACTCGACCCGTTAAGAAAATATTTATACAAGGCCCGCAAAAGATTTTTTCAGATAAATTCGGCCTGTCAACAAAAAAAGTTTCTGATCCGCGTTTTTAAGGCTTATAAAACGATAAGAAAAGATGGTAAAAGAAAACACAAAATGTCCTTAACAAGACCTTGAAAATGTATTCAAGTAGTGTACGACTCGTTAACCAAAAGGTTATTTCGCTCACCAGGTCCTAGAACCAATTATTTTGAGTTATTTTTTTTTATCGCTCAAAAAATAAACAGTCAAACTAGTTTTCTGCAGTCATACATTAGTGAGATTTTATCAAAAATTTGCAGCAACTTTTACACAATAGTAATCAAAGACTTACTGTGCTTCACAGTCTTCAAGTTTTTCGTGCATTTATTTTCAAACATAATTTTCAGCCACTTGCTTTTAATTTTTTTGCTTAAACTTATTGATTATTTTTAACGAGCCTCTTCTAACTTTTTGATCCGTGTTTCCCAAAATGGTTTTCATAAACGCCCCCCTGGCAAAAAAAATAATTAATAATCGGCCTTCAGATATCGCATTTTTACTTGTTAATTACCTACTTAGTTTTTCGCAGCATAATTAATTAGCGCCTTTAGATATTCAAAATTTAGATAGTGTCCATTTTTGGAAAACTTGTTTTAAATAAATTTTAAAATAAACTATCCATTTATAATCAACAATTTTCTTCTATCTTATAAACCTGTGTTGATATAAGTACTTGTTTTATTTTTAAAACCAACTGTTTTATTTATCTTCCATAAGTGAACCTTGAACGTGATTAGTTTTTGTTAATAGACTTAACCCTGCATAGGTTGCATTCTAAAAATTTAGCTGACTTTAATTCGTTTGTTTGTTTTAGTATAAGTTTCTTTAACGAGTTGTGAAAAACAGTCCATTTGTACATATTTATTCAAAGTTAAAAAACATCTTGTGCACATAAATTAATTAAATCATTTTAATAGATATGTTTTCATTAAAAATAGGCCCTTTTAGCTGTAAAAAACTTCTATTGAAAAAATGCGTTATGTATCATATACTTAAATTTGATAAGCTACTTTTTTTTTGGTAAAAACTATATGTTATTTTTTAGTTTAAACAAAAATGTTTTAACAATGTGAGTAAAGTTTTAATCAAGTGATCGAAACGTCTTCAACACGTTTTTATTGTTGGGCGTTTGAAGTTTGCTTTGTTCTTTAACAATTGCATGAAAAACGTCATAGAACGGTGTCTTTTACAAAACAGCTTAAAAACAACGTTAAAATAAATGCATTTAATTTTTCAACAAAACTGTTCTATGTTAACTGCAGAACGTATTTGTTATTTTTTAAACTTTTACAAGTATAGTATTTTGCTAAAGTCTTTTTATAACTATCGAACACATAGTTGTTTATGATTGTTTGTTGGATAATAATCTATGCCATCATAAATGATGAATAGTGTTAGTTGTTATTTCACTTTGAAGTTGTTTGCTTTATAGTTTTGTTAAACTTTTTTAAATCTTCTTTTTTTAGTTTGCAAGTAGTTAAAACTTAAACTAACACTTTTCGTTTCACTACTTTCTTGTATCTTTTGTGACCAAAAAAAAACATTAGAAATAATAACGTCTAAATTAGTTGGTGCTTTTAGTTATCAAACTTTAAAACTTTAGTTTTGTTTTAACAGCAATAGTTTGAAAAATTTATCATAAATTGAGTATTAAGTTTTTACAAATTTCTTTAACAGAAACTTTTTTATTTGAATTGTTTTTAATGTATAAGTAAACAATTATTCGTCACAACACTTGCACAGGTTATTTCCATGTAAAAATAAACTCGTAAGTTTTATTTTACTGAGCTTCTCAATAGTAAACTCAAAGTAAAAGTTTTAAATATATCAGCCGCAAGTTTTGTTAATTTTTTTTTTTATTTTATAACAAGATTTTTCTACTGAACGAATTTATAGTGTATATTCTTATAAACACTATTTTCTTTTCAAACAATCAATAGAGTGATATTTTATGGTATTATAAGTTGAAATATACGTTTCTACCTTAAACTTTACCTCAGGGTTGCGAAAAAAATGTGCTGGTCTTGATAATTTGCGAGCCTTTTTGCGAGAGAACTTATCAGAATTACAAGGATGTTAAGGTTATCGACTGTCCTTATTGCAGGTGAAAATGTTTGTTTGGTGTTAGAAAGCAATAATGCCACGCTTTGATATGGAAAAATGTCTCGAAAATTTAACATTATTTTGCAATTTTATAACAATATAAATAAAATGCTTTTTTCAAGGTTTAATAGTCCTTTGCTTTGAAATTTAAATTAATGTTAATTTTTAAACAATCGCATACATCAAAAAACTTTACCTTAAACCAAGTTTGAAAAATTATTAAAACATTAAATGCTTAAGTCTGTAATTGATAATTTTTGAATTAACAAACTTATATTAAACAGACAAAAGTTTTTTTACAACTTCAATAATAGTAAAAATCAATGTAATAAAATTTGATAAAATCCTACAGTTTTTCGATCGCTCTTTGCTTAATAGCATTAGCTATATTAGCTGGACTGTTAACGATTTTTTTGAATTCTACTCTAATTTGGTCAACTAGACGAAACAAAAGTTTTAAAGAACTATCACCAATGGACTTGTTTTATTGCTCTCAAGCTGTGTCTTCTATCATTCTCGGTAACAAACAGTTTTTGTATTTAAATTTAATAAAAGACTTTTACAAATGTAAGGCGTTTAATAAACCAAACACCTTAGATTATTAACTAACATATTACTAAGTTTTTTTCTTAACCATTTGTTTAAAAAACTATTACAAATAAAAAATAAGTTTCAAAAGTAAAGCAACAAGTTTTTGTTCTGAAGTTTTTTTTCAACAATTTTTTTTTTAAGTTTTTAAAAAATGTGGGAGCAACGGATTTAAAAGTTACAAGAAACTTAATTTGAACAACATTAAAAATACTTAAAAACAAACCTATAGCTATTCATCTAATTTCCTCGTATTTTTCTTAATACTCTTTGTACATCACTCTGAAGACATGTTTTATTCTAATTTTCAGGGCTGATCTACTTGCTGATGTATCCTTACGTGTTCGTCAAAGTCATCAACTTGAAAATATCGGAAATAACGTTGGAATCCGAATTGAACCGGGGCAGCACCAAGTACGTGTCCCTCGGCACCCTGACCGTCGTGTTCGTCTCCACCTTGTACCACCTCGTCCTGCTGAGCGTTTTGAGGTGCTTTTGTGTTGTTGTGTTTGGTTCGAGCCAGATTTGGTAGGAAGCACTGTACTGAGTGTTGAAAAATCCCCGTTAGTAGGATTTAAATTAATTAAGGTAATACTGTTGGGGATTTTTCAACACTAAACACAGTGCTTTTTACCAATTTCAAATATGATTTGAGCTGTTTTGGAAATTAACTTGTTACAGTTTTACTGCAAAGCTTAAATTAAAACTTAAAATGATACTATGCTTAAGCATTGTAAAAAATAAGTTTAAATTTTTTTTTTTAATAAAAAAATAATCATGTAATGTTAATAAACATAACGTTAGAAGTAAATAGAAATACATTGCTGTATTAAAAAAAAAAGAATTTAATTTGATTTAACTAAAAAGTTATAATGTTTTTTGTCAACAACTTAAAGTTGAACATAGTTCTTAACAAGCAAAGATAAAATTGTCTGAAATATTAATAGAATATGTATATTTACTATATATAAATATTTTTTTCATTGTGTATACAAATTCATAACTTCGAATTACCAGATACTATGCAATCTCGAACATATTTGAAATGCAACAACTGAAAAGAAAGTACACAATCATCTTAATATCTTTCGTTTGGATTGTATCAACAGCTGTTGGTGTATATTTTAGTAAGTTTTTAGATTAAAACCAAAATGTTTTTTATTTCAATACAAACTTTACTGTCACAAAGTAAGCAATTCGTTTGACAAAAAGGTTATGTTGGACTAATTAGCCGAATAAAACTTCTACTAAGTTATTTTAAAGTGTCCGCACATCTGTGAAAATTAATAAAAGTCTTTAGCAACTGAATTTAAGACTTAAACTTGACCATATTAAAACTTGTGTACAAGTTTACTGATGATCTAAAAATATATGTTTTCAGTGATTAAAAGAAAATTTTAACTTGATTGATCTTCACTTTTTCACTGCTATTAAAATAAATGTTACTACACTTTAAAAATCTATAACTTTTACATAAAATAAAGACATATTATCATAAAAAAGTTGATTAATAAATAAGTAAATGCTAATCCCAAAGAAATTCAATTTAAAAATGCTAATCGTGTGTAGGCATTTATTTAAGTTTTTAACAAAAAAGCTCAGTTGTGAGTTCATCTTTTAGTTTTATTCATACTTAATAAGTATAATATACTTATATTGTTTATTGAACAATAAAAAAGCGCTCAAAAAGTTTGGTCTAAGGACCTGGTGTACAAAGGAACCTTTAAACCTTTTGTCGTACACCACACATACTAACAAACTTTTTTCTATTTTTTCTGAGCTGTACAAACTATACGCTTAGAATTTTCAATTATTACATACTTTAAGTTTGCTTTGTAGGTTTTAAGTCGTTTTGATCGAAATCTGAAGAAGAAAGTGTATTTATAAAGAAGAAGTATGGTCTAATATTAATTTAAAGGCTTATAAGGTAAGGATGGGCAACTTCTTTAGGGTTTAACATAAAAAATAATCTTTTTTAGGCTGGATTTGTTTTTGAAATTATTAGCTGGCTGTGTAAATTTTGAAAAAAACAACACTATAAAAATTAATAACGCAAAATTCTGCGTAGTTTTTTTTTAATAAAATAATCATTTAACAAGTACTTCTGAGTTCTGTGTAATAAAAGTTGTATTAGGATCACACTTTAAATTGTTTATTATAAAAAACCTCAGCTTTATGTTTTGCAAAATATTTTTAACCTATCAAATACGTCACGGACCAAATTTTTCCCCGGACCTTTCGTTTATCATCCGTATTTTAATGTATAACTCTGAAGCAAAAATAAATCAACTTATAGTATAAACTCTTAAAGTTCATTTTTACTGGGGTTGGAAAGAGTATGCAGCTAATTGCATAAATATTTAATTTAAACCTGAAATTTAAACAAAAGCCGACGTAAAACTCATTTCAGTTCCAAACTAAGGTTGACTTTTTATTTTAAATATGTTTTTTGTTAAATTGTTATACAACGGTTTGTCATCTGAAAAACTAAAAAACATCAAAACTTTTTTTTTTTATTTGCAATTTAAATTTAAGCACTTAAATTTAGAAAAAATTATAAATAAAGAAGTAGTTTTTTGTCAACTAAAAAAACTATTACTTAGTATCGCTTTTTATTTGATAGATCTAAATAATAGTTTAAACGTTTAGTTTTTCAAATAAAAAAGTAAATTAAGACTGTCTGTAAAAAGTTGTACCTGTTGTAAAAACGAAAACTTTAAGTAGTTAAAGTTTTGGTAAAACAGTTGTAATATTAAAATATTTAAGCATGTTTTGAGTTTTGAAAATTACTTTAACTTTAATACATGAGTAGTGTGAAAACTTTTGTCACGATATTTATCCTGTTTAGACCAAGACAGCAACAAATGGGTTAGTATATATTATTCTCCACAAGTGCTGTTTTATTTCTACAACCCCAAGTCAACGAAAGTACAAGACCAGGCAAATTTGGCAGTCATGGTTGTTGGGATATTAGTGGTCCCGGTCGTTGTTATGGTCAGTTACATTATAGTTAATTTATCTACTTGTTGTAAAAAGCAAAAGTTTGTAGATTTATTGATTTGGTAATAATCAATTATAAACATGGTTTCATTACAGCATATATTTTTGTTATATATGTTTAGTTAATAAATTTTAAAGAAAAAAATTGTGCAAGTGATTTTATTAATTGATGACAGATGCTCATGAGCAGCCATCATAAAGGAGCCACGGGGGGTCATGAGGTCATAAGGCTATAATTTTAAACTTACACTAGATATTCTGAAGTTGTCGATAAAGAGCAAAAAAAGGTCTTAGGTGCTTTTAATGGTAGTTTTTTGAGTAATCTTGTTGAAGGGGGCCATAGCTTTATTATTTTCTTTAAAGGTAGCCATTTGAAAAAAAAAGTTTGGGAAACCCTGATCTAACATCATCTAAAACATTTTTACGAGCTGTTTTTTAGCTAACAACTCGTTTAAACGCTGTTTTGCAGTCAAATATTTTACATACATTTAACTGTCGTTCACCAAGATAACGTTCACGCGGATCACGAAATCAAAGATCCGATGTGAGATGAAGAAGTGCCGGGAGATCAGGTCTTCCAACATCCGGGAGAGGATAGAAGAGCAGGAGGATCTTCTCAAGTACCTCACCTGGATGCAGATCGGCAGCTTGTTGAGCGCACGTCAGTTTTTTATGAATAACGGACTTGTTAAAACCATTAATCTTTACAATGGAATATCTTCGGTGCTTGAAAGTGAAAGTATTTTATAAAAAATAGTATTTTTGGTTCTCAATTGTAAACTTAATTTTTTGACTGTTTAAAAATTAATTGAGACTTTTTGATGCTAGTATTTTTTTTAAGTTTTGTATATAATTTTATTTGTATTATAAGTCAACAACTCAAAAGTAAAAAGACTTTAAAGTGAGCTTTAAAAATTATAGTTTTTGTTGACGATATTTACCCTTTGGACATACCAGTTAAGTTAACTTTAAAAAAAATTGTTTGACATAAAGAGTTTAAACTTTATAGGATATATATTTAGTAGTTAAAACCAGGAGTGGGCAAACGATGTCCACACTAAGTCCTGTCTGTCAAGCGAAAACATCCGGCCCGCTTTAAATACCATTTAGTTTTGAAAAGTTGTGAAAAACTTTTTTTTATTTTGAAGTATATGAAAATGAATCATTCGCAAGTTGATGCAGTGCTAACTTGATTTCTGTCTCAATAAAGTTTTTTTTTTTTTTTTTTGTATTTTTTAAAAATGCGTAACTCGAAAGATTTTGTTTGAACAAACTCGGCCTGTTACTTTTGAAAAGCTGTTGGACCGTAGTTTAAATTCTTATTCTCTAACATTTAAAAATGTTCGATATCAACAGACTAAATACCTGTTTAATAATTCTTTGTACAATAAATATTTAGTAGTTAAATTTACAACAGTTTCAAGATGAAAGTTATTTAAATTTCAGTGCCAATAGTACTTCTCTACGCCATGGAGCTGGCAGGCTTCCTTGCGAACTACGACTGGATGCAAACTGTCTGTGGTTACCTTTTGATTTTCGTTGGGTGAGAAAATTTAAAACTATATAGCTTTCTAAACAAAGCCCGTGCTCCATAAATTTTAGACCGAATAGCTTACTTTAAAATGGTTAAAAAGTTAACAATGCTGAGTTTATTTTAGTTTCAATATTTAATAAAGGTTGAACTTTTTTTTCAGCTTTGTAAACGTGTTTGTGACTCTGATGCGAAGTAAAAAGTACAGGACCGACCTGAAGTACTTGTGTTTGAAAGCTGTTTGTGAGAAAAATGACGACTGATTTTTGTATATTTTTCAAGGATTTTAGTAACTTAATTGCTATAAGTTTATTGTAAAGTTTTCAGCCGTAGTCATTTTTTTTAATTTAGCAGTTAAAGTTTATTTTAAATCGAAATTTCTTAAAATAAGGGGGCGATATCAACCTCTTTAGAAAACTTTACAAATAATTTGGTTAAACTAGACAATATTTTTTGTACAGCAGTAGTATTAAAATAAAAGTTGTATATTCTAATTACCAATTACTATGTATATTTACTGTAAACTTTTGTATTTCTATGCTATGAATAATGATAAATTTGTAACCAATATCAACATTTGTATAAAAACTTAAGTTTTACTAAACGATTAAAACAAGTTTAAAATTTGCTCTTCAAAAGGCTAAAGAACTTTCTTTAAATGGAAAAGCTGTAAGATATAATTTATAAATGCTCTTAATATTTCAGGTTTTTGTTCAAAGTTGCATGCAGCACGTTTTTCTATCTATATTTATTTAAAACTTATTTGATGTCAATAATTAGTTGAATACTTTTTTTTAGTCCTGTTTTTTGTTTGTAATTGTTTTAATCTGTAATTACACTGCAGAATCTATAAAACTATTCAAATATTTTAAACACATACAACTTTTAGAATAATTACGTTTCTGTATTGTGTTTACTGAAGTTGTGAAATGTTTAATAAGTGTTTTAAAACTAACAGATTAAAGATGGTTTTTTTAAGCAAATTTATTAACATTTATACAGACAGAAATATTAGTACAAAACATTTAGTAATTAACTAAATAACTAATATTTAGATTTTATTTATATTCAAAATAAACAATTTTTTTTATAAAGGTAAAAAAATTATTGATAAAATTAAATTTATTTCTATTATATTACCTGAATTTTTTAGATAAAAAAGTTTAACTTTACAAAATCAGTACTACAGATACTAATATTTTATTATGCGGAGAGGTCTATACAAACAAAAATAAGAACGTTTAATGTTTTGTTATTTACTGTAACTATGATTAATAAAAAAAAATTAAAGAGTATGTAGTATATAAAAAAAGTACCTAAAATGATTAAATAAATTCCAAAATAATTACAATTATAGTTTTCAGAACTTGAAACTAAGACGAAAGAATTGTCTAAAAATTACAGCAGCCAACTATACTTACCCAAGACCTAAAAGTATCAATGCTATAAAAACAAAATGTCTAAATTTACAATTTACAAGCTTGTTCAAAACCACCATCAGCCACTAAAACATCAGTGATGAAACATCCTGTGCTGCAGGTGAGCCATGGTGATGTCATAATCATCGCAAGCCCTGACAACCGCATCGTCCATTGAAGATCCTCCAGGGCTCGCTATGTAGACAACCCCGCTCTGACGGCACCTGTCAATGTTGTCGGTGAAGGGAAAGAACGCGTCTGACGCCAAGGAGACTCCGCGCATCTTCCCCACCCACTCCTCAATGTCTTGATCGGTGAGGAGCTTGGGAGCGTCCACAAACTTCTCGCGCCACTCCTCCTCCTTCAGCTCCTTTCCGACGTTGCCGTTCACGTAGGCGTCTATCAAGTTTGCCTTTTCGGCTCTTTTCACGCCAGCCTTGAACTTCATGCTGAGGACGTTGGGGTGCAGCCGGAGCCACCAGTTGTTTGCCTTGTCCCCTGCCAGCCTCGTGCAGTGGATCCTGGACTGCTGCCCGGCCCCGATACCTATTGTTTGTCCGTCTCTAGCATAACAGACCGAGTTGGACTGGGTGTATTTCAAAGCGGTGCTGGCAACTACAAGGTCTCTCAGCGCTTCTGCAGGGAGCTTCTTGTTTTTGGACACGATGTTGCTGAATGAGGACTTGGTGACAAGGTGAGTGTTCCTGGGCTGCTCCAACTTGATGCCATATATTGTCCTGGTCTCCATTGCTTCTGGTTCATAATTTGCATCCATCTTTAGCACAAGGTACTTTCCAGACTTCTTTTTTCTCAGGATGCTCAGAGCTGCTTCACTGTAGCCTGGCGCTATGATCCCGTCCGAAACTTCTCTGGAAATAACTTTTGCAGTTATTTCATCACAGTTGTCAGACAAGGCAATGAAGTCGCCAAAGGATGACATCCTGTCACAGCCTCTGGACCTGACATACGCGGTTGCTATTGGTGAAAGTTGGTCCACCAAGTCTTCAACCATGTAAGCTTTGGCAAGCTCACTGGTCAGCTCAACAGCAACGGCTGCTCCAGCAGGACTGACGTGCTTGAAGCTGGCAGCGCTTTCAATTCCTAACGATCCTTTCAGCTCCTTCACCAGTTGCCAGGCGTTCAACGCGTCACACAAGTTTATGTAACCCAGCATTCCATTGAGAACTTCAAATGGAAGGTTTTGGTTGGTCAAAAAGGCACAAGCAGGTTTTTGATGCGGGTTCATACCGTACTTGAGACTCACACTGCAATCTCCTTTGCTGTTGTGTTTTAGCATGTAGGAAGATATTGCCACATCGTAGTCTGCAGTGTGGGCAAACGCTTTTGTGGCCAACTTCTGCTTCAGCTTGCTGCTAGTGCTATTGTCCTCACTGCTTTCAATTTCTTTTAATACCAAGTCATAATCACCAGGGTCGCTGATAACGGTTACAAACTTGTGGTTTTTGGCAGCCGCCCTGAGCAGTGTCACCCCTCCAATGTCAATTTGCTCAACTGCTTCATCCATGGGGACATCCCCCTTGCTGATAGTGTTTTTGAAAGGGTACAAGTTGCACACCACCATTCTGATGTTGTTCAGCTTCAGCCTCTCCATGTCTTCAAAGTCTCTCTGACAATCAGTTGCCAGGATACCGCCGTGCACCGCCGGATGCAGGGTCTTCACCCTTCCTCCAAGGATCTCAGGGAATCCCGTGACACTGCTGACATCTTCAATGGAGATGCCGGCATCCCGAACCTTCTTGGCAGTTCCTCCACTTCCCAGCAGTTTGTACCCGCATTCGGACAGTTTTTTGGCGAAACTGACCAGCCCAGTTTTGTCTGACACGCTTAATATGGCAAATTTCTTGCAGTCAGCAGAAAGTTTCATCTTTTTTGCATCATGAACCATGGTTAAATTACAAAATCTACTGGTGATAAAAGTACTATGAAAAATAAATAAACTAATCATAAAAGTAAATGTGTGATTAATGTGTATAATAAAAATCTATAAAATTCATCATATATTATAATGTACTAATTTAAAATAAACAACTAGACCCTTTTTCTATAACAATATGCAGTTGAAGGTTTTGTAATTTATTATAAAACAACTGAAAAATTTTTTCAAGGGTAGTTTGTATTATCACTTTTTAACATATTATCTAAATACATTTTACAACATATTTTTCATAGAATTAGACCTATTCTTAAAAGCTTTAAGATAACATATACCAAAATTTATTGATTTTTTTCAGTTGATAACTATTTTATATTTGTTGGTACTACTGTTTCAGTAACTAATGTTTCAGTTATAATTTATAATGTAATTAGTAACTAATAGCCTAGTCTTTTTCAAACATTATTAAACTTTTGAGGTTATTTTAAGGAGTAAATGTTAGTTTACTTGTCTCTTATAGGATTAAGAGAAAAATTACATCACAATATTAAGTGAACATCTTAAATAATAACTTAATTTATTTTTTAATGGTTTTGCACTAATAGTTTTTATTCTATAATAAATTTACAGCTAGAAAATATTTACAAACATTTGCTAGAAGCAGAATTAATTACAAGAATCAGGGTTGCCAAAGGTTATTTGTAAATTATTATAGGTTTATAAAAAACAATTTTTTTAACCATTTTTAGTAAAAATTTAACTTGAGTTAGAAATACTGTCATTAGTAAAACAACATACTTTGAAGCTACTTTAAATGTGTTTTTTTAATAATTTTTTTAATTAAACACAAAAAAATTTACTGGATCAAAATTGTTTAATCTTTATAATAGAATTTTTATATATAATGAAACTTTGTTACTAAACATGTAAAACTAGTTAAAAATTTCAGGTTTTTTGTCTAAAATGTCAAATTCTTTTATTTTTTTGCAACACTAAATAATATAAAATAGTTTAAAACAGAGGTACAAATAAAAATACAAACCCAAGATTTATAAATTAAAATAAAACAAAATAAAAGTGATTTGATATCATTGTCTAAACTTGATTAAAGCCATGCTTTTTTGACTACAATCTTTGAATTAGATTTAAGAACATGACATAAAGGATACAAAATAACTAGCATATTTTAAAATTATTTTTACAATTTGTTATTTTTTAGGAAAATGTGTAGTGAAAGCAAATAAATTGTATATGAGATTCTAAATTGAACAAAAATAGTTCTCAACTTATTTGAAAATAAAGAGACAAATATACAACATTAATTAATCAAAATTTTATTTTTAAATTTAAGTTTCACCCTTTAAGGAATCTTCAGTTACAATTTAAATGTGAAAAATAAAAATCAAACAAGACATTGAAGATACTATAAATAAAGCAAAGCAAAACAAGTGAATTAGAAATTGTAACTTATGATACTTAAAAAGATTTGAGTCTTAAACATAAAAATTGACTGTACTAGAATTACTAAATAAATTGAAAACTTTAACTGAGGTATTGAACATAAAACTACTAGATTTAAAAATACAATCAGCTTAAAGTGAATAAATAAACTAAATAACTTACATATTACCATGTACAAATGGATTTGAATTAAATTTATAACTTGATAAACTACTAGCTAGCTGAAGTTAAATTGAACTAATTTAAAAGTGCATTAAATTTTTTTGAATAATATTGCTTCTATCATTATGACTTAAGTAATGTATACTTTGAACTAAGTTGATGTTATAATTTAGTTTTTACAGTTTAAAGCTGGAGTTTTGTTAAGTTATTTAAATAGGACTAAAAACATTTTGTACTTATAAATGAAAATTAATTTAAAAGAATAAAATAGCATGCAAAATTAATTAGCAAGCGCTTAAGTCTTAAAGTGAAGCTTTTTTTAATGTGGACAAATCGCAAACAGTTTGTGTCTTTTATTTAAATTGTTTCTTTTATTGCAGGGTTCGTGCGCAAAATTTTTTTCATTTAGCCTGACTTAGATCAATTTAGCCTGACATTTTTCAAAGTAAAGAAAATCTCGTATAGAATTAATTTTAGATATGGAGGGGTCTTTATTAGTATTATTGTAGTCTCCGACTTCAACTAGCTTTATCTTAAAAATATTGAGCTTTAAAAACCTGGAAAAAGCAACTCATAGTTTAGTTACTACTCAATAAAATAAGACTAAATTGTAAAAAAGGTGATTGACCCCCCTATGCCCTTAAAATAACAAATTCAGTGATAAGTTCTAAAAAAGTGTTATATCTAGTCTATTACTAGTGTAAACATTTAATATATATTACTAAACACAATTGTTTAATTTAATTAAGCACTAAGTAAAAATTATAACCAGAAGATTTATAATAAAACAACGTACATTGTGTGTTTTATTAAAAATTAAAATGAAACGCTTACACAAGTTTTAAAATTCAAACAAACAGTTGAGTTGTTGAACTAAACTGTAATGTTTAATTCAGATTCTTTTTATGAATTTTCACAATTATGACGTATATAATCTTTTAAAACAAAATAGTAAAGAATCTTAAAAACTTTCTAGAGGTTCAACAAAAGGTTTTAAGCATTTATTTTTACAAATACTGACTGATTTTGTCTTTAATAACTAAATCATTATTTAGAAATAAATTCACATCTCAATTTGATCTTAAAAAGATTTCTCAATTACTTTTAATCAAAAATTTTGAAGCATTTGAACTGAGAAAAACTGAAATTCTCAAATTTTTAAATAAAAAAGCTGATTTAGTCTGATGTTTTTCATCTTTTTTTTTAAACTGATTTAGCCTGACTTAGCCTGATTTAGTCTGACTTTCTTTATTGGAAATATTATTTAAGGTTTTTTTATTATGTTTTTGTATTATAACTTTGATATCATTTATAGAGCTGTATGAATCTTTGCAATTATTTTTGTTTATAATTTTGTTGAGTACTTCATTGTTTTTAAAATGTTAATCGATGAGTTGGAAGAATATTTTCTCTAAATTTGTTTTAAAAGATTGGCAGAAGGGTGGGTTGAAGTAGATGATTTCTTGGTCGGATTTTTTTTTTTTAGTTTGAGGGTTTTTATTTTCTGAGTATTTTAGTATGTGTTTAAAATTTAAATCATTTAGAGCATTTTGGTATGTGTGTAGAGAGTTTTTAAATATTTTTTCAGTTTTGGAGAGTCTCTTAATCCTTTTTTCAATAATTTATGGGAGGTTTTTTTTCGTAAGTATTGTGTGGTTTGATTTTTTGATAACATATTTAACATCTGAGTTTTCTTTGCGGTATGGTTTATATTTGTTGTCAGTGAGGTTTAGAGTTGTGTCTAAAAAGTTGCATGCCATTGGCTAGGCCGTTGTCTCTATATAAACCAATTTCATTATTTTTATAGAGGGATTTAAGTTGTTTAGGACGTAAAGGCCTATAAGGTCACAGAAAATGATCCCATTGGTACATCAAATAATGTGTTGCCGTCTTTTTTAATCCATGTTTTGCTGTTAATGTTAGAATTGTCTTACAGGTGTGTCTGATTAAACTTATATCTTTATCTTCTATATTAGTGTAAGCTCTTGCAAAGCTTATGGCTTTCATCAAGTGCTCTTCTTTTTACCCCAGTATAACAGCATGTGCACAAATTATTATTTTTTTTTAAGTAAAAAATTATTTAATTAACAAAAAAAAAAAAGTACAACTTAGTTGATAAAAGTAATAGTAATGTTCTCTGAAAAGACTTATTTTTAACAAACCTCATCTCTCAATTATATTGAAATTTTAAACATTAGTATTATACTAAAATTACCAAATTAGTAAAGTATGAAAAGAAATATGTTTGAATCCTTTAAGGCCTTAGGGGGAAAAACACTTTTTTTAACAAAAATTAACTTTAGCTTTAACATGAAAGCTTTAACTACAAACTATAAGCTAGTTTTTATAGAATTCAAAAATATCATACAACTATTTTATTTTTTGTAAAAAGTTTTCAATACAAATGTATCGACTGTAATTTTTTTGAGGTAAATTTTCTTGGAAACTTTAAAAATCACTTAAAATCTATCTCCTCTTTCATTTTCAAGCAATCTTCTTGAAATTTTCTGGAAATGTTCCTTACATTATAAGAAAAAATATGTTACTTATAAATTTTGATAATTTAAAAAAATTAAAATTTTATGACAAAAACTAAAAAAAAAGTCTTTTTTTATTTCAAAAAAAAAGTACCTTAACTTAAATTTTTTTAAATTCACAAGTAACGCTTTTTGTTATTGTATAAAGATTAGACTGTGAAAGTTAGAAGAAGATTGCTTCAAAAATGTATGAGATAGATTTTAAACAATTTTTTTTTTTTGTTGTTTAAGTTTTCCCTTTCCATAGGGAATCTATTATGTGGCCCGACTTTGACTGGTCATATCTCAAAAATAATTAAATCTTTTTAAAAGCATAAAAAGCATCTTAAAGATTAGAAAAAATAATATAAAACAAGATCAACTTGTAAAAACATGGCTTACCCCCCTTCTATGGTCTTAACTTTAAAACTTTTTTTTAGTAAGACATATAACAAAATTTGTTTTTGTAGACAAATATTATTCAGGTTCATTTATTTAACAAATAATACAATCAAAGAAAAAAGTTAAAAACTAAAAATATTTTCTATTTTTTAATTAATAACTTTGTTTTCATTTTCAATAAATGTGGTACAAGAAAAACAATAAAAGAGAATTGTTTTAAATAAACAATAAACAGGACAAAAACAAACGTAAAACATAACTGTTTGAGATATAAATTGAAAAATAATATAAATATTTTTACCCTTAATGTCCAATTGTATAATAAATCTGATCTTTTTTTTCTCAATTTATTCCAAAGCTCTACATTTAATACTTTTAAAGAAAATTTCATTAAAGGTCTAGATATATTAAATGAAAATAAAATAAATTTTATAATTGGTGGTGATATAAATATAAACTTATTTAATAGAGATCAGCGTACTTGTGACTATTTTAATTGTATTTCTAGTGCTGGTGCTAAACAATTTGTTGATTCCCCAAATAGACTTTCCTCTGATTGCTCCTCTAGTTCTTTGATTGACCATGTATATTCTAGTTTTGGGAGTGAGAAGCTAAATGTTAATGTTGTAGATTATGATATATCTGACCATACGCCTGTTGTTTGTGAAATTAAATGTTTAATGAATAAAAATGAATTTTGTTATCAAAAATCAGTTCAAGATTTTAGTAAGTTTGATGTTGGAGTTTTCAAATGATCTTAGAAGGAACTTGGGTAAATTGAAAATGAGTATTATAAAAGGTGAGGATATAAATGAGTGTTGGAATGAGTTTGAGAGTGTGTTTGGTAGCACAGTGTTTTATCATACACCAATTAAACTTTTAAATAAAAAAGATCAAAAACTAAAAGCTAAACCTTGGATTTCAAAGGGGATTATTGTTTCAATTAAAAAGAAAAATCTAATGTTTTTGTCCGCCATCAAAGATAAAACAAAAAAAAAATTCAACTACATTCAAAAAATATAGAAATATTCTGAATTGGGTTATTGAATGATCTAAAATACTTTATTTTAAACAAGTTGTAAACAAAAACAAAACAAACAGTAAAAAGTTGTGGAAAATATTTAACAATATTGTTGCTACTAAGCCTATCTCTCATTCAAAAATCAATAGTGTGCTTGATGTGCATGGTAATGTTGTTGTTGCACCAAAAAAAATTGGTAATGTTATGAATAAAAATTTTGTGTCTATTGCTGATGATTTAATAAAAAAAAAGAACACGTGTTGCTTGTGAAAATGATGTAAAAAATGGTTTTGTTATTAAGAATATATCAGCGAGTGAAATTGAAAATTATAGTAAAACAATGAACCCTAACAAGAGTGTGCGTTCTGATGTCCGTAGTATTTGTTTTGTGAAGCTTGGTGAATAAATAATTTCTCCCTACCTTTCTATGTTGTATAATAGTTGTGTTGAGTATGGTGTTTCCTAATTCTCTTAAACAAGCTGAGGTAGTGCCGATTTATAAAAATGGTAAAAAAAAATGATGTAAATAACTATAGACCTATTTCTCTTTTGTCTCCTTTTTCTAAAACTTTTGAGTCATTAGTGTGTGAGAGACTGAGTGATTACTTTCTGTCAAATAATTTACTGCACTGCAAACAATATGGGTTTACAAAAAATAGTACAACTGAGTTAGCAGTAAATCTGATTGTTGAGGAACTAATTGATACTGGTGAAAAAAAAAGGTAAATTGTTCTGTTTTCTTGGATCTTGCAAAAGTTTTTAATACTGTTAATCATAAAATTTTAGTATCAAAACTTAAATGTTATAACATAAAATGCTCAATGTTAAATTTTATTGAAAGTTATTTAAAAGATATAAGTCAGTCTAATGTTGTAAATAATGTTGTTTCTGAGCGTGAAATTTTGAATGTTGGGATACCTCAGGGTTCTTGTTTTGGTCCATTGTTGTTTCTTGTATATATAAATTACATATTTTCAGCTACAAATATTAAATTGAGATTCTTTGCAGACAATGCTTGTCTGAGTTATCAACATTGTGATATTGACCATGTTAATGCTGTTATAAATATGGAGTTGAAAAAAATTGATGAATGGCTGTGTAAAAATAGATTGTTTATTAATTATTCAAAGACAAAGTTTTTGCTGTTCAATAGAACTGCAAAAAAAAGAATAAATTCAGTGTTAAGGTAAATGGATTTATGATTGAGCAGAGTGAAAATATTAAATACTTAGGTGTGGTACTAGATGATAATTTAAATTGGAAAACACATTTAAAGTACCTTAAGTCTAAGCTTTGAGGAGTTGTTTTATGATGTCAAAATTGAGATATTATTTGGATACGAGTACTTTGAAACTGGTGTATAATAGTTTGTTTTATCCTCATATCCTGTATTGTATATCTGTTTGAGGTGGTGCTGCTATTATTTGAGGTGGTCATTTTAAACCAATTGTTTGTATGCAAAAAGAATTGTAAGATATGTTTGTTGGTGCCTGCACTGTCTCCAGCAAATTCATTGTTTTTTAAAACTGGTATTCTGAAATTTAATGAGGTGTTTAATTTGCAAGTTTGTGAGTTGATGCTGAGTACTTTGAGAGGATTTGAGGTTGACCACAATTGTTTTACTCCAGTAAGTATGGCTCATACACACAATACAAGACATTCAAAAAATAATAATTTTGTAATTGAAAGACCTAGAACACGGCTTGGCCTAAACTCCTTCAAGTATTTGGGCCCTAAGTTGTGGTCTAGTGTTCAAGAAATTTCTAAAAACCTAAAAAAGGATCAGTTTAAATATAGTTACAAAAAATTCTTGTTGAGCCAGTATACAGAGTAGGTTTAGAGTGATGTGGTTGAGTAATTAGTGTTGCACGCAGATTTTGCTTAATTGCTTTTGGTTGTTATTTTTTATCTGTTTCTCTTAATATATGTATGGTCAATTTTGTTTGTGTTTACTCTGATTACGATTTGCGGTTTTTGTCTGTTGATGGGGAAAGATTTTGTATGGTTGAGCGTGATTGTTTATTTGCTGCTTTACAGTTTTTGTTATACTTTTGTTATATTTTATTTGTTAGCTGTATATATTAATTACTATTGCATAAATATAAGTTTTTTTTTTCTTCTTACCATTATTAGACTAAAATTAATTCTACCAATACAAGTTTCAGAAACTACATTTTTCTTAGTAGTTTTTTTTTTAATTTAGCCTAATTTTTAATTTTTTCTGAGTAACATTTTGGTAAGTTAGTTAGTAATCAAGCTTTAATATAGTTATTTAAAGATTATGTAATTATTATAATACTAGTTTTATGCATTTTCTCAACAACTGATTGTAATTTCACTATGGTGACGGTGATCACATGATTTGATTTTTGGTGTGATTTTTTGTTGTAGGCCAGTGAACACTTACTTGGGGATTTGAGCTTCATGATTTTCCAACACTTCGTGGTTTCAGTGTTGAGATTTAGCCTTGTGAGTGTTCTCCAAATGGCGTGTCACCAAGGATTTTTTTATTTGTTTAAAAAATAATTTTTGTTTATTTTATTTTTGGATGTTAAAGTTAAATATTGATGAGGCAGGTAAAATTACATATGATGTAACACACTCACTTTCCCCCAGAAAACGTTTATCATTGCAAGGGGTAGTGTTTGACACTGATGTTTTATACTATAAAAAAAAAAGTGAAGGCATAAAAGTTTAAGTAGAATAGCTTTAGAAACCCGCGAAAATTTCAATAAAAAAATTTCCCTAGTTTACAACTATTTTTAAATAGATAAACCAGGGCCAATATGAGCTATTTGAAATCTACAAATATATGAGCTTTTTTTATAATTTATTCTATTTAAATGAAAAAATTAAGCATTGCCGATTTTTTTGGGGATAATTTAGTTTGAAAAACAAACTTTAAAAAAAGACATATATTTTTCTTCATTTATAATGTATAAAAAACAATGAAAATGGTTCTCACAAAGATGGTTTAGACTCTAGAACAGGGTTTCCCAAACTTATTTACTAAATCGCCCCCTTTTCAGAAATTTGAAAAAAAATCGCCCCCCACGATTTTACAAAGTAGTTTTTCTCTTGAGTACAAAATTTTAAGCCAAAAAAGTTGTGTTTGAAATGTAATTCAGTCCGGTACTTCTTATGCACGCACTTTTGGGCTATGTTTAAAGTAGTTTACAGGGCTTTAGAAAATAATCTACAGTTATTTTCTTATAAGCCCAGTAAAGTATATAAAAATACTTAATTATTAAAAATCCTTTAGTAACTTGTAATCAATCCTTTTTAAATATGAATTGTTTCAAAACTAATAAAACTTTTAGGTTAGTGGTGGACAACTTTTGTAGTCAGCAATTCATATTTACTATAAAGTCTTTTCTAGTTTCAACTCGTTAAAAAATAAGATTGCGGGCTGCATAATTTAAAAAAATAACGTATAAGAAAACAAAAAAACTGGAGGGAAATTGTAATAAAATGTTTAGTATTATTGTGATCTAAGAAACACTATTGTGAACTGATACCCAAGTTGAAAGCGTATTTCAAAATATTAAGTATCAAAAAACTAATTTTATTTATTTTTCAGAAAGTAGTTTTCAAGTTAATTAGCGGGTCGAAATTTGACTGAATCCGAACCGTACGTTACCCATCTAAAATCTTAACTGAAACCTGGCATTGTAATAATCTCTCATATAACGAATTTTGGACATTTAGTAGTTAATACTAAGTAACTTATTTAAGCCGCACAAAATACTTAATTTTTTTTTATAAATAGGCATATTCTAAAATTACTATACCAGAGATTAAAAAACTATAAAAGAATGAACAGTTTATTTTACACATAATGAAATAAATATTAAAACATAATTTCTGATCTAGTTTGAGGAAGTTTGACCGACTGATTGATTATCTCACATGAAAAGTAGTTTCATCAACAGCTTCAGTTAATGCAGTAAAATTATAAATTTCAATGCGAAGATATATTATAAGCAAGTTAGCTGTAAAGTTAAAATTTTAATTTTAAACATTTTAAAATATATGTTGCGTAGTAGAATACCATGAAATAGTATTTGACTTGGAATAACCTTAAGGAAACTAAACCTTTATTTTAACAATTTTTTTTATCTTAATTTAAATTCAAATTTAAAAAAATCAAATGTTTTACAGTTAATTCTGTGAACAGATAGTAATCAATTAAAAAAAACTGTTAATTAGGTTAAAATTTTGTTTTGTAACTGTAGCAGTCTTTTTGATGGCTTATTTAATTGTGTTTATTTTTTTTTCTAGCTATTAGCCTATAATAATTTATCAAAGAAAAATAGTGAAAAACTAAAAGCTAGTGTTGAAATATTAAAATAAACAACACATTCTAATTGCTAAGATACTTTGAATTAAGATAAAACAAAAAACAGTTGTATTAATAGTTTGAAAATCCTCAATATATGAATTTCTTAACAATAATAAATCAAGTTAGAAAATAAAAATGAGTTTAAGAATCTTTTTGATGAAAATTTTTAAGTCATCTCAAATAAAGACCTTAAATCTATACTCTTTTAAAACCAAAAAAATATTTTTTGACATAAAAACTTTAATGGTTATCAAGATTTATTTATTTATTAAATAAACAGATTAAACAAGATTAAATAAATATTTTTCAAACAAATATTTTAATCACTATGCTTTAAAAACTTTTAGTGTAATGTAAAACGAGAAATATAAACTACAAAATTAACCTGGTCAAAAAAAAACTATTAACATTTTTAAAACATAAACCATCTAATAGTTTCAGTAGACTTCCGCTTAAGTTCGCACTTTGAACAAAATCGAAAAAAGGCGAACTCAAAAATGCATTATCATTTATTTTTACAAAATGACAAATTTCAATATGTTATATGCAATAATGTTATGAATAAATATTAAATCCACTAAAACATAAAACAAACATTCATTTAAAAAATAGGTCTATATGAGCTATAAAATATTATATATTTTTTGTTTTATTGATACTTAGTTAGTAATAGATTTTTTTTTATCTTAAACTTAAGAAAATATAAATTTGCACTTTTTTTAGGTAAAAAGTGCGAACTCAAGAGAAAGTCTACCGTAATTAATATTTATTAGGCATTATGAAACCTGTTATAGAATAAATAACTTAAAAGAACTTTTAATATAAAAAGACTACTTGAATACAATACAAACCAGGTTAAACAAGAAGTATTTTAAAAGATCAAATAAATAAATAAACTTTCAAAAAATAATGTCTGCTACTGAATTCAAATACAATGCGAAGGATGAGGTTCATGAACTCTTGCAAGTTTTTCTAATCTGATTCTAAATCAGTAAAATAAAGCTTTAAGTCACCTCCTTTACAAATATCTAGATTAGATCTTTTGCTCAAATTGTTAATAACTGAATTGAAAGTTTTTTTAATACTATAGCTAGAAGGAAAAGCTATAAAGAACAATCTAAATTTCTCTTAAATGATTGGAAGCTTTTGTCTTAGTTTTTGTTGAGTCTAAAAGCTTCCAGATCGTTCTTTGGAAAAGTTTACTTTAAGTTCAAGGTCAGTTTGTAAGTCTGAGAACGTTTCCTGTATGTCGTTTACTTCAAAAAGATCTGCCTCAAAGGGATTCATATTTTTATCTATATGATAGCTTTATTGTGACAAATCGAAATTTTAATTTTTAATAATTCAAAATTGTTAAACATTCCAGATTTTTCCAGGTTTTTTTTTTGCCTAAATTGTCAAACTCCAGGTTTTTCCAGGTTTCTAGGTAAATTGGCAACCTTGTATAGTTTTATTTCTTAGTCTAACTTAGTAAATTTTCAAAAAACAATTGGAAATATTATGAGGTGATACTTAATAATAGACATCATAGATTTTTATAAACCATTTATGATCACAAATAACATATATGTCAGGTTATAAAATGTCGAGATGAATTCCGATCGTCTATGATTTATGTAACTTTTAAGTAAAAAAATATATGAATGAAAATATGTAATTTACTTGAAAGTATGAATCATAAGCAATTGGTTTTTTTTCTATATTTTACATAAACAAAATAAACTTTTTTCTTTAAGTTTTACCTCAGGGTCAAATATTTAATAGCAAGCTAAAACTAGTAAAAAAGCAAGATAAAAAGTAAAAATTTTATAACTGCCCAAAATTTTAAAATCGCCCCCTTTTCTCCCCCTCACTAGTTATCGCCCACCCTTTCGCCCCCTTACTAATTATCGCCCCCCGACTTACTAAAATCGCCCCCAGGGGGGCGATATCGCCCACTTTGGGAAACCCTGCTCTAGAATCTAGATTCTAGAACGTAGAGAACAGAAGAAATATTTTAGCTATTGAGTCATGCACCACATATGTAGTTTAATATCGTTTCAGGATTAAACTTGTAAAGAAGACGTCTTCGGTTGTTTTTTTTAACAATTAAAACTGTACCAATAATTATACCTTACAAGAGTTACTTTTAAAAAGGGGCGTGTTTTGACTGGATTCTTATTTACTGTGCTACCCCTAAGAAAAAAAAGAATTTTTTTTGATTCACTTAATTGTTTTTTACACGAGAATATTTACATACATATTTTAATAGGTTTGATTATGCTTTTTTGCAAAATTTTAATTAATGAATAAAAAAATTATAAAGTTTAGAGGTTAAGAAAAGTTTTAAAGATTACTTGTGCAAAACTAGCTGTCAGGTGAAGGACATTTAAAATTAAAATTATCTTGTCTTTTTTAAATAATTTTAAACTTTGAAAGAGCCTATTTTCAAAAAGAAACTTTTTAATAAGTTGCATAAAGTTTTCAACTGAAGATAAATTTATGTATATCAAATAAGTAATAAATAATAAACTTGCATTGTTTTTGAAAAAGTTAAGTCTTACCTTAAACATTTTCATTTAAAGTTTGAAAAAAACTACATTAAGTTACTTGTAAAAAAACTATGTATGCAAATCTAATTTTACATAAACAACAATTTAACTTCTGGTTATATTAAAGCAAGTTCCTTAAGTCTTTCAATATGAAGTTTTCATAACGATTAGCTAAAAGTTTTAGAAAAAGAATAGAAAAAATTTTAAACATAAAATATTTTTTCTTTTGAAACTTAATCTTTATTAATCTTTATAACTTTATTCAACATTATTGTTTATTTTTTTTGTATAAATTTCTTGTTAAGTTAAATACATAAGTTCTTCTAGGTACATTAGACTTAAATGTTTTAACATCTTTATAAATCAATAAAAGTTAGAAACAATATTTTTAGAGAAATACTTTATTGTCTTATTTACAGTACACAAAATTAAGTTTTATTTTGTGCATGCTTTGTTTTGTCCACAAATGAGAATTGTAAATTATAGGCTGAATTATTCTAAAGAAATGGTTATATAGTATTAATTTGTTGCTATAAAATAAATCAAAGATTTAAATGATGAAACCAAAAAGATTTTAGCTTAAATTAATTTTGATATCTTCAGAATGAGAAAACCTATTTTAAAATAGAAATTAAGTATTAGAACTATTTTTAAAAGTTTAATTACATTTGAGATTAAAAAATCCTACTGTCGGGGATTTTTTGATAGTGATACATTTAATTTGCGACGCTTGCTACCATCTCTGATGAGTAATACCAATAAATTAAGTGTACCAACTACGAACATCTTTACTTTACAACATGTTTTTTTGAAGAAATAATTATAAAATAAAAGGAAGGGCCACTTTAAATGTTTTAAAAACAATTTTATAAAAGAATATTTATGTTTGCATTTCTATTTACTAATTCTATTAGATAATGATAGGCACCCACTCAATGTTCTAGGTATTATATGGAAAAGTAATTTAGAAAACAAAAACCTAAAAAGTGTCATACTACCCCACTTAAAAAAGCCTAGACATGTTTCTATTTCATATGTATTTGAAAAGTATCGTTCGTTTTTCTTTGGAGGTTATAGAAACTAAAACTTTAGACTGAACTATTTGTAAGATTATGTTTTTTTTGTATCTGAAATACCGTTTTGAAGTTTATTTTAAGTTGCCTTAAATGTTTATATCTCACCACAAGTATCATTTCTAAAAAAAATTAATAATATATGTAGTTGTGTTAGAAACATCAAGAATATTTTTTAAGTTGTGTTGAGTATAGTATATTTGCGAGATATTTTTAATAAAATCATTGTTTTAATGAAAGTTTGTAACATATAAATAGTCATTTAAAATGAACTGCAGTGTAATGCTTATTTTAAAGCACGAATATAACTTTTATTTAGAAGATCTTTTTAAGTTATTTTTCTATCATAAACTATGTTTTTTCACAGTTTTGAACAATAAAGAATTACGTGTTTAATTTATTTAAATGAAACCTTTGAATGCTCACAGATATTCTTTTAATAACTTATTTGCTAGTATGTAAGGAAACTATAAGTATTTATAGTATAAACATACGGTATTTTAAGTAACAAATTATTACAGGTAAAAATTAAAGTAATGGGTGGTAGTATTTCGAAGCTCATAGCAACTGATGATCTTCTATATCCCAATGTAGGAGTGAAACATTGTTTTGTTGATAACAAACAGTAAAGATAAAAAATAGATAAAAATGTCCTTAAAGCTAATTAAGTCGAAAAATTTGAATGGTTTGATTTAAAACATATTACTATATTGAGAATAAATAGTTATTTAAACTATAGTAGCATGTTAGGTTTATGTAACGTTTATAAGAGTTAAAACTTTAAAAAATTTTACCTTTAAGTAAGTATTTAAGTTTAAATTTTAGTCTTTATAAACCGGAAATAACTAGACTATAGCTTGAGTGTTTTACACTAGTTTTTGAGTTTAATCTATTTTGTTCTTACGGTTTTAATATTAACAACTAGTTATGATAATACGCATATTTGAAACATCTTATCAACAAAAGTAATTTAAAAAACAAAAAAAAAAATTTATTTTGATGGACTTTATTTAAATCTTTTTATTTTAATTAATTTTGTTTTAATTATTTTGATTAATTTAGAGCTATATAATAATCAAATTATAACACTAAATTTTTTTAAGCATGTTTAATCATTTTTTATGTATTCTAACACATCATTGTTTTATTATTACAGTACATAACAACTTAACAGCTTTTATAAGTTTTAAAAGTAATTAATTTTATCTAAATTACAACAAGTAAATTACTAAAGAAATTACTTTTTTTCATAACATTAACAAATGTAGTTTAGACTAAAAACTATTATATGTCAAAAAGTTTTTAAATAGCAAATATGAATAAAATTTACTGGATAAAACACATGTAGTGGCCTATTATAAGTCTTAATAAATTTAAAGGAAGTGCATGGTTATTCAATAACAAAAAATGAAATCATAATTTTATTCATGAATCTGCAAAAAGGTTTTGTTTGTTTGTATGGAACTTATAAGTTTCTTTTAATTTCTTAATATATTGTTTTAGATACATTTTGTTATTTAGAAATGATAGTTTGATCAATGGTGGTTTACATAAATATAATTACAACGAAAAATTTTCAAAGTTAATTCTGAACCGCTTTTTGTTTATTAATTTTTGTTAAATTCCGTAGGACAAAAACTTAATTTAGACTAGAAAATAGTTAAACACTTATCTAATCTTTGCTAGTTAATGTTTTTTTTAACATTTTTAAACTTAGTAGTAGAAAACGTTTCATAATAGAATTTGGAACCATTGTTTACAAAGAAAAAAAATGCTTATTTTATAGCAGTTTATCAAATAAATTTCTAATTTAAAATTAATTTTAAGTCACAAATATGTAAATTATCTAAATATATATATTTATAATATGCTTTTATGTGCTTTTACTAACTTTCTATTTAGTATATTTGAACCTAAAATATTAATTTATAAATCGAAACATTCAGTATTTCTTGTTTTGTGAGCAATTTTTGTCGTAATTTAATGTGCTTTTACTAACTTTCTATTTAGTATATTTGAACCTAAAATATTAATTTATAAATCGAAACATTCAGTATTTCTTGTATTGTGAGCAATTGTTGTCGTAGTTTATTAAATTTATTTTGTAAAAGCATTAGTGTTATAACTAATTTTTATAACAATTTTAGCTTTGATATGATTAAAAGTTGTTGTTTTAGAAAAAAAATTAGATAAAACTGTTTTAGAATACCTTAAGAAATGAATACAATAATGGGTGGCCCTTAAAAAGACTGAGGATTTTTATCTGTTTATCTAAATGTATGTGTTTTTATATTTAAGCCTTTTTCTTGTCAATTGTCTTCTTAGGCAAGAGAACAGACTGAGTGTTTGGTAATAAACCTCTTTGGGCAATAGTAATAATCGTTGCAGATTGCAGGTTGAAGGTGATGGGGAATGATACGAGACTGATTATCATCATGAGGAGCATTTCAAGCCAACTGAAGCAATTCGGCGCGCAAGTGTTCCAATGCTGCAGCCAAGTAGACTGGTGCTCCGGCACCAACACTGTCGCTGTAGTTTCTTTTTCTCAGCAGACGGTGAATACTTCCGTCTGGAAATTGAAGTCCGGCACGTGATGAACGACTATTTGACTTCGATTAAAGCCTTGCTCCCTTTCCGCGCTCTGAAATGATGCTTCGGTGAGTGATGGAAACTTTATAATGCTTTATTTTGTTTACTAGTAGTTATAAACCTCGGCTAATATAACAACTATACGCCCTCAAGTGATAAAGACGCCAACAAGTGGTCAAAACATTGTTGCTTAGTCTATTCATGAATTTGTTATAGCAACCTTTAGTTTAGAGCCGTTGATTTTTAGCTTTTAAAATTAAATAAAATTTTGATGACCAAGTATTTGAGTTAAGATATTATACTATTTACCGTTCAAACAGAATTAGCTTATCTTAAGCATGTATTTTTAAGAAGCTTGACCAAAAACGCTTTTTATTGAAGTACAATTTGATATGTTAAGTTTTCTGCTTAAAAAAATAACTAGTAATAAAACCTCTGTTATATACTTTTAAAACTATTGATTTTGTTTATTAAAACATGCTAATCACAGTGCTTTTTTTCTTTAATTTTGTAACATACTTTGTGCTACTTTCGAATTTCTAATATAAACCTTTACATACAAAAGCTAGTATAAACATCTTTGTTTCTTCTAAATTCTTTGATATGAAACATACTAAAACTTAAAAAGAAATAAATTATAAAAATGAAGTAAATATAAAGACTTTTACAGTTTAATAGAAATTGCTACTAAACTGCATAGTAGGTTCATGTGACCTTTGTATTAAAGAATATTATTTTTTGATTATTGCAGTTAACTTGAAGCTCATACAAACCGGAAGTAAAGTGGCAATGAGTATAGTTAAGTTTACTTAAAATTTTCATATAAAAATAAGTTTGAATGTATGGTTTAATTTAAATATCAATTTTTTTGTAACCTTACAATAGTCAGTCTTTTATTAGTTCAACTTTAACTGTTTTTTTTTGTAAGTTGGGTCAGAAACAATCTTAGATTGCTAAGTAAGAAATAAATGTTTTTTTCTTATAATTATAAGTATTATTAGTCAAAGTCATAAAAAATTACTTTTAAGATAATTCTACCAATTATTAGTAAAAGTGTAGCATCACATAACAAATAAATAAAAACGGTAGCAAATATATAATGTTTTTTTTATATACAAAAGAAAAGATAATTAGCTTTAGAAATACATCTATTAATCAAATTATTTAGTTTTGTTTAATTTCATTCCTATGCCTTAAAACTATTGAGTAGAGTAATAAAAAAGCTTTAATTAATTAAAAAAATTTAAAATCTCACTCAGTACTTTCATCTTAATTTTAATAACTTAAAGAAAAATTGAAATTGTTGCTTAAAGTGAAAAAAAAAATTATTGGTTACAATAACTGTCCTCAGAACAACTTTTTTATATAAGAATAAGTTTCTTTTCTTTTAATTAAGTATTTTTTTCGTGCAATTCTAAATAATATTAAATAAGGCAGCTAGTTACATTGTAAAGTAATTTTTATTTATAACTTGAAAAATAGTTTTGTAAGTTTGTAATTGTTTTAATTTTTACTTTTGTCACTCAGATGAAATAGCGTTTACTTTGTACTTCATAAAATTCTAAAACATTTACTAAACAAAAACTCATGCAGTGGTGTAATTTCAATTTAAGTATTTTTAAGGAAAAATTTGAATTATTGTTTAACGTCAAAAAAAAAATTCAAACAATTGCAGTGCTCACTCGAACAGCTTTTTATATAAAACAATTAGTTTTATTTATCTATGTTTTAGGTTAGATATTTAGGGATAGTTTAATTAAAAGTAAAATAAAGCAGCTAGTTACATTATAAATTAATTCTAAGCTTTATTATTAGAAACAGCTTTGTAAATTTAAAACTTTTTTAGTTTTGTTTTCAAGATAAAAATATTGAAAATAACATTTATGATATCCCTCTTAAATAATTTTAATTATTTTATACGTTTTTTAATCTGTACATGATTATTAATATATATTAAGTAACTCTAAAGTTGAAAACTTAAAAAAAAATATTAGTTAAACTTTATTAAAACCATGGATACTGGCTATATCATACTTCATCAAGGTCTAAACTACAATTTAAAATTAAAATCAAAGTTTTTACAAATAAGTTTTCTTAAAAAATCAGTAATTTGTTTGCATTTTTCTTATACACTGTTTTATAAATTAACTAAAGAAACCGTGCTAAATTATATTCAATTTAAACTATATAAAATGTTTTTTTTAAATTAAAATCTAGTTGTTGATATATACTTTATGTAGTAAAAAATAAATAAGCTTAAAACTTTGTTAATGAAAATACTAACAACAACATACAGTAACAACAAACATAAATAGGTCTTTTCAATACTAATTGAAAATATAATTTATCTTTATTTCAAAAAAAAAGTTTATTTTTCAAATCCTAGTCTTCGGTTAAAATCAAAATTTTAAGTATCTTTATTAACTAAAATTTTTTACTTGTTTGGTCATTTGAACTTAACAAACAGTAAATGCTTATAATAAACTTAGTTAGAAAAATTTCCCATCTAGAACAAACTTTAAGTAAATTCTATTTGCATGTTAGGTTTATGTGACCTTTAAAAACATCAAAACTAGCATTTAAATTGTATTGAAGTTAACATTTAAGTCCTTATAAACCGTAAAAAATGTGGCTATAGTTTCAGTTTTTTTTTTTTTTTTTGTTGGGTTTAATCTAATTTTTATTTATTTGTTTTTTTAAACTTAACAAAAAGTAAATGCTTAAAATAAACTTAGTTGAAATTTTTTCTTATCTCGAACAAACTGTTAAATAATTTTATTCGCATGTTAGGTTTATGTGACCTTTAAAAAAATCAAAACTAGCGTTTAAATAGTATTGAAGTTTACATTTAAGTCCTTATAAACCGGAAAAAACTAGAATATAGTTTTTTTTTTTTTTATTATTATTTTGTTCTTACGATGTTAAAATATTAATAAGTGGTTATGACAATACGTGTTTTTTTAACATCTTGTTAGAAAATTTAATAAGAGTACAAACGTGGAAAAAAAAATTTTTTTTTAGTAAACTTTAATTCAGCTCGTATTATTGTGTTGGAATTTTTAAACGTTATTTAATGAAAAATAGTAACTTAAGCTTATTAATACTGTTATTGTGACTAATATATTATATACTTTAGTTAGTTTCAATATAAAATTGATAGTCCTACACTGTATGAAAATATTGAAGTTCGAGGTATGTTCTTTACGTTGAAAGTAAATTTTTATATATTTAGATTAGAAATCTAAAAGGTTTTTTCAAAGCATGTTTTTTGTTAGTAAGGGCCACAAGTTAGATTCTGTTGAAAATTCTATTTTTATATAATATAACAAAGTGTAACTTAGACTAAGTACTGTTTAATAAGGTTGCTGAATAACAAATATAAATGTGATTCATTGAATAAAATTTACATAGTGGCGTGTTATAAATTTTCATAAATTTTTGAGAAAGTCATAGTTATTCAATAACAAAAATAAATTCATAATTTCATTCCGAAAATCTTACACGAAGCCTTATTTGTTTGTATGAAACCTATAAGTTTCTTATAATGTTATAATATTTTGATTTAGATGTGATGGTTCTTTTCTTACAAACTTAATACTAAATAAATAAATAAAAAATAGTTTGTTGCACGGTATTTTGCACAAATCTTATAAGAACGATAAACTTTTACATTTAACTACAAACCGTTTTTAATTTTTTAATTTTTTATTTTCGTAGCTTTGGTTATACAACAATCTTAGTTCATACTAGAAGACAGTCTGACATAAATGTCTGATCATTTTAGTCATGTTAGTTTTTTTTTTAACATTTTAAACTTCATAATATAGAATATAGATGCTTAGCATATACTTTTAGACAATATTTTTTTAAAAGAATAAATCAACAAGTTTTGTTTTCTATTGTATAAAAAATTTAAACAAAAAGCATATTTATAACAAAAAAAATTATTAAGCACTACAGAAAATAATTAATTAAGTTTTAAAGTTGTGTAAGTCAAAAGTGTAAGTTATTTTAATATATTAATAGAACAAAAGTATTTTAAAATTTAAAAATTTCAAATTTTAAAAATTAAATTTATTTTTACAAAGCAGAACATTTTATTGTTTTTATTCTGTGAGAAACTTTGTGATAATTAATTAAGATTATTTTCTAAAAGCATTATTCATTATTAATTTTGTTTTTCTTTACACATTTAGTAAAACAAGTAAATTTAATAACATATCATAGATGATTGAACTTTTTTTACGATTTTTGGTTTAAATTCAAAAATAACAACTCAAAGTAATAAACTGTTTTTGTACTAGAAAATGCTTATTTTCAACTTGGAATTTTTCTATTTTAATTTTGGCAAATATAACTAAGAACTTTGTCTTTTTTATATTTCGCCGGTTTTTAGTTAAGTATCTTATATTTGAGTTACTTGCCTTCTTATTTAAAAATTGTAATATCTTTTGAACAAAACTTAATCATAAGGTAAGATTCATTGAAATCATACTTTTAAAGTTATTGAAAACAGTATAAATTTATCATTTTTTTTTTAGTTTAAATTTATCATTTGACCTGAATAGCTGTAAAAAATTATACTTATTTTATGTAGAGTTTATAAATGTTTACTAAAAAATAACAAAAATAGAAGCAATCTTATCTGGATTCTATCTAAAAATACTGTTTTATAATTATTAATAAAACTGTCTACTTTAGTTTGGCAATAAGAATTAATAACTTCAACTATCTGTACGACTTTGTGGTTTTGCGGTATGCTTATATAGAGTTTGCATACATCAAATTTTATTAAAACAATTTATTATTTTTACCAAACTTATACGATCTAAGTTAAAAATTAGTTTTCCTAATCTTTTTACCTGAATACTTCCCCTTAATTAACACAATAGCTAAGTTTCTTCGTGTTTAAAAACAATATTTCTTCAGTTGACAAAATACTTAACTTTTGATTGATAGTGAAATAAAAACTGCAGTAAACATACGATATAGTTTTAGTACTCTGTATCTAGTATTGTTTACAGAACGAAAAAAAAACGCTCAAAATATTTGGTCCTAGGACCTGGTGCACGAAATAACATTTCGGTTATCGAGTCACACACCTTTTGGGTACCTTTTAACGTTTTGTCCAGTATAAATAATCATATGTAAGGTAAATTATACTAAGCAACAGTACAACTGACATTTTGATAAAACTACTTTTGAACTTATGAATAAAAAAGGATAAAATCAAATAAAAATACAGATTGTGAAAAAACTGTTTATACAGTTATAATATTGATAAGGTAAAGTTTTAATAGATACCCGCTTTAATCTCGAAAATGATTGGATTCAAAAATTTTAGCAATTTCTTTTTTTTTGTTCATTGTAAAACTAATAATTTCTATTTGAATAAGATTTATATAAGCACTGACGAGGTCTTTGACCGAAACTTAGTTTGTAAAATAATTTCTTGAAAGAACAAATTCATTATTGCTTTTCTAGTAGTTGAGACCTCTTTATTTGTTTTCTTAAAACCAAAATATATAATAGTAAAATTATTAAAATAAAAAACAAAACAATATTTTATGTTAAACTTTGCAAATAAAACACAACTGTTTTTTATTAAAAAAACTGATAGTATTTTCTTTTAAATGGCTAGATATTGATATACACGAAAAAGGCAAATTTAGTCACAGTAACGTAAGGTACGCACTCTACGTAAAGTACGTATGTTTGCTTGGTTTCAAAGTGCGTACCTCATCAATGTCCTTACTGTGTTTATTAAATACTATGAAAAAAAAAACGAGATGATGATACTTTAACTGTTAAGCTACAGAAAAATTAAATGAAAATAAACTTGCGAAAATAAAGTTTTTTTTTAATGTCTGATTTTTCATGAAAATACTTTTACATGTACATATACTGATGCAACAAAATCAAAACTTTTATAAAAATATTAAATTTTTTAAAGCTTTAAAGTACTTTTTTGTTTATCACCTAAAAATTCATACTACTGTCTTGATATTTAATCAGATGAAAAAATTTATTTCAATTAACAGCAGCCTAAGTAGATATATAAATTTTTCTGTCAATCGCAACTCAACAGAAATTTAGATTTAAACAACTTGTTGTATAAATAATTATAGAAGATCACATAACAACAGTCAATATTAAAACGTCAAGTCATCAGCTATTTTTTTCTTCTTTCTTTCATCTGCGCCGCCTTTAACTATTGTCTTTCATTTAAGTACGGTATCCAAGTCAAGCCGCTCAAACGGTAAACGCTTTCCCCGGGTCGATAGTACAGACCTGTCATTTAAAACGAAAGTTTACAATATAATAATAATGTTTATGGAATGACCAAAAATGCGCTTAAAATAATTGGTCGTAGGACCTGGTGCACGAAAAAAACATTTCGGTTATCGGGTCGTACACCACTTAGATACCTCTTAACGTCTTGTCCAGGACAGGACAAAAATTTAATACTTAGAAGTTTAATGTAAAGTAGGTTTTTGGTAAAAATCAAAAAAAAAAAAAACATTCAGCCCTATCTTTATTCATATACTTTTAGCACTAGGTGCAACAATCAAACTTCTAAACTTCGGTTTGAGGTGACAATTATAAAATTTTTATTTCTAAGAATTCCGTCAAAAAACGATGTTATGTTTTATTATTTTTCAGTAAAGTGGGTTGTTTCTAACAGAACAACAAGTCATATCTGTTTTGTTTATCACAACTTTGTCTGAAAAAAATTTGATTTCAAAACTTTTTGAAGTTTACTGTCAGAAGAGAATAACTGGAAAGTGATTTAAAGTGATTTTATTTGCAAGTAAAAACACTGTCGATTTTTCGTAACAAAAATCTTTTGACCAATTTTTTATAAGAAACAAATGACTGATAATTCGAAATAATAATTTTCAAAACGATGTGTAGCTTGCGACAAAAAAAATAGTAAAAGTTGACTCTTGTCTCCGCTAACACACCTCTGTACCCCCACTGTTTGCTCCAAATAATAAAACAAATACGTAAGAGAGCTGAATGTGTTTAAAAATTATGTGCTATACTTGTTAAGACAAAAAAAAACTAAGAAAAAAATATATTGAATACACGACCTAGTTCCACTGTACCTTATATGAACAAATCGCAATTATTCTACTCAAATACTTTCGTTTATTGAATTAAACACTTTAAACCCTTAAACGGCTCTAACAAATATTTTTCCATCACAAAACCTGTGAGAGAGTTGTAAGT
Source organism: Thalia democratica (assembly GCF_965202585.1). NCBI lineage: Eukaryota > Metazoa > Chordata > Thaliacea > Salpida > Salpidae > Thalia > Thalia democratica. The sequence goes on along the minus strand of NC_139168.1, from coordinate 29,100,623 downwards.
GCACCCGCAATAAAATATAAAGCTTTTTAGCAAACAACGAATTTAGTATGCAAATTAATTTAACCGTATCTTACATGAACAACATTTGTTTGTTAGCAAAAACTAATATCAATCATAAAACCTGAGAGCTATAGGTGCACTTGCGGTAAAGGATAAAAAAAGTATCTTAGGAAACAATAAACTGAGTGTACGATTCCACTGTCTCCCATGAAAACAATACACACTTGTTTCAACGGCTTCAATCAACAACAGTTACGACTTCAAACCTGTCAGCGAGCTTTACGTGCACTTTCTATACCACCACCCGCCGTTCCCGCCTTCACGGATGGACGCGCAATTGGCCCGCCACTCGTCGTTGTCCTGGTCGGTGGTCGTGAACAGCTGACTCTGCTGCATCTCCTGCCCCCTGCCCCCGTGGCCCAATGAATCGTCTGGCGAACAAGTTTTAAAGTTTTAAACTACAACGGAACAAAATCAGTAAATTTTTTAATGTTAATATGACTGCAGTGAAAGTTTATAGGTTTCTTAGATAATTTAGGCGCTTATATAAGAAAGGTGTTATAAGTTGTTTTTGTTATGAACGAACATCAGTTAAAGTTTATAAATTTCTTATATAAAATGTAGGTAAATACATTTTTGGAGAATTTTTATGTATTTGTTTGTTAATAATATAGTTAATCGTACTTCTGTGTACCCTTCCCCCAGTGGCCAAATGCGTCGCCTGGTTAAAATGGTTAAAAACGTTTTTCATCAAGTAAAAAAAGGTGTTAAAGGTTTTTATTGTTAAGAGTTAACATCAGTTAAAATTCGTAAAGTCCTTATGTATACTGTAGGTACTTTATTTAAAAGAAATTTTGTTCATTTAATAGTCAACGGAAGAAAAGTATTACTCATTTTTATGTGAAAACTACAGTAAAAATTGAAATTATTGAAAAAATGCAGGTACTATACTTTTATTAGTCCAGCTCAAGTTAATAAGTTTTACTTTGGTTAAAATATTTGAAGCAATGTGTTTTCAACTTACTAATACTTTAGAACCTATTACTCCGCAAAGAAAAAAGCATACCTGAAGTACCGGTGTAGTCTCCGAGTGTACAGGAAATTTTTCACTCTCATATCCTATACGAAATGTCCTGTTGATATGCTAATTAATAATTTTGTTGTTTTCCTACAGTCTAAAATGTCACATTGATTGTTTTGATTTTTTAAACAAGTACAAATTAGTTAAATGACAAAGGTAAATACTAGTTAGAAATATTCACATAAAATTAAATTGCTTAAACTAAATTTAGTATTAGTCTCATAAATTAATGTTTTTTAAAATGTTATGTTCAACCGTATAATAAATTTCATCATTACAAATTTTTTTTAATATGAAAAGATTTTATTTACAACTTTTAATTTTCAAGTGTTTTTTCAATATATGAAAATTGTACTGTACTTTGACATGCAAAAAAAGTTTTTTGTTAAAAAACTACTTCATACTCATATCAACAATACAAATATTATTTACCCGTACTGAGCGTACGCCTTGCTACCATCAAACTTCTCCACATCCACTCTGAACATAAAGTCGTCGTTTTTCAAAATTGCGTGCATATCTTTTAAACCTGAGAAATTAAATCGAAATTCAGATTAGATATGTGTGTAATAGCTCAAGTATTTTAGTGCTGTGTTTATATATGTATCATATATTATTAAACATATAAAAAAGAAAAAAAATTGAACTTATTCTTAATTTAATTCTGTTTCCTTTTTTAATTTTGATTATTTTCTGTCGTTTTGTAATTATTAAACTAAAAAATATTAAGTTGGAAACGAACAGCTTTAAAATCATCAAGTTTAAAAGTATATAAAGTGAATAAAAACGGAAATAAAATAACTAAAACTACAAGGCTAGAAATAGTAGTAAACTGTTTATTTATTGTTATTTTAAATTTAAAAATGTATTTTAAGCTAAACTTAGTTTTATATGCTTATACATTAAAAAATTTAAAATAAATTTTTGATAACTTATAGTATAAAAAAACTAAACTTGTGTGTTTGTAATGAACAAAGGTTTTTGATAATAAATATTAATATACAATAAAATTAAGCTTGTAAAATAGATGACAAACTTAATGTGATTCACATTTAATTGCACCTTTACAAAGGAAACGAAACAACTATTAACATTTTTCAATGTTAATACTAGCAAAAAACTTTTTATTATGCTTTAGAAACAATAAACTCAAAATTATTTTAAAAAGCATACAAAAATACTAAAATCTAATACCCATCCAATGTTCAATTCCAACATCACCGAATCCGGCGGCGTAGTCCTCCCATTCCCTTTCGAAGCTCAGAGATCCGTCGAACCGCCTCATAATCGACTTGAAATTAAATTAGTATGCGAGCAGTTGATTAAGTTTTAAGAACGAATTTATCAATTGAAATAGGTTCTTGTTTATTAAGCTCTTTTATAAGTTGGTAATCAAAGTTATTTTTTATGGAAGAAAACATAATTGTAAGCTTAAGAATTAATTTTTAGCTTAATTTGCTTTGTACTTTTTTAAGCTGTCTTCAACTGTTTTCATCAAGACCAAGCGAAACGTAAGTAAGTGCCAAACCGCTACATAATCGACTTAAGTTTTAAAATACATTTTATTGATTATTAAACAGTAAAAGAAAAGCGCTCAAATATTTGGTCTAAGGACCTGGTGTACGAAAGAAAACCTTTCGGTTATCGAGTCATACACCAAATGCTTTTAACAATTCATTACGAGCTAATGAAATTTACTTTTAAAATCTAAAGTTTTGAGCTGTAACAAACAAAACAAACTTGACTAGTTACCAACAGTTTTTAAACAAATATTTCTTTTTTCAATTTCAACCAACTATCCACCCGAAGTCGTCCGTGCCAACGTCGCAGTAAACCTCTTTGAAGTTCGCGTTGTCTGCGAACGGGGAAATTTTGTACACTCCGCTGCCCTTTGAAAGTTTCTTCAGGTGGTTGCACTCTGTGACTGTTGGTAAAAAATATCCGTGTTCAAACACAAATGAGCCGAAATAAACGGAAGTGTGTACAGCTTAGATTCACGAGTAGTAATAACAAGTGTCGCGGTAAAGCATTATTAATCACTTTAGTTTTTTTTTGTATGTTTCAGGTAATTAAGTGTGGCTTAACTTTTTCATCAAAAACATTAATATGAGTAATCTAAATGTAAAATTGGTTTAATACATTTTTGATTGTTTGGCTCTTTCTGTGAAGTGTCGCCTCTGTTCTACGAAGTGTCGTACAAGTATTGATATAAAGCAATACACTATATATTTTGTAATGTTATGTTTAATTTTTATCTTTAATACTTCTACTTAACCTTATTTGAACTTTGAAAATTTCAAATGAAGTGTTTACTATGTACAACAACTTATAAAACTTAAATAGTTTATGTTGTACGTTTTAAAAGTCACACGAGCGTTTTGTATGTGCAAAAGAGGTCGGGTATTTACAAAGTAAACTTCTTCAGAAGTTGTACAAACCTAGCAAAAAATAAACAAATCACGTTTCATTTGTAACAAACGAAATTATTACGTTTTACGCATACGTCATTTCCAGTTGCGTTTCCGTCACCATCAACCAGCTGCCCATCCTCGCACGTCATGACGCCATCGAACGGCGCTTCTCCCTCCCCGCAATTTGGCGCCAAAACCTCGCTATGCTTCACTGTGTCTTGACCGGTGGCGCTGCATCCCTTCTGAGCTCCTCCACCCGTGACCGGACCGCTCGGGTCGGTTGCTGCCGTGACCGGGTCAGGCTCGCCTTTTACAATAATAATTAATTTTTAAATTTTATATTTTTTGCATCAAAGATTTAATTTTAATTAAGTTGATATTTTTTTCTAACTTCACAAACGTTTTTGAAACTACACAAAGTTTCTTTTCAAGTGACAAATGCTTTTGAAAAGTATTTAGTTAGTAGACAGTTTAAAAATGAGTTTAGAGTGTTATGACGTATAAGTAAAGGATTTTAAGTTTTTTAAAGATGTTGTACTTTCGATCCTGAATTGAACAAAAAGTAGATCTTGATTGATGTAGACAGAACAGATTTATTTTCATTTTAAATTTTACCTCTAGTGGTTAGTCCGATTTTAATGACGCCAACTCCGTACAAAATACCGACTGTTACTCCAGCGATGGCGATCAATACAAATACCACACATACCCATACAAGGCAGCACTTGTTCTTAGATTTTCTCTCTTCTTCCAACTTTTCTTCATTTTCCAAAATTTGCATCCTAGTACTTTTAGTTATCTATTAAAGTTTAATTTTTATACATTTTTTAAATTTTTTTATTGTTGAATAGTTAGTGGGTTTTTTGTTGAGTTATCTATAAACAACTTTGTTCTTATATTTATAGATATTTTTGTTAGATACTTTATTTTAATTGTTTTATTATATATTTTATACATTTTATACATAATTTGATTTTTATCAAATATTTTGTAAACTTTATAGATAATCTTTTAGGTTTTAAGTCTAATTATTTATACAACAGTATATTCAAAAAAAGGGAACGGGTCAAAATTGCACGAAAACAAAATTGCACGAGCTTACTAAATTGCACCAAAGGACTAAATTGCACGAGGGCACAAAATTGCACGAAGATACTTTCGCACGAAGACAATTTTGCAACAAGGGTCAATTTTGGACTAGAGTAAAAAAAAACAAAAAGAAAAAAAAAATACTGACCGAGGGTAAGGGTTAAGGGTAATACTGATAGTAAAAAAAGTAGTAATTAGAAAAATAATAATTAGTAAGTTTAAAAAAAATGATAACTATTAAAAAAAAATTAAATTCAACTTGTGCAAAAATTTCTCCATGCAAAATTATCTACTCGTTCAAAAGTGTCTTCGTGCAAAAGTGATTCTTCGTGAAAAAGTGTCTTCGTGCAATTTTATCCCCTCGTACATGAGTGTCTTCGTGCAAAGTTATATTCGTGCAATTTTGTGCCCTCGTGCAATTCTGTCCTCTCGTGCAATTTTGTACGCTCGTTCAAATTTGACAGCTACCCACAAAAGAGGTACTCAATGCAGTAAACCAAACATATTTCATGCTATTCTCGTCAGTGGATACATATCAATAGATAAAAGATAAACTTAAAGTTATATAGTAAAAGTATTAATCGGGTAGGTGTCAAAAAAGCACAGTGTCACTTTAGCACGGCGTCATTTTAGCACAGAGTGACACTTTAGCACGGAGTGTCACTTTAGCACGGCGTCATTTTAGCACGGAGTGACACTTTAGCACGGAGTTATACTTTGGCACGCATCACTTTAGCACGGAGTGACATTTTACCACGTAATAATTTTAAATTATTTTAAATGTTTATTTAAATAATGTTAAAATATCCAAAATAATTAACTTAAATAATAATACTAATAATTAAATTAATAATAATACTTTAATAATTAAACAAATAATTGTGAAAATTAGTTCTAACAACTTAAAAAAATTATAAATAAAGTTTTTACTATGGGCTTAAAATAAATTAAGAAAGTTTTTAATCTTTATATATCTCACTTTTTATTTAAAACTTACGCTTAAAGTATAGCCTTATTAAAGTTAGTTAAAGCATACAAAAAAAGTTTTAATAATCCTAGAAATTGTATTTATTGGTAGTTTTATCAAAATAGTTTTATTTCAAAAACTTTAAAGTAAAAGTATCAAAATCTTTTCATCTAAAATTAAATAGTAAAGCAAGTTAATAAAGTTTTTTAATTTACTTTTGTTTTAGTTTTAACTAAAGATTAAACTTGTAACTCATTTAGAGCCTGTTAACTTTTATTTTACACGTTGCATAGTTCGTTTTTAGATTTTTAAACAATACCATACTTAATGTGATTTAAGCAAAGAAAAAAAATTCAAAATAAATTCTGGGCTAAAATGTCACTTCGTGCTAAAATGACGCCGTGTTAAAGTGACACTATGTGCTAAATTGTCACACCGTGATAAAGTGTCACTCTGTGCTAAAGTGTCACCCGTGCTTTTCTGACCCGTTCCCGTATCAATCATCATAAACAAATATTAATTACATACAAAATTAATTCCAAAATACTAATTAAAAAACTAATTATTAGAGCTAATTAACCTATACAAACATATACCATGCATGGTTATATACCATATTAAACTCTATTGTAACAATAACTATATCGGTCTAACAACAAGACTGCTTCAGAAAAAAAAAATTCTATTGCTAAACATTTGATGAATAATCAAAGTTGTGCGAAAAATGTTATATTTATAAGACTTTAGATAAATAAAAGGTGCTGTAACAACTCTGATTTGGTTAAAATTAAGGCTATGTGTATTTTAAATACAAAACCTACCCTTTGTAGGCGACAGGAATTTGACTATAGTTTTGCTTTATCTACTTTATGCTTTTTGTATTTAATTATCTGGAATAAATAGTATTTTGGTTAGTCTTGTGTAATAAATTTTGTATGTAATTAATGTTTGTTTATGATGATTACTACTGTTACTATATAAACTTAAATTTGTTCTTTATTTATTACCATGTATCCTCTGATAAAAATAGCGTGAAACATGTTAGGATTTTGCAAAAAAAAAACTATTATACCAATATACAAAACTTAAAATTTTTCTAAATCTTATGGATTAGAATCTTGCTATTACACTTTACAAGAACTTTATTTTCTTTCGATGACCTTTTTTATTACAAAATGTGCAAAAAAAATACATTGCGTACAGTGTCATTTTTGTATATACTGTTTAAAATAGTTTAACAGGTATCAAAAAAAAAAACATAAATTAATTACATACGTACAAGCTTTTGAAGGTGTGTTCAAGTTTTAAAATAACGAACAAATTTATATAAGAATAGGTAAGAAATTTTAACGCTTATTTCGTTTAATTAAAAGTGATTATGTAAACTAGTGAAAATAAATTTTAAACAATTGCCTAGCATTCTACATTTTATAAAATGTTCAATAAAAATAACACATTAATTTTGTTCTTTCAAAAAATTTCACCAGATAAAAGAGTTAGGTTAAAACAATGTATTTCAACATGTTTAAACTTGTTTTATTTTCTGGAAGTACCTTTTGTTTATAAATCGCTAAAACCTAATATTTTGTAGCTGAATAAGTAACACTCCGTTGTAGCACAAAAATGTAAACTTAGAATATTTAAGCTTATGATTGAAAGTACTAAAATTTGTAAGTTAATAAACAGCTAACTTAAGTTGAAACTACAAAACTTATCATAAAGCCTTAAATTATAACTTATTGTTAGCATTTAGTTACTCAAACAAATGATTACTACATGTGTATTATTATCGTTTGTAACAAAATTCCATTAAGCTAATTACTTTCTCAAAGTAAATTTTCTGTTTGAGCACTTTTGTTATGTAGCAAGTATCGAAGTGTTCCGCCATTTTAAATACTAATTTAAATAAATACGTAAAACGACATTTTATCCTGTTTACAAAATGTGATTAGCTATGAAGTTATGTAAAGTTGCCTGAATAACTTTTTAAAAGTTTACTAAAAAATACCAACTACCTTTAACCTTGTGCTATAAACTTATAAATAATCTAAATAAAACTAAGACTTAAGTATTATATGTTGAAACTTTAAACAATATTTAAACCTAAATTATTAAATTTTTTAGTCATACTTTATTATATTTTACGTTAAGTTTTTTAAGCTTTGACATTTCCATAATTCTAAAAACCATCAAAGTTAAAAATGTATAACTGTAATTAAATTTAAACAAATATTTTAACTTAATTTTTTTTAGTTTTTTAGATATATAAAAGTTAGTTTAATTATTAGTTTGAAAAAAGTGTTTATGTTGTTCACTTAAATCCTATTTACTATCATACATATAAGAAAACTGTTAATTTGTTTTATTAAACTAAAACACTGAGTTTATTCTATATTTAAAATTGTAAAGAAAAAAATATACAAATATACTTAAATATATAATATAGTAGAAAATATTTTTTTTACGACGAGTTTTACAAGTTAATAAAATAAATAACAAAAAATATTGCACTGATATTTCAATATATATTTCATCAAACTTGCTTCACTAGCATCTTTATGAAGAAACAATTAGCTTAGATTTTTTTATGTCTAAAATATATAACTAATTATTTTGTTGGTTTTTAAACTTTTAGTTTACTTTTTGTTATGAAGTAGTAGAAATTTACTTTTTTTTATTAAATAAGTAAGCTAATTAAAATTTTAAAAAATTATATTTAGTTAATATTTTTTAGTCTTAAGTGCAAAAATTTACCTTATTTAATCAGTTAATTTTAGCATCTTGTTTACGCAAAACTAATTTAAAGATACACGTAAAAGAATACGTTTTTCCTATTTGTTAAATATACACTTACTTAACACTTAAGCTTCATACAGTATCTGCTAACTTAACTTAAAAAAGTTTTATAAATAAAGACTTTTTTACATACTATTCGCACCATATCATATTTTATTTTAAAACAAACAAATGAAATAAAACGTTTTTTTTTTGTTTTATGTCAGATAAGAATTTAACTTGTTTTTAAACGTCAACTAAACTAAGGTTTTTTTTTTTATAGTTTATTTACAACAAAACTTAACAATTTTGATCGGTTTGTCAACTAATTGCTAAGCTCATGCAATTATTTTACATTTCTAAACATTTAAACCAAATTTATTATATTTTCAGCTTTATATATGTCGGAAATTTAAATTGTTTTATAGCATTCCAGTTTTGAAATTGTAGCTGAATAAAATTTACACTTAAACATTGCGTTTGTTTTGTATTCCTTTTTAATTTAAGAATCAATATTTGCATCATGTTTGCTGCATTATTATAACTAGTAATTTACTCAAAGTAGCTATAAAAAGCGTTAATTTTTGAAAATTTTTCTTTTAATGTATTACGACTCGTAAGCATATGTTCAAACTGATAAACTGTAAAGCACTCTTTAGGATTTTGTAAATTTTCAAGCCAATGATCTAATATATAAAAAATACTGATATGCGGGCCTAAGCTGTTATAAAAAGCCTTCGCAGGCCGCACAATTTAAACAAAGTTTACTAAAAAATTTAAAAACTTTTCAGAGGCAAAATTTGAATTGTAGTTCACCAACCAGCAATGTGTATTAAAAACAAAGTTTAAAAAACTTTTAGAATTTTTATTTAAAGCTAGTTTTCATCAAAATTATAACAACAGTTTTTAAGAGCTGAGGTAATTCTTACAACTGTTTTTGTATAAAACTTTGTTTTAGTTGATATTGTTACAACTATTAATTCAAATTTATTGTTCTACAACGTATTAAGGCATCAAAACCTGAAAAATTTAAACTAAAAACCACACAAAAAATTAACGAAAAATAAAAAAATAAAACAAAAATTCATAATGAATAAAATCAGAAAACATAATTTTAAATTTATATGTTAATACAAAAAACCAAATTATTTAACACATAGTGCTTATACTATTTAATTTATTTACGCTGTAAAGAAGAAGATTCTTTAGACATTTTGTTAAAATTGTCTTTCACGACCTCATAAGCAACTTCATCATCAGCATTTTTCAGCGGCTTATGAATTTTAATACCATAAAATACAATTGCACTATCTCCTACTTATCATCAGTTTCCAGTTTATCACCAACCAAAAAAAACATTTCCTATAAACCTAGCAAAAAATTCTTAACTACTAAAGTCAATCATATCAGTGGTTTTTATGTATAAACCAGCAACATAGTGTGAATCACGAATTTCCACATCTATTCAGCGTTTTTAGTCATATTCATTTTAGTCGTTAGAACATATCATAATGCCGAAATTCAAACCAACAATTAAAATTTAGGACATAATTTACTTCTTGAACAAACATCAACTTGATATATATATATCCAGACTTTAAGAACTTTGTTTCGCATATTTGAGCAACTTGACAGAACCTTGTTCTTAGTTATCGTTTTTAATATCGATTAAAAAACACCACTTTGTTTCAATTTACAGAAGGTAGAAACACAAGTGTTTTCACTGTTTTTATCAACTTATTTAGAACATGACATTTACTAGGATTTAAGTTTAATTTTCATTGTTTAAGCAAATGGTAAACTTTATCTAATGATTTTTTGTAAAAGTATGTTAGAAATTTTTTTTTTTTGCGAATAGGTTAATGTTGCTGCTAGCATTAACTTCTGTATTATTTGTATAAAATATAAATAAGAGTTGTCGAATCACTTGAGACACCCCACTAATACAGGTAAAAATTTCAGAAAATTTGCTATCAACTGCTATTTTTTGGGTTGTATCATCTAGAAACTTTTTGAACAAACTAACAACACATTTATGAATTCGGTATTGGGATAATGTTTCAAAATTAAGAATGAGACACAAGTTCAAAAGCTTTTTGTATATCTGTAAAGATTATTTTAGTAGACTCATCGCTCAAAAAAGACACCAACCATGAGTGCAAACAGTCTAATAATTGTAATGTTCGTTTAGCAATTATCATGGATTTCTAAAGAAATTATATACTCGAAAATAATTCAAAAGCTACTTGTCAAAGCAATTGGTCTGTTATGTGTACGGTTGGTAGTGCTATCTTTTTTTTTGTACTGTTATAGCATATGATATTTTCATTTGCTTGTTATAAAAGGTATAGCTAGTAGAAAATTTAAAATTATTGAAATTGTAAAGTCGGAGAACAAATAGTACGTTTAATAAAATATTAAGGAATAATTTTTGGTGTTCTTTCTATTTCATATGATAAAATAGCTATTTGTATTATTACTATTTGAAAAGAATTGTATAGTTTTAAAACAGTTTAAATTACCAAGTTAAATTTTTTGTCTTTAAGTGATTTTTTTGAAAAGACTTGTAAAAAAGAAGAAGCTTTATCAAATTCAGATATTGTTAGAGAATATTTTCATTAAATTTAATAGAAAGAGATAGTGCTAACTTCAACTTCGATTTTACAAAACAGTAAAACTTTTTGCTTTTACGTATTGGTTAACACTTTTTTTATGTTCTATGTTACTCACTTGATTTATTTTTTTTTATCTTCTGGATATTTGAACTATATTTATTCATGAACTTTTAGTTTTTCTCCTTACGACTTATATTTTATATTGAAAGGATATTTTTTTTAAGAATAATTTTTTAATTAAAGGCAAAAATTGTTTGATTAAAGGGTTATGAAGTCTATAAATTCATCACAAAACTCCTGTAAATATTTTAAAATGTCATGGAGAAGTTTTTAATTAATTCCTTAAAAGTATTTGTAAACATTCTTTAAACTTGCTCCGCAAAATTCTCTAGTTTAAAGTTAAAACTAATCAGATGAAATCTGAATAAAGTAAAATGTCTGAAAATGTCAATTTTCTGTAGTGAATATTGTTTATTAATCGATAAAAAAAAGCACTCAAAAAGTTTGGTCTAAGGACCTGGTGTACAAAGGAACCTTTCGGTTATTGAATCGTACACCACAATAAGAAAAAAATCATATTTTACTCTGTACTAATCGTCCTCGTCAAGATATTAAACTGTATTTATTGTGTACTACTCAATACCGAAAGGTTTCTTAGTATAACTGGTCTTTAGACCATAGTTACCAGATTTTAGTCAGTTAAAAGTCAAAAATGTTTAAATAAACATATATTTATTACACTAAAATTAGCATTTTTGCAAATCTACTAAACTTTTTTAGAACTTTGGTGTGTTAAATAAACAACTTGCTATCAAAATTATTTGTTTACATCTTAAAGTATAAGTATTTCTATTACTATCAAAGAATCTTTGTTTGATCATTAAATGTACGTCTTAAATAAAAATATTCTTAGTAGTAAAATAACAACTTTTGATTACTTTATTTTCTACTGCATTAATCTAACTTTACAGTTAGAAATAAACTATACTTTTCGTAAAAAACTATACTTTTCTTAGTTATATGATGCTAAACATTTTATTCTATTAATAGTTTTAGCACATATATTATTTCTTAATATTTTAATAGCTTACTATAATCTATTGTAAAATTCACTAAGTTACCCGAAAACATATTTGATTACTTGATTTAGTAAACTAAACTTAGTTTCTGAGTAACCAAGTGTAAATTGTTTTATTAAACTCCATTTTAGTCAACATGTTGAAATTTCTCAACCTTCCGGGCGGGAATAGTAAAAATATGAGAAACTCAATAGAATTACCAAAAAAAATCAATGCTAGTGTTGCCAGCAACTTAATCAAAACTATTTATAATTAATTAAACTGTAAGACAATCGTAAGTTAGTGTTTAATTGTATCAATGATTAGCTTGTAGATGATTATTGTAATAAGTTACCAATTTTGTAGGCTAATTTAATAATCATGGATAATTTGGGGCAAGTAAAACTACACATGATGTAACACACTTGGTTTTGCCAAGAAAATGTTTATTGTTTCAAAGGGTACAAGGTTGAGACTAACATCTATTATAAGAAATTTAAAACACCACCAGCATTAATTACCTTGGGAAATTTAAGCTCCAGAAATAATTGTTAATCTTCTGTTTTATATCTTAATCTTAACATATTATTAGTTGAACTTATATCTTTGTTATTGGTGTTTGTACTTTTCTTTTATGGGCTAATTGCTATTGGTCTCATAAACTGGGTGTAAGTAGAGCTGGATTGGTATAAGATGGTTTTATAAAATTATAATTTTTTTTATGTTTCTTGCATCTAAGTATAATATAATTTTTCATCCTCATTGCCAGTGTAACTAAATAAGTAGGTGTATTTTTATTATTTGTTTTACTAGATTTCTGTTTCATAAGATAGAGATCCTGAACTAAATTGTTTAAACTTCATATTTTTAGTTACTCTGGTTGTTTAATTTAATTTGTTTAAATTTTTTAGTTTTATGTTTACTTTAAGTTTATTTAACCCATTTATAATACTCTTATTATTGTTTTTTTTTAGAGTGTTTGTTAAGTTTGATCATTTTATTTTTAAGTTTAATTGTTCAGTTATAGGAGTGATTTTATTTTATATTCAATCAAATTCAATCAATTACCAGCACTAGATTTTATTGTTTAAAACCGAATTGTTTACAAACCAATAAAACAGTTAAGCAAATATTTAATAATATGAAAGTTTTACCGACCTACAAGCACATATACTAAAATTTTTAGACACTATTTAAAAATATATGGTGCCCTTACAGTATTATGATTATACAAAACATTCTATGTATAGTGACAGCTTTCATCTCATTTATTTGTTGCATATTTGTAGAAAGGTTGCTCTTGTAGAAAGGGCAATAAGAAAAACGTGAATGTAAATCAGGGTTTCCCAAACTTTTTTGCAAATGGCCCCCTTTTAAAGAAATTGAAAAAGCAATGGCCCCCTTCAACAAGATTAATCTTAAACGACGATAAAAAACACCAAAGACCTTTTTTTTTGCTCTTCATCTGCAACTCAAGAACATCTAGTGTAAGTTTCAAGTTATGACCTCATGGCCCCCTGTGGCTCCTTTACTGCTCATGGCCCCCTAAATATCTGTCATGGCCCCCTAGGGGGCCACTTAGTTAACTTTGATAAACCCTGATGTAAATGATCATAAAAATCAAAATCTAGGGGAGGAGGCGGTGTGGACCTTTTTTAAACTTAGACAGTTTTTTTCAATGTGTATATAATTACTTTTAAAGTATTTTTTTGTTTTTTTTTAAGTTTTTTCATCATTGTTTTAAAGTTAGCTCAAAGTATTAATTACAAACAAATAATGTGCAGCTCGATTACAGAAAGGTCTTTTTTCCAAACCAATCCATTGACCTTAGTTCTGAGCGTTTATATTTTTTCTTCTAAGGTATAAAATTTTTATTAAGTGCATTTTAAGAATAAGTTAAATAATGCATATGTAAGGTGGAATAAAAATGTACATGTTAATTCTAACAGCCCAATTATTTTTTTGTTAGAAATCAAAAAATTCCTGCTGAATATATAACCTAGGTACTCTTTAAATCTAAAACATGTTTATTGAAAATTTATGACAAAAACCCACATGTATTCCACCTTTGTCTTAATGATAAATAGTTTATAAATACCTTTTACAATTTAGAGCAGTCTGTTGTATAACAAATATTATATCTACTTTTAAAATTGAAGTTAGTGTTTTTTAACTTACAATATAGTTGATTAATGCAGATTTTAACCTTTTCATCAAACTGGCATTAAAGTTGAATGTTTTGTTCTCTAAAAATAAAATTAAATCATATATATGTTTTGTAGAGCTAGGTTTTTCTTTTTTATAAATGTAATTTTTTTGCTTCAATTTTTGTAATTTTTTACTTGAAAAATTTCTCTAAGTTCCCTATAATTTATTTTATTTGAGACCTGCAACAACTTAAGAAAGTTACCTGTAACATACTTATGTTCCTATACTAATTTTCTGATTTAGTGTAGTTTCCAATGAAAAATTCCAAGTATTTGAATGTCTGATATTATTTTTAATCTGCTATTTATGTTCTATGTAATTTTATAAGTTCTATATAAAATAAGATCAAATTTTGAAAAAATGTGTTTTACCCCCTTCTCCCCTATGCCCTTAACCCGTTAACACACAGAAACATGTGTTAGTGTAATAAAGAAAGAATACTATATATATATTTTTTATTATTTTAAATATTATATTTGATGATGGAAGAGCACAACTGTATTAAGTTTTACAATTTTTTTTCAAGTTAAAGGCATAAAGGGTCCAACATTTTTTTAATACAAAAATTAACATTAGACCATATATGAAAACTCTAAATATATACCATAAGTTAATTTTTACAAAATAGAAGAATATTTATTTGCACTTGAGATATTGTTAGTTGTGTAAAAAGTTTCTGATAAAAAGAAATGGAGAATAAGTTATTCATTGCCAATTTTCTAGGAACCTTTAAAAGTTCACTAAATATCTATCTTCTTCATTTTTTGGTCAATAACCTCAAACTTTTTGGAAATTTTCCTTACATTAATATAAGAAACTTTATTGCACCAATAAAATGCAAAAAAGAAGATAAATTTAATAAATTGAAAAAATTCAATATTTTTTTTTATGAGTAAAAGAAATATTATTACAGGAAAAATAAAAAACGGTACAGTAGAAATGTTTATTATTTATTTAAGATTAGACTAAGAAAATTTCAGAAAGATAGTTTAAAAACTGTTGGAGAAGAAATAAAATTTTAATGAAATAGTATTTTTTGTCTTTTTACTTTGGTTATTACATACAGAACTTATTGAGCTTAAAATCTATTGAACCATTGTATCTCAAAAAGTAGTTTGAATTTTACAAAACATTAAAAAGCAACTATTAGCTTAGTTAAAAATCTTTAAAATAAGATCATAATGTAAAAAAGTGCCTCACCCCCTACGTCCCTAAAATATAATTGCTGATTAATTAAACAAACATCTTTAATTTAAACAAGAGTTGTTGCTTATATGGAACATGTCTAGAACACATAAAAAACATAATTTTTTAAAATAAAACATAGTTTTTATTTGTATTTTGTTTAAGACAATTAAGTGTTTATAACACTGACCAAATTGTAATTTGTGTAATTTTGTGTTAGAAAGAAAATTAAATAAAACTTATTTGTTTTAAAAATATGTTTTTTAAGAAACCAAAAACAAATGCTATTAAGTCATAGGGGAGGGAGTAAATTAATTTTTTTACAATTTGGTCTTATTTTATAGAGTTTTAACTAAGCTACAAGATGCTTTTTACAGATTTCAAAAGTTCAGAATAGTTTTTGAGATATAGCTGGTTGAAGTCGGAGGCAACAATAGGTTCCTTATGGGAGACGCAAACTAAAACTGCAAAAAAATACTACTTTACTAAAAATCCTATCCTACGTTTTTTGAGATAATTACCTCAGACTTTCAGGAAATGTTTCTTGCAATATTTATAAAACTCTGTTGGAAAAAAATTTACAAGAAATAAAAAAGTTTTAAAAAAAGAATAAACAAAAAGCAGTTTTTATTTTTTGTCATAAAATTTTAATTTATTAATTTTTTAAAATTTTGTTCCAAGTGAAATCTTAAAATATTGCAAGGAACATTTCTTGAATGTTTGAGGTATTAATCTCAAAAATTGTAGGAGGATATAGATTTTAAGTGATTTCTTGTTATCTGTGGTTTTAGTTTGCGCCTACATTAAGGGGCCTATTATAGTCTCCAAATTCGATCAGGTATATCTCAAAAATTATTTTGAATTTTTAAAATCTGTAAAAAGCAACTTGTAGCTTATTAAAAACTCAATAAATTAAAACTAAGTTATAAAATAGGTGATTTACCCCCTCCCCTATGCCCTTAGTTGATAAGAAAATAACAATCAACTAAAATAGATATTAAAATAATTAATCATTTACAGTTATTAGGACCTTCCTGCTACACTTAAAGTTATATAACTAACTACTTATGTTTTAATTTTATTATCTCCTTTAGTCTGTTATAAATTATTTTATAAATTTTATTATAAAGCAGTTCTAATTTGAATTACATGCTACAAACTATTATTGAATAGACTCCAGTTAAAATTCTACACAACTCAGATATGTTATCA
Organism: Thalia democratica; assembly: GCF_965202585.1. NCBI lineage: Eukaryota > Metazoa > Chordata > Thaliacea > Salpida > Salpidae > Thalia > Thalia democratica. Next base: position 29,084,022 of record NC_139168.1, on the reverse strand, counting down.
CATGATGTACTTATAAACGTAAGTATAAAACACTTCTAACGTGGTTTAAATCTTATATATCATGTATGTGTTTTTATGAATTTATTATTTCAAGAATTTATTTTACAAACTAAGTTACGGTCAAAGACCTCTTCAGTGCTTAAATAAATCTAAAAAAGTATGTAACAGTCTTTTTAAATTTATTTGAGCACTGAAGAGGTCTTTGACCATAACTTAGTTTGTAAAATAAATTCTTGAAAGAATAAATTCATTTTTTCTCCTCCAGTAGTTGAGATCTCTTAATTTGTTTTCTTAAAGCCAAAACATATAATAGTATGTGTTTTTATCCTATTTCTGTTAAAAACTTTTCTGAAATTTTTTTGACTAACTAATTATAAAATAATTGTAAAATTAGAGAAGACAAACAAAACAAAAAAAAAATTTAGCTCAAGGTAAAATAAAGTATAATTATTACCTTTTATTTTTTGTATTTTCAAAGTTACATGTTAGATATAACTATTTATTTTGCAGCTTTATTTTGTTTTTGTTTTGAGTTTTTTGCAATGTCAACAGCAACAGAGGAAAGTAAACCGGTTGAAACAGTGAGTTTATTTAAGTTACTTAAAATTAGATCAATAAAATATTAAAAGAAATTAAAAATGAAGTAATCAAAATTTCAATAACGTTTCAACTACAGTTTGTTCTGCAAATAATTAAAGTATATCATTATTTTAATCATTAAAAAATATGATTTTTGTCTTTTGACTATTGTGTTCTAATTCAATTATACATTAAGTAATTAAAAGTTTTTTAATTTTAAAAGATGCATAAAAATAATAGTTATTAGTATTTAAAAGCTCAAAAAAAGAAATTTTGTATTGTGTTTTGTATAAATAAGCTGTTTAATGCCATAGGAGAAAATTTATTTTTTTAGTTTTTTTTTGTAAATAACTAAGCCACAAGTTGGTTGTTATTGTTTGATTAATTGCAAATAACTTAAAACATAAACAATCAAGTTTTGAGAGTTTTTATAGGTTCCTTAAGGAAAAGGCTATCTGGAAGACAAAAAATGGCTGTCTCATAAAAAATCTATTATCTACTATTTTTAATCAATTGTTTTAAACTTTTAAGTCAAATATCTATCTTTTGAAATTTTTTATAGTTTTTACCAACATTTAAAAGCAAAATTAAACGAAAGAAAAGTTTATCAAATCTTGTATTCATAAAATTTAAACTTATCAATTATTATTTTTTATTCCAATTTAAACCTGAAGATATTGTTGGGCTACCAAATTTCTAAAACCTTACTAAATGAAATACTAACCTACAAAAACTAGACTAAACAGATGACTGATTCTGTTATAAAGGTCAAACAAAATAATGTAGTAAATTACCACACTTGAAAATACATTGTTTATCTCTTTCAAATTAAATTAAAATTGAACAAATGTAACAAATAAGTTAAGCTTAAGAGAATAATATTTTTGAAATCTGCAGACATAAATGGGAATTGATGGTTTAAACAATAAATCGAAAACAGTTAAAAGATATAACTAATAATTAAAAAATAGAAATAGTGATAACTGTTCACTAGTAATAGTCATAATAATAATTAAGTTTGGAGTCTTTCCCTCAAGTTTTGACTTAAATGCTCCATAAGCTATACTTGATGCATCATTAAATAATGCATAAACAGTATCATTAAGGGCATAAGGGGGAGGTCCACCTTGATTTTTACAATCTTATTTTATAGAGTTTTATCTGATCTATCAGACATTTTTAACCGCTTGAAAAAGTTTAAAGTAAATTTTGAGATATGAGCAATCAAAGTTGGTGACCTCAATAGGTTCCTAATGGAAGGCACAAATTAAAAACGCAAAAAAGACTGTAACTAAAAATCCAACTCCTCCTTAATTTTTAAGCAATCTTCTTCAAATTTTCTCTGAAAATGTATTATCAAATTTTAAAAAGATGGAATGCAGGAATTTTTTTAATTTTGAAAAATAAAATTTTTATTATAAATAACAACCTATTTTTTGTTTTTTAATCTGAAATTTTTATTTTTTATTATTTTTAAAATTCCAAAATTCAAAGTCTTTTAAACTATGTAAGGAACGTTTCCTAAAAATTTGAGGTCTTTAGCTCAAAAAATGAAGGAGAAGATATATTTTTAATGATTTTTTAAATTTCTGAGAAAATTGACCCCAAAAAATTTGCTTTGTTTTTCCAAAGTAATAAAAAAGTTCTATAACAAAATTGGTTTTAAAACAACAAAAAATGCAACTTAATCTCATTCAAAATCTATAAAAAAGTGTCCTGAAATAAAAGAAATGTTAATACTATCTTAGTTTATTATATAAAATTAAACTATCCTAAGTCAGCTTGAGTTTAAAAGAAAACTTAAAATATCCTGAGTTGTACTGAGAATTATGAGTGTGTGGCTATCCTGAGATCTAACCAGTTTTATAAAAGTTTCTGATACAGTTTTCTGAATACTTTAAAAATTTCAATTCAAACTTACTAAAATCACCCTCTAGCAACCTATAAAGTGTTAAAACTTAAAAAAAAATCTATTAAATAAAAATAAACTAACTAATAGGAATTAAGAGTCTTAGGAATATTAAAAAAAAAGGTGAAAAAACTAGTAGACTAATTTGCAACAAAAATTGATGAACTTTTTAACTCTACTGGTTGGTACAATTACAATTTTTGGTTTGTTCCCTTTTTAAAGTTAATAAAAACTACTTTTACCAAACTTAAACTTAGTCTTTTTGTATAGTGAGGTTAATACTGTATTTACAGTATGCACTGCCGATTTATTATTTAAGTTGTAATATTTAGTTATTATTTTTAATTTCTTTTATGTTTTTTATTTATTTTATAAATTATTATATACAGGGTTGCCACTTTACCTGAAAACCTGGAAAAACCTTGAAAAACCTGGAATTTGAGAAATTTTGAAAAAAACCTGGAAAAACCTGGAATTTAAAACAAAAATAACTAAAAAAACCTGGAATTATATTAATTCTCACATGTTTAGTAGTAAAATTTCAATTTGACTCAAAAAATCTGTTATATAGATAAAAAAAAAATTTCATCATCAAAAATTGTTTTTATTAAAAAACATATTTAAAGTAGCTTTACAGTATCTTTTCAATGTTTTTATATTATTAAACACAGTTTCTCTTACCTTTGACTTAACTCACTATAAATAGACCCATAAGTGTGTATTTAAAAACCTGGAAGAAAATTGGAAAATCAGTGGCTTCCCTGTATATATTTGTTTTCTCTTTAAGTTCATTCTTATTTTATTAATAGTTGTATATTACTTTTTTATAAAAATTTGTTTATTGTTGAATCAAATAATCATAGGATAGGTTTAGCTTGATGGTATGTGTACAAAATGTTGGTATATTTCCTTGTAAAATAATCTATCATAACTGTTAATACCACGGTGCACAAACAGCACTGCACACTTTTTGAATCTTAATTAATATGGAGTTTATGAATTTATAAAAACTTCCTTATGGCGTTTTGCATCAAAACCGGTACACAATTGTTTCTGCGCACCGACTATGTAAATTTGGTATTCAAAAAAATTGTTTATTTTCAGAAAACTACATATACATAGTTGAATAAACAAGTTAAGCAGGGATATTTAATACTTACGGAGTAAAGATAATACAATCTATACTTTTTTCTTCTTTTCTTCTTTTTTTAGGAGGCACATATGTACCAGTGTCCCTCCCCATGCTACGCCCCTAGTGTGTACTATAAGATAATTTTTATTGTTAAATTGTTTTATTAATTTTGGAATAATATCAGTTTTTTAAATGGTAATACAAAATTAAGAAAAATATAATTTTTATGCCCTGTTTTAAGTCTATATTTTCCTATATTTTCAAGCAATTTACTTAAAGTCTTTAGGAAATGTTCTTTTTAACATTGCTAACAACTTCAAATGAGAAAAAAAAAGCCACCAAATTAAAAAAGAAATATTTTAACAAAATTTGCTAAAAGTAAGAAATTCTATTTCCTACAAGTTGTTTGTATTTTATCTAAGGTTAGACTAAAAAAAGTTGTAAAACAACTGCTCAAAAATCATAAAAGGAGGTAGATTTTTACTGATTTAAGGAAAACAACTGTTAACTAAGTTACTATCGTAAAAAATGTTACAAAAAAGCCTTAAACAGTGAGGCAGTTTATTCAAACTATAAGAACTAAAAAATAAATAAATTAATAATAATAATTTACTGAAATTCTTTTCTTCTGAAACAACAGCCAACTCCCACAAAAGAAGAAGAACCCTCGGAAGCAGCAGAAGAAATAAATGAGCCTGAGGCCGAAGTAAAAGACCAGTCGGCAGGAGAAGTGAAGGCAACAGAAGGATCTGAGAAGGCGGAAGATGATAAAAAAGAAGTAGAAGATGCGAAGAGCGAGGATAAAGAAGATGAGGTGAGTAAAAAAGAAGAGGAGGTGGCGGAAGATCAAGCTGAAGGACCGGAGGATAAAAATGAGGAGCAAATTGAAGAAGCTCAGGAGAATGAGGGAGATGAGGAGGAGGAGCAAACTGAAGAAGCTCAGGAGAATGAGGGAGATGAAGAGGAGGGGCAAACTGAAGAAGCTCAGGAGAATGAGGGAGATGAAGAGGAGGGGCAAACTGAAGGTACTCAAGTGGAAGATGAGGAGGATGAAGAGGGGGAAGATGAAGATTCTTCCGATGAGGAGCTTCCATGTTGGTTTCTATTTATTAATGAATACTTTAATTGTTTATTTTAATCTCAATAGTTTTTGTTGAGTCACTGGTGACAGATTAGAATTTTAAAATAAAACTACACATGAACAAAAATATAGTTTAAATTACTATGCAGTTGTTTAATTGTTTAAGTTCAATAGTATAACGTGTTATGTCTTACTAATATTTGTTACTTTAGTGGGAAGTTTAGAGGCACCGGTGGAAATTTTAGATGGCAAAAGGGAAAGAAAAAAATCAAAAAAATACATGCCATCCGACTACACGCCCGCAACAACTCCCAAGAAAAACGTGGAAATACCTGAAGGGTAACTTTCATGATTAAATTAAATAATTTTAATATTGTTTTTTACAATTGTTTATAGCATTCATTTATTTATTTATATGACCTCAGTTGAACCTAACAGTAACTTTATTTACTTCATCTGTTTAATAATCAAAGTATTTTTACCAGGAGTGGAGTCGTGTTAGCAGACCACCCCATGGTCGAGCACAACTTACAGAAGAATGTGGTCGCGGATCTTAAGACCATCCACAAGTTTCTATACTCGCAGCCTGCCGAGGTTTGCTTAGTCTTTTGTGTAAATTTTGTATAAATGATAGATTAATTGAAGCTTTTATTGCTATGTAGTTTTTAGGCTGTGAATTTTCGATTTTTTTGTTGATAAAATAAGTAAATCTGTAAGTAATTAAAACTTAAAAAAAACTTGTATTTGCTATCTTTTTGTCACTTTTGAAATTTTTGCTTTTTACCATATCAACACCGTCCCTGTTTTTAGTTTAGCAATTGTTAGTTGCTTTCATTTGCAAACGAATCATCTTTCCAATGATTTTATAGTAGAATAATATATTTTACAACTGATATTTAATTAATAGAATTATCTTTAATGCTGAAGTGCATTTAATTTTCATTCAGTATTATTGAGATTATTTTTTATGGTTTCAATTTTTTCAAACTCGGAATAAGCCTGCAAACTTAAGAAAAAAATATGTATGCCGCATATATATTCTATCTTTTAAGTAAGCATAGCCTAAAAATACATTTCTTGTTTATCTGACTAAATTACAATTATTCCAAACACACTTCTTCAACTACTCAAGTCAGACTTGAAGTTTAAGTTTTTTATTGTATTACTTCTGAAATACTACAGAAAATTTATATTTGTAAACTTGTAATGTTAAACAGAGCTTAAACGTTAGTTCAAATTCTACCAAATTATAATCTAGTTAAGTTAGATAATTACAATTGCTTGATTAATTATTGTTATAAACGAAAATACTATTCTTCATATTATTTATTCTAGCACATTACAAACATTTTATAGTGTTTAACTTAAATAATCAGAATGATGGTTAATAAAAACAAATAAAGGTTGACTTGGTATAAAGGTGTATTAAAAGCATAGAAATAAAAAAAGTCGGTTATCTATGGTTTTTTTATCAAAATACTTTTGTGCACGATAACTTGTACCAAAGTACGCCGTTGACGGGCGACTTGAGCAACTGATCCTTTTTAACTCTGCAAATTTATGCGTAAATTAAATTTGAAAATTTTTATGTACATTTCTATTTTCGGTAGCTGATATTTTATATGATTTTTTTACAATCGAAATTTAATAAACATGGGCTTGTCTTCCAAAAGCTATCTCTTACCTTGAACCTATCAGTTTTTATTGGGTTTCTTGTACTGACCACTGCCCCATACGGTGAGGAACATTAATAGTGTCCTCGGGCACATTTCATCTGTAAAAACAACATTTCACTTACAAAGTATTTCCTAGATTGTTTTTATCTGTTTCTGTATGTCTAGGTATACGTAGTATTCTACTACTTAATAAATAACGCAAAAACTCAATAAATTTATTTAATAATAGTTAGTTAAATAAACAATGATATATATTTTTATTAAACAAACTTACAGAACGTGAACAAAGTGAAGGCTAATATTAGGTTGTTTAACGGATTTGCTTTTGAAGAGGGATCGAAACCTTACAAGTTGAAGAAAGTCGCCCTTGAAAAGTTGGTTCAGTTTATATGTTTAATATTAATATTTAGATATTTATGTGTATAATGCTTTTTTAAGTTTTATCAATTTTGCTAAAGAAAACAGTTATTTCAAATTGACTGTTTTCAATTTGTTTATATATAATTTTTACTCATTTGTCCAAATACATTTTTTGAAATTTTTGATCATATCGGAAAATACGGATAATTTCAGACTTAAATAAACCTATCTTTTGAAATACTTATGCTAATTTCAACATTAATTCTAAAAACTTAAATATTCCAATTTAAATATGTGAGTCATTTTGATTAGTTACACAACTATAATTATTATTTGTTGCTTGTATTTGCTCTCAATCACTCTTTAAATTCTTCATTTTCCGGCTCTTATTACTTAAGGCTAAAGTTTAAATGTATTTTATATACCATTTGCAACTTATTATTAATAGATTTAACATTTTGTTTTATATTTTATTACACAAAGCTTTGAAACGATGTAAACAAAGCGAACTCTACAGCCTGGAATCAATATTGATTGAGGAAGAGCGACCTAATTTAAATAAGCAAATAGCATTAAATTGAAAAACTAAATAATTAACAATTTACTAACAAACACATCTTTACTTTATTTTTACTTTCGAAGTCTCTAAGCTTTGTATTTATTTTAATTTATTCATACATCACAATTTAAAGTTATTTTTTAAGCTGTTTACAAACCAAAAATTTTAAAAAATTTCATTAACACTTGTCACTTGAGAATGAAACTCGTATAGTTTTGAAAAGCTTAGTGTAATAAAATATATAACAAAATGAATAATCTATTAATAATAAGTTGCAAATGGTATATAAATACGTTTAAAAACCTTCCTACTTGAATGTATTTTATTAGAATGATTTTGGTAAATTTCATAACTAACTCAAATGAGCTGCTGCAACTTACAATTTTTAAGCTTGAAGAGTTAAAGTACTGTTTTTAGTTGAGTTTGTTAAGTGAGTAGGTTTCAAAGTTTGTTTTGAAACAGAATTGAAATTTTATGCAAAAATAAGTAAACGAGTTTACCTGTTATTTTCTATTTAATTATTTCTTCATTTAAAATAATTGAGTTATCTCCTTGCTCATTGTTAAAAACATTAAAAATAATTTTTATAATTATCTGCATAATTTTAATAACTAAAGACGATTGGTATTACAGTTGTCAGTCGGAGATAGTTTTTTCATTGCTTCCAGGCGCAATATATTTTTTTCACAACAAATAATTATACTATTACATTCCAGGTACACCACCGCGAACTTGAAATGGGTCATCGAGTTGTTCGACGTTCAAAAAGCTAAAGGTTAGAAAATATGTAAAAGTAAACTGAGTAGTTGAATTTCAATTTTTTATACCAAGCATTTTTGTATATATATATATTTAATTTTCAGGTAAAAAGGATGACATGATTGGAGGGTTGATGACATGGTTGATGTGTCCTGAACCCAGTGGAAAGGTTTAAATAGTAGTTATTAGAATTGATACTAGAAATAAAGTTGTTTTTCTATTTATGATATATACCTTAATGTGCCGTCAACCATGTGGAAAGGTTTAAATAATAGTTATTAGAATTAATTTAAAAATGTTAAAACTGTTTTTATCAGTTATATATATAAATGTTTAAATTTCCCGTAGTTTATGTACACCAAATAATCAAAAATAACTAGCTTAGAAAATTTTTAGATTTAACTTTTTATTTAATCAACTGTTTTAATACTGCAGGACCCTAAAGCTAAAAAGACTCCCAAGAAAAGTCCTAAAAAATCAGCTACAAAAAGGAAGGTGAGTTTTATATGATGAAAAAAAATCATTAACATAAGCTAAAATTGTTATAAGTTATCAATAATTTATAGCGGAAGTATTAATTAATTACTTTGAAATAAGAATAGTAGAGAACTTGGATTTATAGCATTTTTCAAAATTGATATATTTGCAAGTTTTTATAGTTTTTATCAAACTTTGAAATAATTAATTTTGATTCACAGAGCACTTCAACAACAAAAACTCCAGCCAAAAAATTGGTAAGTTTGAATAAAGATTATTAGTCAATGAATATTAACAAAACTATAATTTAATAAAACAATTTTGTCGCCGTACTACTACGATAACAAATCTGTATCTTAAAATTTAGTTAAAAGTAGAAAAATTAAACGCTATTGAAGGAAACTTTTATTAAGCCATAGAGTAGGTCAAATATATAATCAAAAACACTTTAGAACTTCTATTCTAATAACTAGAAAAAAATAACCTGATGTATTTCATAAATAATAAATATAATAGGGTGCTTATTTTTACAGCTACTTTTGATTTTCCAGTTGGAAAAAAATTTACGTTTCGGAAATTTCATAAAACACCCTGGGCGAAATTTTAGATAATTTGAAGAAACTTTCACCTTGGCTCCAATTGATTTTTTGAAAACCACCCCAAAGCAAAATGTTGGGATCCAAAAAATGCAGCCTTAGAGTTTTAAGCTGAATTTTTTTTTAATGTGTATCAGCTAAACACATTGTGAACAATTTAAAACGATTTAAAGAAATTTTTATGGTGGCATTTCTTGAATTTATTTAATTTTTATCACTATTTGTAAGTTTTCTTGAATTTCCAGTTACTTTTTTCAAAAAACAAGAAGCGCCACCATGAAACTTTCTTTAAAACGTTTTAAATTCTTCAAAATCGTGTGTGTGATAATTGGCCACATAAAAAAAAATTCAACTTAAGCTCCAAGGCTGCATTTTTAGGATCCCAACATTTTGCTTTGGGGGGGTTTTTTAAAAATCGGTTGGATCCAAGGTGAAAGTTTCTTCAATTCATCTAAAGTTTTGTACAGGGTGTTTTATGCAGGGTTGCCACACGATTAGGAAAAGTCAAGAAATCAGGAAAAGTCAAGAAAAATAAAAAAAAAAATAAAAAAAAATAGGAAAAGTCAGAATAAAATGGGGGTTTTTGAAAAAAAGTCAGGAATAGTCAGGAAATTTGACAAAATTGAAAAAAAAAAGGTCAGATTAATTTACAAAATTCCTTATTTTCCAAAGCCTTCAAATAGTAAAAAATTAATTAAAAATCCTTTAAAGTCAGACTAAAATTGCAAAATTTTCCTAGAAATTTACAAAATTGTTTAATTTCCAATGCCTTCATCTGGTAATGTATAGATTAATAAAATATCCTTTGTAAAACTGCAAAATTTTTCTATTAACATATTGTACAACTACCCTACTTGAACAAGCAGTTTTTTTATGCTCTTTAGTATTGATGATCTGTGGCAAGGACACTTCCATAGTGAAACTGTGATATATACTCAAAAGTTTTCTTGCATTTCTTTAGTTATGTGATATCTCTTATGCAGCCTTTTTTGACATTGTGCCAGAGTACCCAGCCTGTTGTTGCCTTTATGCATGAGGACATTTCGTGCTTGGTAATTAAATTGCTGTGCATCATTATGAAAGACGTGATATTTACGAACCTCAGCTTAACCAGTTATTCAAGGTTGAATTAAATGATCAAGCTTCCCTAAAACCGGCCCTTGATCTTAGTTGTGCTGCAACCAATTTGCTTGCAAATTTGAGGAAAAAGGATCTATTTGAGGAACAAAAGGTCTTAAATTCAACAAAGAATGTAGATTATTTGTTATAAAAGCGGTTGAAAATCTCCGGAGCAGAATGACTTATGGAAGTACATTTGTAAAAAATATGTCATGCCTAAATCCGCATGGCCTTGAAAAATTAGGAGTCACAATTGTTGTTAAGCGTTTTGCCAACATTGTGCACTCCTTAACATAGTAAAAATGTGCTCCAACTCTGAAGGTAATACTAGCATTGAACAATTTAGAACTTTAGTAAATTGTCCAATGAATGCAATAAAGTTCAAGAGCTTCAAGCAAAAGGAAGATTGTTTGGACCAGTTCTATTTTGAAACATTAAAATTTTCGCCAAATCTTCTCTCGGAAAGATGTTGCAACCATTATTTGTGTTGCATAATGACCAGGCTGAGGTCGAACTACATTAAGTATTAACAAAGCTCTGCTTGAAAACAGTATGAAATGAGAAACTATTACATCCAGAAGAAGAGTTTGTATGTATGAATACAAACTAGAACTATCAATTTAGAAAATACAAGTATTTTGCTGATAGAGCTGTTTGTTGCAAATACATCAATCATATACAGATGGTTCAAGTGATGTAATGGAAGTTAGATGATTGAATTCATCAAAAAAAAAACTGTTGTTTAAACCTGTATAAAAATAAGATTGGAAGATTTATATAATTTCAAGTGTTTGATTGTGTATTTTAGAATAAGTTTAACTTTAGAGTTTAGATTTAGAAAAATCAAGAAAATTTTAATTAAAAGTCAGGAAAAGTCAGTCATTTTTTCTTAGCTTGATCTGTAGCAATCCTGTTTATGATAATTCCGAAACGTAAAATTATTCCAGCCACAAAATCAAAAGTAGCTGTAAAAATAAGCACCCTAGTACACATGTAAAGAAGTTAATTTTATAGCTAGTTATATACATTTGCCTTATTAAAACTTCCCAAAAAAAAAAGTTTGTCTTAATCGACAAAAAATGAATTTTATATTTTGTTTAATTTAAATAATTAAAACAGAAACCTACTCCTGCGAAATCAGCTGGAAGCAATAAAAAGGTTTTAATAACATTTTGGTATAAGTTTATTTAAATTACTTTATTAATATTATTTTTTTTGGAATTTTAATGGATAACAAAATAATAACTTAAAAGTTGTGTGCCTACTTTGAAAAAATGTTTATTAAAAGTTTATATTCACTTTTTGAACTTCAACTTAGAGTATTTTAAATTCTCTTTGTTTTTTTACGTAGTAATTTTTTAAGTTAAGTATTAAACCTATTAAATGTAATAGTTTGTATAATCCATTTAAAAAATGCTGCTAAATTAAACAATAAGTTTTTTATTAACAATCTAAATTGCTCAGATTTATGAGAATATTATTTTTTAACTTTTTTCTTGGATTTTATTGCACTTACACTTGAATTATTATATTTGTTTGTGATATTTATGTTAATTTATTTCTACGTACTCATTAACATGATAAAATATACAACAATTTTTTGTGTCTTGTTCGTAAATATTTTGTTTGTGTTTTTGTCATTAAATTTATTGTAGACACCAAACAACCAGGAAAAAGCAAAAAAAGTAAACTCCAAGCCGACGACTCCTAAACCTTCAACTGTAAAAAATAACGTAATTTTTTTGAATTTTTTAAAGTAAAAATATTATTTTCATAAATTATCGAGTGCTTAAATTGAAAATTTAGTTGGTAAAATGATTTTTGATAACTAAGTTTTTCTTAAATATATGTTTTACTTTATTTTTCTGCAAAACTTATAAAAACTTGGTTAAGTAGTTAAAACTTTTTTAAATAAAAATTTTCAAATTTTACAGTTGCATTTGTATATAAACTGAAACTTTTTGATTTTTAGTACACGTACTTGATTTACAGCCGAGAAGTTTTAATTGTATGCTTACATATTTTGTCTTAAAATACTTGTTTTTGTATTTAAATGGTTTCTGATTTAAGAAAACATTTTTTTGTAGTTATCATAATTAAATTTGTAATACTCTAATAAGTTGTTTTACAGTAGTTTCAACTAATATGATAAATAAAATCAAATCAAGTTGTACTTTACTGAGAAAGATAATAGAATAAAATAAAACTTTTTTATTCTAGAAATTTAAATAATAACTGAATTATATTGAATCTAACAGTTTTTATTTTTTATACCAAATTGTTTAGCAAATGTTAAGTTATTATTATAAAACATAATTTCATTATCTTTATAAGCTTTTAAAACTTTACATGCTTTTTTTATTTAGTCAAGTAACATATTTACCATTACCTTTACAAATAATGCTAAAAAAATAATTAACTATAAAGTTAATAATTTTTTATTTTCAGACTACATCAAAAACAAAAGTTATGAAAAAAAGAGTGAGTAATAGTACAATAAAAAATTTCAGAAAAAATAGTTATGCTATATTTATCTGTATACATACAAAAATAGTTTAATTTTCATCAAGCATTTAAATCTTAACTCTTAATTTAGTTGTATTTTTTAGTGTCATTAAGTTGTTATTTAGTAATTGTCTTAGTTATGTAAAAAAAAGGCAATATAAAAGTAATTGTTTATGGTTTAAATTGTTATTTTTTTTATAATAACATCTTTACAAGTTGTATTAGATTAATTTTTTTTTGTAATAACCTTTTCAGTTATAGTAAAGAAGTTAGACTAGTGTATTAATGTATATATAATTAATTAAAAAATTTATATAATATTAATTAATATATACAGTATGTGTGTATATAATTTTTCTTACATGTTTTTATTTGGAACTACATATTTAATTACTTTTATTCAATACACACATTTTTTCTAAATTTTTAGCAAATCACTAAGAAAAAAATTAATCGGCATATTTTTATCAACGCAGGTGTTTTGTTCTTTTTGCTCAAACATATTTTTCTCTTTTTTATTTTTTAGTTAGAGCAAAATAGGTCAACGTTAAAAATGTTTCAGAAAAGTGTTGCGGAGCAGCCGGAGCCGAAAAAAAAGGTGAGACAAATTTCGTTTGAAGCAATAATTGTTTGAAAAATGCTCAAAATTAATGGAATATTTTGTTTGAGAACTGTTTTGCTTTGGCTTTTGTTTTTTAATTGTATCAATTTTTTTTAATCCCTGTGCTTGTAGTATGGTTAAAAAGAATAGCTACACGATAAATAAAGACTAAAATTCTTTCTTAAAGCCTTAATTTTTTTTATTTGTTACATGAAAAAATCAAATTAACTTAGAAGTTTTACTAACACTTTTTTGCATATATTATAAACTTAATAAATATTAAAAAAAAATTGAGTGAGTTTTTAAAATTCTTTTCAATTTTTTATGAAATGTATTTGCTATATCTGAATAAATTTAATTTGATAAAAAATATTTTTAAGCTATCAAAAACTTGCATGTAAAGCGTGTGAATATTTTTAGTTAAAAGTTGAAATGTTTGCATGTGGTTTTTGCGTTTTTTTGTAATTTTTATTTACCAATCAAACAGCAACCTAAAACTCCGAGCTCTGCTTCAAAAGCCACCGCTAAGAAAACCCTTGTTGCTAAAAAAACCCCCGCCAAAAAAACAGTAAGTTAAAAAGTGTTATGTATCGGAAAGTTTCAACATGCGAGTCACGAACGCTCAATTTGATTGGTTTAATAACTATTATTTGTATGTTGTTTTTGACCGTGAACAGATATTTAATTTTTTTGAAAAGTATCTTAAAAATTGATTTAGACATCAAAAGGATCAAAATAACATTATCGACAAACATGGTATTTAGTTTAGTGAAATTGTTTTAACCAAACTAAATAAAACTAAAAAGAAGTTCAAACTTTAGTTTATAATTAAAAAATTGAAAACAAAGCAAAAATGTATCTGTTGTTTTTATTTAATAAAACTTCTATTGTTCACGCATACTTATGTTTTTCTAACCAAGTATTATCAGTATAAAGGTTATGATAACAGTTTATTTTTTAAGTGAATTTAGTGAAAAATTATTTTTTAATTATATTTTTTGTGTTTCCAGTTTAACTAAATTAAATTTTTTAGTTGTTTTTTGTGGGCATGTTAAAGTTTTAATTTGTTGATTGATAGTCAAGTTTTTCCTGTTTTTTAGAGCTACAATTCTGCAATGAAAACAAAAGTAATTATTATGTTTTAATTTTTTTCCTGCTACGTTTTCAAAACTGTAAATCAGCATCCAAACCTAAAAAGTTTATAGAAAAGTCGCTATCTTACTTGTAAGTTATTTAAATGATGGATTTTGTAAGAAATATAAATGAGAAATGAAAAAGTAACAGATAAAGAAATATTTTTTACGTTTTCAGCAAACTCCGAAGAGTGCACCAAAGAAAAAAACACCAGTCGCTAAAGTTAAAATAACTCCAAGTTAGCCAATTAGTTATTAATAACATTTAAAACTACTTGTTGTTGTAACTTGAATAGTTAAAAAATATAGTCGATGTAGTAAATATGGTTAGATGTGTTAGATTATACTATTTCTATGTTGTGTTAATGAAAAAATAAAAAACGTGTAAAATTTATATCTGTTAAATTAAATACAGTTGCTCTTTATATTTTTTATTTATTAATATTTAAGCTTATCTTAAAAGTATTCTTTTAATTTTGATTTGGATAAGTTAAAAATGTGTTTAATAGTTGCTGTAATAAAACAACAAAATATTTGCTGTAAACAATGAAATTTTTCAGCACCGAAGTCAACAAAGAGGAAGTCCAAGGAACCCAAACCGAAAAACCCCTCAGTTTGTTTGTTGAAAATATAAAAAATATGATGTTTCATTTGTAACCAAATCTTAATTTTGAAAGTTTTCTAAAGTAAAATAAAAACAGTAAAAACAGTTTTTTAATTTTTTTCTTTTAAACTTCTTTCAAGCTAAACAATTTTTTTTTGAATAAATGAGCATAAATAAATTAAAAATCTATATATTTTACGATTCTTTTGGTTTAGTACTAAAATTGATAATTTTAGTTGATAGAATTAAAAGTTAAATTATAATGTACATGTTCCAATCTAGTAGTAGAAATTTTAAATAAATAAGTTTGAGATTAATTTTTTTCTTTAAAACTTTTAAGATGTCTTATTGTTATCCATAAAATACTAGATTACAACAGTTATCAAAACTTAAGTTAGTTTTTTATTCTCAATTTCAAAGTTAATGCTGTAATTAGTTTTTAATATTTAAATATGAACAAAATGACAATATTTTTATTTAAAATGTTCAACTTTTAATTTTTCCTTATAATTATGAGCTTTAAAAAGGCAACATAGATAAATACTGATTTTTATGGGTCGGCTGCAGTAGTACTGTAATAATTTATTCATCAGTTTTATTCATGAACTGGCAAACAGTAACAATACAGTTGGACATAAATGACATTTTAGCCCCTATGCCTAATCCATTTCAGCCAAATTTTTTAAATCTAAACCCGTGGCCATAAAAAGCGTAAAATATATCGAAACAAAAAACAACTACCAGCTCAATGGGAGGTGCATTTTTTTAAAACCAGAATGTTGTCTCTTAACACGTTCGAAGCATTTCCTTCTTACATGAACCACTGAACACAGGAGGAGCAGCTGGAGCTGGACTGCAGGGCGCTGTTGCAGGAGGTGAACCTGGAAACGACGACGATGAAGGACATCCTGAAGCAGATCTACGCCAAGTACCCCCACGACCCGCTCACCGAGAAGAAGCAGTTTCTGAAGGACACCGTGAAGCAGGTTGGTTTATCTCTCACTCAAATTTTCGTTGATCAGTTGGTTCCGCGGGTTTTGTTTTCAAAAATTTGTTTTGTTTTAAAACGAAACCAGTTGGGTTTTCCCTCAAAGACGCCGTTGAAAAAGTTTTTGTTTGTGATAGAAAATTAAGAAAGAAAATTTTTCTTTTAAGTTAGACTTCTCGCAACAGTGTGGTTAGATTGATAGCTCTGAAAAAACTGTTTAATGAACAAAGTTAAAAAAATGTAAAAAAGTAAGTCAATAAGGAGTCTTTAAAAGTTTGTGTGTAAAAAAACGCTAAAAAAATATTTTTTTGAGTATAATTTGGTGAGAAATTTAACTGTAAATTATGTAAGTTGGTGTATGGTAACTAGAATTGGGTAGAAACTAAAAAATATTTAAAATTAGTAGCATCCCTATGTTTTAAGCGTTGATAAAAGAGAAAATTTTAATGCTGTCGATATAATTTATGCTGTTGTTTATTGAAAAACTACTGACAAATTTTCAAAATAAAATATTTCTAAATGATCTTTTAAATGTGTAAAATTGATTGTGCTTAATTGAACAACAATGTTAATTATGCATATCTATATCTACGATTTAAGATTTTTTTCAGTTTCATTTATGTTTTCAATAAAAATTCCCAACAGCTCATATCTAACGAGGACGATTAAAACGAGATCGTGATGTCACAGCTACTTATGACGTCATCACTAATTACGAGCTTGGACTCCACCTAGTGTTTAAAATATTTAAAATAGTATGTACCTGAAAGCAACGTTTTTACAAGTTAAACGCGAACTTTTGCGTTCAATTGCATTTGAAAATAGGAAAGTTTGTAAAAAATTTTGAACCGAGTTTTATCTTTTTTGTAATGTAGTATTAATTTTGTTTTAAGCCTGATCTAGTTTTCTTTTTTCTTTTATAAATTATGCTTTTTAGAGGACGTTGTATGTGAATGTGTTGTGTTTTATGTAAAGATGAAATAAATTACGTATTTTTAATTCTCAATAATATTTAGATAATGATAGCTAAATAATAATATTACTTATTCCAATAAATTCTTTTCTAAAGCTAGGTTTACTATCTATATAATATTTTCAGTTATAATTACTATTTTTTCAAATACAGAGTTGCCATGAAGCTTTAAATTCTGAAAAAAAAGAAATTTGACAAATTAAGGTAAAATAATCTTGACTTAGAGAAGTTTCATAAAAAAAAAAATTTTGAATAAAATCATTTAAAAACCTAAATTTTTTTTTTTTTTACATTTGAACAATTAAATTTGGATTAGATACCAAAAACTTATCAGTAACAATTTTTTTTAACTATTATTTAGAATTTTATTCACACAAAATTATTTAAAGTAGCATTACTCAAGGTTGCCAAAAAACTTAGAATCCTAGAAAAATCAGGAATTTGACAATTTAGGCTTAAAAACCTGGAATTTTAGAAATTTTCAAAACAAAAAACAGAAATTTTAAACAATTTTTACATCTTAAGTAGATAGATTTCGATATGACACAAAAAGTCTTAAATTAAAAAGTGTTATAACATATCAATAAATTTAATTTTGTCTTCGATATCATCGAACATTTTTTTATTAAAGAACACAAAAAGTAGCTTTACAGTAATCTTATCGATGTTTTATACTATTTAACGCAGTTTTTACCTTGAACTTGACTCAAAACTAGAAATAGACCCAAAAATGTGTAATTTTAAAAACATGGAGGAAATTTTGAAAACCTGGAATAAAATTGGCAAACCTGAATACAATATCTTTTCAGTATTTTTATATTATTAAGACAGTTTTATACCTTAAATTTAATGTTAGACTAAAATTAGACAAAAAAAACTTATAATTTAAAAGACCTAGAAGAAATTCAGAAAAACTTACAAAAAAAAACTCAGAAAACTTAAAGAACCGTATTGCAATATTTTAAAACTTAGTTTAAAAAAAAAAAGTTGAGCCTAGAAGTTGCTTGCTACATTTTAAAACATTTATCTAATTGCAAAGTAAATTTCACTAAAACTATTTATTAAAAATTTTTGAAGCAGGTTTTCCTGATTAGCCCAAATATTGGAAAATTTTTTTTATTTAATATTTTCAAAAAAATGCTGTTATTTTGTCTCACATTAAAACAATTGAGTTAAATATTTTTGCTTTCTGTGAATAAGTGAGGTTTATTTAGGTGAAGTCTTTGTTGTTTTTTACTGATTAAAAGTTGAGTATTATTCTGACCACGACCAAACTTAACGCTACAAAAATTATATGAAAAAAAAATTAAGATAAGCAATTTACTTCCATAATGATTTATTTTCAGTAGTGTTTATTGGTTTGCAAGTACTTGACAAATATATTTAATTTTAAAATTGTTAAGATCATCTACATTTCTAAAGTATTCTAAAATACCGGGAAAGTTTTTGAACTGCAAAAAAATTGTTTAGCCTAGAAAACAAACTAAGTTTTTCTATAAAAAAAAGTATAATAGGGTAATTGTGTTAACCGTGTAATAAATATATTTTGCTGGTTAATTTGTATATTTACTAGTAGTCCATTATTACATAATTTATATTAGCTTTAACTCCTTTTAAACCTTCAAAAAATACTATATTATACTAGTTTAATAAATTATGTTTTATATACAGCTTGACTTTCAAGTTATTGTCTGTTACAAAGCTAGAAAGTTTTTGATGATCAATTTTTCAACTATAAATTATTTATATAACATTCGTTTTCATTACTTGCTACTTTTACCTATTATGAAAAATAATCAGATACCTATTATGAAGAATAATCAGTTAATTATTTTAAAAAAAATTCATCGTTAATTTAATGTAGTTTGTTTAACTAAGATAAAAGAACCTTTAAACTTACAGGTCAATATTGTTTAAGCTTTACATACGAAAAAAAAAAAGCAACACAATGATAGATTAAACTAGTAATCTAAGGTACTGCTTGGGTGTTAAACAATTTTGATTGAAATTTTATTAGACGTAGTACAAAATATAAACAAAAATTTACTTACAAAAATTGATAAGAATCAAGAGAAACCATAAAAGTTGTGAAAATATATTCAAACATTTTAATTTTGACACAAAAAAGCAAATCTATATGACTCTGGGTCGTTAAACAATTTACCAAAATCATAACTTTCATAACAATATATCATCATAGAACCGTGTTTAAAAGGGTCAGGTTTTTCCATGGATATCCACGCATCCAATCCAGTTGAAAATCATCTTTTTGAATCTTTTCATCGGGGTACCTCCATATTCCGTCACTTGATCTCCTTATTCCCGTCCAAGTACCTCTACCTGTTCCGTATTTTCTGCAGATGGCTCTAAAATTTGTTTGTTTATATTAATACTAAAAAAAAATCAACAAAACATTTGTTTTAAAAAATTGATTTTATAACTTGTTGCAGAGTGATGAAAAATATATATTGTTGAAATAAAACAACTTTTTCAATATGACTTTGTTTAATAAGAACATAAATACCCCGTTAGTCAAATAAAGTTCGTATATACTCTGAGGAAATGTTTTAATTTTCTATAGTTGTTGTCTAAAACTTTAGAGTCTAACGTTGAATTACAAAAACTTTTATATAGTTTACTACACAGAATATAAGTTTTAAGAGCACGAAATACTTAGTAACCAACTTTCTTTTTTCAGTAGTTTCTATGTCTTTGTAGATGAGAGTTGTTCCAAAATCCCTACAAGTTTTGTTGGCAGAATCATAAGATCCCATGAAAAATGATAACTCTGAAAGTGTTGTCGTTTTTTTTTTGAGAAAAACTTTAACAAAACCAGTTCTTAGACTTTAAAAGATTTACTAAAAAGTTACTAATAAAAATATTTAAAAGCAAAGCAAGTAAAATTACTTCTTTTAAAGATCAGCTGATTTCAAAAAGTTTTTTTTACAAAACCGAATCTTTTTTTATTTCTTATTACAAAAAAAAACAGTGTTACCCCTTTTTTACTTAAGTCCATAAAACAATACGCACTGTAAGTTATTGCAAAAAATGCAATAAAAATCACCTTTGCAGGCGAAGGGATGTGAGGAGAAACCAGGTGACCAGCTACCCGAGTCGCAATTTCTTCTCGTCAAACCGACAGGTAAGAAGTTATCTGCACAAGAAAGTTCAACTGAGCTGTTGTGAGCAAATTTTCCTGGTGTTCGGTGCGCGGTGTGCGTTATGCTTGGCAGCCTGCATTCTGTTAAAATAAAAATTCAAAGTTAAAGCAAAAATTTAATGGTCAAACGATTACGAAATTTCTCATAAATATGCCTGAAATAAACCCGAATTACGTTTTTTGGACTTAAGCACTGTTTTTATGTATTTCGTTTGGTTTTTGATAACTTCTTCTAAAGTTTCCAACTTGTTTGCTTGAATCGCCAATTGAGCTGAGAAAGTAAAAAAATAGTAACTAATTTGTTTCAGCAGAAAAATGAAAGTCTTTGCTGTAATGTTGACAGTTATCAAAGAGCTATTAGTCATGCTTATAAAAGTTTAACGAATATGTAATTTAATCTATGAGTGTATGATAAATAAATTATATAAAGAAAAACCGCATACTTGAAGTGATGTTAATTAATGAACTAGTTTTTTCTTCATGCCTGGCTAATGCTTGCATTATTTCTTGTATTTGTGTGCTTTGTTTTGTAGTTATTTCATTCATTTCACCTAAAATTGTTTCAAACACATAGGAAATATCGAAAACTGTATAGGTAATTACTTTTTGTAAAAACTAGAAAATACTTAGAATGTAGCAGTACTTCAGTTTTATGTTTAGTCCGTTTCTTTTATATTGGCATTGATGAAAAACATACTACAAATAAGTACTAAAAACAAAACCTTAACTGTGAATCAGCTCCGTACAAAACAAAAACCAGCTGAAAACAAATCCACTACCTTTCCTTTGCTCGAGACGATGAACTTTCGCGCTCTGAGCCGACAAGGTTCTGTTGAGCTCCAGCGTTTTCGAGCCGAGCATCAAAGTTTTTGCCACCAGATTCTCAACTTCACGTGACAAATCCTTTCCGGGGCTCCCCTTTTCCCCCCTGGGCCCCATCTTCCCCAGTTTGACGGGGTTCGCGGGGTCGGCAGGGGGCTGCTGGCTGCAGACGCTCCACTGGTGGCAGTTTTGACCCCAAGCGCGGGAAACCACCAGTAGAACAACTGTCAGAAGC
This sequence comes from Thalia democratica, assembly GCF_965202585.1. Lineage (NCBI taxonomy): Eukaryota > Metazoa > Chordata > Thaliacea > Salpida > Salpidae > Thalia > Thalia democratica. The sequence goes on along the minus strand of NC_139168.1, from coordinate 29,062,754 downwards.
GTGTTCATTGCAGAAGTTTGAAAATGAAACGCGTTGGATTTAAATCGAAGTTTTTATGCTCGGTGAAGTGTTTGTTTAAGTGACTTGAGGTTTTCAGCCAATGAAAAACGAGTGTAATAAAAAGGCAACGGTTCAAGGTTCGAGCAAGGTGATTGGTTGGAAAGTTGGCCGTTGATGTTTTTGTGCAAACAGAGTTCGTGCCAAGCAAACATTTGAGCTCAAAAAAAACAGCGGTTTCGTATTTGGTTTTCGTTTAATTAATTTAAGGCCACGTTGGAAAGCGATTGAAAACTTAGTGTTTTGTAAATTTTTAGACAGAAACCAATAACATAAAACAGTAACAACACTTTTCTAAATTTTTCAGAGTAATAACAATAATTACGACATAAACATCTTTAGAAACCACAAATGTAGTTTACACAAAAATTTCGTAGCAAGTCATATTTTGAAAAATTTAGGTGCAACAGCTTCTGAAAGCCTAAAAAAAAGTTTGTATTTTTATAGTAAAGTTACTTTTATAGCTGTGATTTTTCGTTTTTACTTGTGAAATTTCAAATTTGAAGTTACTACTACTTACATAAAAACTTCAATTTTGTTTGGTGTTTGTTAAACTTATATTGATATCTGTTAAAAAACACTAATATTTTGTGTTAGCACAATATAAACACTAAAGAAGTAACTTTTTTATAAAGTACATTTACTCAGATACCTAGTTTCTTAGATCATTTTCTTAATGTACATATTGAATAAATAAAAAAAAGGCTGAGAGTTTTTTAGTCTTCTAAATTTCTATCTTGTAAAATGCTTACTAATTATTTAAAACAAACTTTAAAAGAGCTTAATATGTTATGTATTTAATGATTTACTAGCATACGCTAATTCATTACTAAAAAAAATTGTTAACAACATATATCTTAAATCTACAAAGTTTCAAAATTGAAACAGCGTCAGTATCAAAAATAAGTTTGATCTATATCTGTAAATGTAAAAGTAAGAGTTTTCAATTCACTTAAGTTGTTAAAATATACGCTGTTTGCCAATGCTAACTTAGAAACAAAGTTTTAAAAAGTTTGAAATTGTCAATACGTCGGTAATTTTTTTTCAATATAGATAAAAATACTGCATATGTATTTTTTTACTCACCAAAAGAAATATTTTATATGCAGTTGAAAATATCGTGATATGTCTGCACAAATTTTTTTTTTCTCAAAAAGCTAATTGTTAATAGCTTTTAACCATTTTAGAATACTCAGGAGTTTTTTACAACTTGCTAGTTTTCTTTACAAAAAAAATAAATTATAAGATAGTTAGTATAAAAGATATTAAAAAATAATAACAAACATAGCCTAAAGCAGTGTTTCCAAGCCCTTACTGTATATATTTTAGAAAACACTAAAGCTAATAAAGTGTTAATAAATTGCTGTTAATGATTTTTTTTAATAACAGTAGTCGTATGCATTCAGCTTTATTTCACAGCAAGCCTTGTCGCTTTAACTAATTTTTGTCTAAGTCACTTTTTTTTAAATACTATTTCTTTCACCGAAGCATAACTACATTAGCATTACATTTTAAGTGTATTGTTTTTTTTCTAAAAAAATTGTTATAAGTATAGGTAACAAACATTTAAATTTATAACTAGTGTACTTTTACCGATTTTAATTTTTTTTAAATTTTAGTTTTACGCATTACGATAGAAAGTAATGACTACCTTTTTCCTGTAAATAGATTACAATAGATTCTTTTAACTCACGAGTTATCTCAAACATCCCCCAATAATGCCTACAAATTTTGATAAAAAAGGTACAAACAAATCTCATTATTTTGTGAAATTCAAACGACATAATCAGTCACTGATGAGTGCATTCCGTCAAAGTGCGTGCGTACTTAGTAAACGTTTATTACAACATAGTTATTGTTTTTGTAACTCATTAAAAACTAATTGTTTGGCCATGTGATCTAAAATAGTAGTTTATAACGGAGATATATACTAACATAGTTTAAACTTTGGAAAGTTGTTAAGATTTGTCCAAGTATGTTGTTATCAGAGTGTTTTCTTTAAACCAATAAAACCAGCCTGAGTGACTTTAAACTAGTGATGTACCGGACTCACTATCCGGGTCCGGGTCCGGCCGGATATTGCCATTTTTGTCTGATATCCGGATCCGGCCGGATTCTAATTTGTAAAAAAAGTCCGGATCCGGTTCCGGCCGGACTCTAATTTGAAAAAAAAAGTCCGGATCCGGTTCCGGCCGGACTCTAATTTGAAAAAAAAAGTCCGGATCCGGGTCCGGCCGGATCCTAACAGAAATCCGGCCGGACCCGGATCTAGTTAGTAAAAAAGAGCATACTGAAAAGTATTTTTTCAAAAACAAACCCTGTGTAAATTAATAAGAGTCATTTTCGTCAGTTAAAATTAAACACCTACCGTGATTGGCTCATTTTGTACACGTGACTAATTTACATTTGTTTTTATTAAACTATGAAATAAACATTTCAGAAATGCAACTCTTTACATATGAAGTAAAATTTAAAACTTTGGAATGATTACTTGCATTATTTATTGTTTAAAGTTGCTATCAGAGAATATTTAGAGTTAATACGGTTGAATGTACGAGCCAATGAGAATCATATGACGAAATGTTTCAAACTAAATACTGATGCAACAAAACATCAGAACCTGACAGGCAGTTTATAGGTAAGCAGTTAGTTAGTTTGGTGTGCAGCTTGAAGCAACAGAATATCTTGAACATTTTTGTGAATGCTTATTGTAAGTAGTGTTTTGTTTTAAAAGCGAATAATTTAACTGGTGTTTAATTGTTTTAGTAGTTAATCCAGGTTTATAGTTTAATAGTTTATTAAAAATATCACAGTTTCTTGTTTACTAAAAGTTTTATTTAAAATCAGTTTATTGTTTTAAGTCTTTTGATATAGATTTAAATAGCTTCCAGTTTTTAAAGCTTTACCAAAGTGATTAATAATTTTGTAAATGGTAGTATTTCTTGTTGTGTTTTATATAAAAGATTCATCACTCAAAACTGTCGTGTCTGATTATAGAAAGTAGTCTCAGTTAGAATTTAGTATTTGTTAGATATTAATTAAATAAGGTAGGATTTAATTATGATGGGTAGTACTAATAAGTTAAGTGTACCACAATCAGTCCACAACTTTACTACCAAATTGTCAACCTTTGCTAGCTGTTCTACTGATTATTAGATTAAAGTTTTTTTTTTAGTTTTTAAAAACCTCATTCTGACTCAGGCTTGTTTATACTCACTCTAGATAGTTTTAATGACGTAAATAGTGGCAACCCTGCTAGTTTGAAAATTTTTGGGAATTTTAGAAAATTTTGAACTGCCTCAGGCTAGTTTAGTTTTTTATAAAAACTCAGGCTAGTTTTCTTTTAGATTTTGAATGAGTTTGAGCTGATCCAGTTTTCAATATTTTGTAATTTTCTAGTGTATTTTCTTCAAGAACTTGATTTCAGATTTTCAATTGTAAATAACACATAAATTTTTAAACCTTGTGGTTAGCTGTTTTACTTATTATAGGAATAAAGTTTTTTTTTTCAGTTTTTAAAAACCTCATTCTGACTTTGGCTAGTTTATACTAGTGATGTACCGAACTCACTATCCTGGTCCGGCCGGATATTGCCATTTTTGTCTAATATCCGGATCCGGCCGGATTCTAGTTTGAAAAAAAAGTCCGGATCCGGTTCCGGCCGGACTCTAATTAAAAAAAAAAGTCCGGATCCGGGTCCGGCCGGACCCGAAATTGTGGGTCCGGTATATCACTACTTTAAACTAACACCAAACTAGCCGGAGCCAAACTCTGTTTTTGAAAAAGTATGAACAAAAAGTAAAAGCCAAAAGTGTACAAAGTAAAAAAATTTTTGATACCAAAAATAGTTTGTAACAACAAAAGGAATTAAGACCTTTTTCAAAAAAAAACACAAATGTTAGGAAAAAATCAAATTCCTAATATATAGTCAAAGTTTTCCGAAAATTTCAAAATGTACTTAGTTGCTCTGAATTTGAGCGATCGTGAATCTACTAAAAACCTAAAATGGATAATAATATTTTCGTCATTCTTTAAAGTAGAGTTTTCAAAAGTAAGCAAAATTACAATTAAGATTGTTAGGTACAATAAATTGTAAGTGGGCGATTAAGTATATGGTTAACTTAACTTTTTAAGTGAAAAAAATTTTATAATGAAGTAATATCCAACAATATCTAACAAATGAAGTCAGTTATTTTTAAATTCTGCCAAGTAGGCGATTATAAAAATGGGTTTATGAAAGAATGCTTTAACGCTTTTGTTTTTCATGGTTATTTACGGTTTTCAATTTAAAGCTGAAAATAGCTTTAACTTAAAGTTAAATCACTAAAACTGAGTAAAAATAAAAATAAAATATCCTTTGAATACAGCAAAAAGTTTGTACAAACCTCCGTGTACCTAATACCCACCAAAAATAAATTTTACGCACTTGTAGATAAGTTTGCGGTGGTCGCACACCGTGAAGACCGCTTGCTTAAAGTAAAAAAAAAATTAATTGCTCTGAAATTTCAATACTGAAGTTCTAGCTTTTATAGATCATTAAAAACTGATTATGTCATCTAGTTTATTATAGGGCTGTCTACGTCTTTAATCGAAATACTTCAAAACAAAAAATTCAATTTGAGTGAATAAAAACTAGACTGAGTTTGTGATAAAATTTTAAAGATTTTAGTAAATACGAAAAACTAAATTAATTATTGTTCTTTGATATTTAACACACAAAAAAAAAACCTAAAGAACTTAATATCTAAAAAATGTTAACTTGAAACAAAAATAATTGAGAATTCAAACAACTGGCCTGAGATTAAAAAATCCAAGATGTGTTTAGTTTTACCAAAAACTGAAAACAAACATGAATAACTAAAAGCTTTAAAAGAAGTCAAAAATTTTGTAATAGTTATCAAAGTACAGAAATTTAAATTATATGCCACACATAAGTTCCAAAAAAATATGTTCATTTAAATTTTTGAAACTACTACGGCAAAAAAATTAGTTGGTAAAATATATTGTTGAATTAAAATTCCAATTGATTTTTTCTTATTTATTTACCACTGACTCAGATTTTTTCAATTTGATAGTGTGAAAGGATATAAAAATCAATCAAACTAGCATTTTAATTTAGTTGTACTTAGTATACTATTTAAATATAGCACTTAAAGTATTAACCTTTCTTAAAAAGGTCTTTTATTTTAAGTGAGAAAATTGTAAAAATTATTAAGTTAGCATGTTAGTATTGCAATGATCAATATATTTTTTAAGGTATAAAAACATCAGAAATAACTTTCCCCTCGTCTATTGATTTAATAGTTAAAGGTATTAATGATACAGAAGTTAGGTTTATTGTACACTAAACTTAACATACTTACCTATTCAAAAACTTATTATTAAGTCACTAGAATATTTTATTAAAAACTTTAACTGTCCGTAATTAATGAAAAGTTTAATTTAACACCTTCTAAGGTATAAATATAAGTTCTCTGAACTATAGTTTATATAATAAAACTACTTTCTGATTCAATAAGATTTCATTTTTAGACTTTAATGATTGGTTTCTAAACTGGTTCCAATTGATGAACAATTAAAAACACTTGATAATACTTAGTAAGTTTATAATATTAAATACATTATATTTTACCAAAATTGACACTCTTTGAAACAAAATGTCCAGTTATTGAATTTTAATAGGATTTTACTGAAAATAAAGGTGTATACTGAAAAATTTCCTACTAAAAGTTTAAGAAATTTATATTAAAATAAAGCAGTTATCATAAACTCGCATGACATTATTAGAACATCATATGCCTGAATTGTGAACTAGAAACTTGAAGAAGCTTTATTTTTTTAAATTGACTACTAAAAATCTAAAAGGCACGAGTTGGCCTGTAATTTCTTCAATTATATTTATTTTTCATTTTAGCAGGGACCAAAAATAATGAATACTTTGAATTGGATGATTTTAATATTTTTCTTCTGCAAAAAATAGTAATGACGTTTTTCAATTCCAATCATTTAAAACTATTTTGTGATTTCTTCCAGTAGACTAGTATTGTAAAATGTAGCGAAAAACTTTCAGGAACCATTTTGTATTTATCAAAAACTGAAATTCTTAAAAATTGCAACAGTGCAGGGTTGCCATAATTTTTTTTGAAAATTTCTTCCAGGTTTTCTGAATTTCTTCCAGGTTTTTTCAAAGTACAAGTTTTTGTTTCCATTTTTAGCAATAAAATTAAAGGTAAAAAACTGTCTTAAACAGTATAAAAATACTTAAAAGACAATGTAATGTTACTTTAAACGTGCTTCATATTAAATAAAAATATTTTACTCAACACAAATATATTTCAAAAAGTTTTCATCAGTGTGATACAGTTGTAACAAAATGAGATATAGTTATAATAAAATGAGATTCAAAATATTAAGAGTTGAAAAAGAATTTTGACCTAATCAAAAATGAAGCCATCTACATTTGTTTTAACAAACCAAAGTTCTGTAAGCAGAAATAATTTGATTATTCATTATCCTTGTTTAGTTAATTCTGTTTATTTTTAAGAATTTTCAATAACTTTTTTAATTTTCTGCTGGATTAAATAAGTTCGGATATAAATAAGTTAAAATTTTTATTTTGTTACAACTGTATCACACTGATGAAAACTTTTTGAAATATATTTGTATTGAGTAAAATAATTATATTTAATATGAAGCACATTTAAAGTAGCATTACATTGTCTTTTTAGTATTTTTATACTGTTTAAGACAGTTTTTTACCTTAAATTTATTTTTATGCTAAAGATGGAAACAAAAACTTGTACTTGAAAAAAAATCTGGAAGAAATTCAGAAACCTGGAATAAATTTTCAAATAACTTATTGTAACTCTGCCCTGTTGCAATTATTAAGAATTTCAGTTTTTCATAATCACTTTGTTTGTTTTATGATCAAGCAAATAGCAGACTTATGCTTAAAATGAATTTGTATTTAGCACAAAAAATTGTTAATGATAAATTTTTCGTATCTAAACTAAATTGCATTGTTTTAAATGTAAAAAAAAAACAATATCTTTCCTTTTAATTTTTTAAACTCCTGGTTTTATGGCAACCCAGTAGTAGGCAAAACATTAATTGGTATATAAAAGTTCAAACTTTCAATAAAATTAAGTAGTCAAAATTTAACAGGTTAAATTAATGTTTGATTCCATTTAAAAAAGATTTAAACAACTGTTAAGTTACCTAAAAAGAGGTAGTTGTTAATTTAAAAACATTTAATGCCTTAAATTTAGTAACCTTAAACTAAAAGTATCAATATTAAATAATAATTCAATTGCTCACTTCATAATAAAGTTTAAAATATAGTATTTTTAAACTTTTCATTCTTAGAATGTTACTTGAAAAAAATTTTTAAGTAAGTAATACGGAATTAAAAAAAAACCTTTATTTTTTAAAAATTAAGAAAAATAAAACAGTTCTAACTGCATATAAGGTTCAAGGCCTTATCAATACAATTGTCATCAATTAGACTTTTAATACAACATATAGTAAGTAATTTAATATAGTAAGTAATATTTGTATATTTAAATAATTTTTTAATGCTTAAAATTAATAATAAAGCAAATAGGTACAAACTAGTAGAAAATTGTTTATGAAACATTACTGAGTTTCTATATAACTATTATATACTTGAAATCATTAAAATAAGTACGAATTCATAAACACAAAAAATTTAAAAGACTTGTCGCAAAAACCCAATGATATAAGTTTATTTGAAATATTCAGAAAATTAGCAGAATAAAAAACCAGGTAAAAAAAAAACTTTATTCCAAAATTCGCAATGTTGAAAACTAAATTGAAAACTATGAAATTAAATATTTAATATCATAAGTCACCAGTAGACTAAGTAGTTTTTAAATAAATATTTAATCAAAACTTTATATGCTTATGAGGATGCCTAAATTTAAAACATTTTTTCAATTAAAAACTCATTTATTGATTCACCTTTATAGATTTAACTTGTGATAGCCATACGAGTAGAAAGAAGACAAAACATTTTAAAAATTTATATTTTTATCAATACCTCATAGAGGCACCTAAATTATTAAAATTTTCCAAGTACGGTTTATTCGGGCTTCCAGCTCTCGATCTTGGGCTTGACTGTGGAGTAGGGAACGTAGCAGTCCGGAGTTCCGGTCAAGTTCTTCTGGTGCTTCATCTGAAACTTTCTCAGCGTGGGGGGATTTTTCGACGGCGCGTCGTCGGTCATGTGGTGGAGCCACCTGTGATTTGAAAAAAAATATTCAAATTTAAGTATTACAAAAATTAAATAAAACAAGCTTTGTAAGTTCAGTTTTTCGAATGCTTGAACTGTTAGCACTATTTATATATTTGATGACACCAACTGGTTTTGTGCAAAATTAATACAAAAATACATAAAATAAGCAACTTCAATCGTTGAACAAGCATCATTTTGATTAAGAAACCTACATTATTATTTATATATTCCAATTATAAACCATGGTGGGCTTTAATGTAAGTACAAAGTTTTAAAATAAATATCTAAAAAGAAAATCAAAATAAGAGTTTCGTTAGTTATATCTTGGAAATTATAATGCGAAACTTTCAACTTATACAATTGACATTTACTTTAAATTAAAAAGTAAAACTATTTGTTAGTTGAACTTCATGGAAGATAAAATATTTTTTTACAATCTCTCAGTAAGTAGCGATAAAGCGATTTCATAAAAAGTAAAAACCTCAGTTTTTGAAACATTGATAAGAATTTAATTTTTTCAATATAGTTTGGATTAGTAACAAAATTTATTTCAAAATATTTTATATAAACAAAACATAAATGAAACTATAAAAAACAAATAAAAAGTTTTTTAAGCTATAAACTATATGTGTAACTTTTAAGAAAGAATTTGATTGCATTTAGTACTAATTTTGAATGTTTATACTTGATTAGTATATAATCTAATATTTCATTAAGTACTTTATTGTAATCAAACAGTATTATTCATATAGCTGAACTAGTAAAACTCATTAACTTGAGACAGTTTATTAGCTGATTATAATATAAAACACAATATAAACTCATTATTACTGCAGAAAATACTTAAACACTAATAAAATAGAAAAAAAAGCTTGCTAACTAAACCCTATATATTAAAGATAAAAGTCGGGCTAAAACTTATTCCAAAGAAATGAGCATGAAAGTAAAGACTATATAGATCAATTGTTTTTTTTTTTTGCAAAATTAGCATTGTCTTTTATATTTAAATATCGAATAAATACAAATTCGAGTCAACTATTTAACTATTTAATAAATACTTTTATGACTTAAATGTTTATAAACTAAATAATTAACGGCTCCAATAAAAATTAAATTAATGCATGTTCTAATTAATTATTAAATTCTAAACAAATACCTGTTCAACTCAAATATTTAACTATAGAATAAATAACTGTTCTACTAAAATATAAAATTAATTATTTATCTAATAGTTAAACATCTATCCAACTAACAAACAACAACCTGTGTCTAACATCAAACTGTCAACTTATCAAACAATTAACTCTTCCACCAAACTGTTTAATTATCATATAAATACATGTTTCACACGACAGTATAATTTTTAAATAAACAATCGTTCTGCTAAACAGGGTTTCCACTCGTTTTTTAAAAACATTTTCCAGGCTTTCCAAATTTCATCCAGTTTTTTAAAAGTACACATTTTTGGGTCTATTTTTAGTTGAAACTTAAGTTTAAGGTAAGAAACTGCGTTAAATAATATAATAACATTAAAAAGATACTGTAAAACTACTTTAAATATGTTGCTTTATAAAAACAAATTTTGATGATGACAAATGTTATTTATTTATACGATAGAGTTTTTGCGTCAAACTGAAAATTTACTACTGAACATGTGAAAATTGTTAAAATTCCAGGTTTTTTATTGATTTTTGTTCAAAATTCCAGGTTTTTCCAGGTAAAGTCACAACCTTGCCTACTAAACCATTTGAATATTCAACAACTACCCTTCCTTAACAAATTAACTAATAATCCTTGTTTTCTACCTTAAAAAAATTATCAACCTGTGCCACTCTGGGGCGACCATGGACGCGTTGAAGTCCCACTTGTCCTTCCAGTTGCTCGTGTTGTAGTCCACCCACCGGTTCCTGCCCAGGAAGTACCTGTTGTTCTCGTAGTAACGGTTGCCAAGGTCGTCCGTGCCCACCAGCTCTCCTGTGAAAATAAAACGTGTAAAGTATCCTGTGAAAATAAATCCTGTAAAGTGTTTGGAGAAAATGAAAAGTGTAAAGTATCCTGAGAAAATAAAACGTGTAAAGTAATTCAGTAAAAATAAAACGTGAAAGCCTCTGATGAAAATATAACGTGTAGAGTAACCTGTGAAAATAAAACAGTCAAAAAACCTGTAAAAATCAAATGTGTAAAGTCTCCTGAGAAAATGAATTGTGTATAGCCTCTTGTGATATTTGTTGTCAATATGCATATTTACATCATCATAAAACAACTTATTAATAAAAACAATAAAAAAAGTCTTAATAATAAGTTTAAATAATAAAGTCTATTCGAGAATAAGTAAAATATTATTTTGTTTAAGGGTACCTACTGAACTCTATGGCTTTCCCCTTTATATCTTAGATGTCCAAACCCCCCTTTAAACTTTTAAATCAAAATTTAAATTTATGGAATTAACTTTTATTTTAAATCAATAAATTTTTTTTTAAATACCATGTAAGAAAAGTTTAATTTTGTGTAGACAAGTAATAAATTAGAAAAAATACTTTGTACACACATAAACAATTTTATCAAAAACTTTCCTTATAATTCATCATTGTCTTTTCAAAAGAAAATAGCCAATACAGCATAATTACTTAAAGGTACCAAAAACTACATCATTTAATTTCATATAATACATTGAAACTAAACTTTAAAATATTTAGCTTGTATTTTTTATTTATGACTACATTTATCTATAGTAAAGCTATATAATGATTATTTACATTCAATTTCTTAAAAACTTTTTGTTGTAATAGATAAGTATTGTGATTTATAGTCAATATAAAGGGTTTTACTATTTTTTGAAACACTTGAATATGATTTTTTTTTCCTTATATGAAATAAGCCTTATAAAATAGTTTATTGCTAAAAAGTAGTTTACTTTAAATATTCTATTAGCATAAACTTTTTGATCAATATAAATCAAAAATTGAAACATCTTTTAAGCTAGTTCTTCAAGAGTTTTATGCACGGAATTTTCTTGTTGAGAATATAGTGAATACCCGTCTTAATGCTATATTACCATTATTAAAGTTTAAGGCCACAGGGGGGGGGTCCAACATTTTTTTTTACAAAAATTAAGTTTGGCTTTTATATGAAAGCTTTAAGTACAAACTACAAGCCAGTTTTTATAGAATTCAAAAATATAATTTAACTTTTAAGATATTTAATTTTTTGTAAAAATTTTCCAATATAAACGTATGGACCGCAAATTTTTCGGGGTCAATTTTCTTGGAAATTTTAAAATTCACTAAAAATCTATCTCCTCCTTTGTTTTTCAAGCAATCTTCTTCAAATTTTCAGGAAACGTTCCTTATAATAAAAGAAAAAAACGTTACTTTAGAATTTAAGTAATTTTAAAAAGTAAAAATTCTATCACAAAAATTAAAAAAAAAAAGTTTTTAAAAAAAAAAAAAAAATTTTTACAATTTTTTTTTTTAAATTCCAAAGTAACGTTTTTTTGTTATTGTATAAAGATTAGACTGTGAAAGTTTGAAGAAGATTGCTTGAAAAATGTAGGAGATAGATTTTAAATGAAATAGTCTTTTTCCGCTGTTTTAGTATCCCTTCCCATAGGGAACCTATTATGCGGCCCGACTTTGACTGGTCATATCTAAAAAAATATTTTGAATTTTTAAAAACGATAAAAAGCATCTTAAAGCTTAGAAAAAACTCTATAAAATCAGATAAACTTGTAAAAAACATGGTTTACCCCCCCCCCCCTATGGCCTTAACTAAATATGAAGATTATATTAGAATAAAATAATATTATTATAGTTATTATTATATTATATAATTATTATTATTATAGAAATAAATATTAAACAAAAAACTTAATAAAACAATAAGAAATTAAAATAAATTTTAATACAAAGTATATTTCGAACATACAAAACAATTTAAAAATTTTAAACATTACATTAAACAAAATATAATTAATTTATTCATTATAAAAAACAATTCCAAACATAAAACAAATTAAGGAAATAATTTCAAACTTTTTTATATACAGTGCTTAATGTGAACTTTATCACATGTAAACTTGAAGAATGTGGTAAAATTTGATATGTATAGGTGTACAAATTTTATAACAGTACCAAATGTATCAAATTTAAACCAACTATTTTATTGATTACATTATTGAAAAACAACTATGTTTATAATGTACTTACAAAAAAAACATATTAAATTTGTTAATTATGATTTACAGTTAAAATATCAAACAAACATATTATAGTTATAAACAAACTCTGTTTAATACACAACTTTATGTAAACCTTATTGTAATGAAAAAAAAAAGTTTTAACAAAAAAACACATAACTATTTCTCAAAACTTGATACTTGTAACAAATATTTAAATTTGCTTTTATACACAAAACTATGTCAAATTTTAAAAGACCATAATACTTACTTTTCACAAACCATTATAACAGTTGGTTAATAAAACTATACTTTTCCCAACTAATTGACAAACCATTTTAATCACTTTTCAAAATCCATTATATTACTACTTTTAATACTCAAAGTATTATATTTATTCCTAACAAACCATTATATATTATGTTAATAAAATATATCATTAGTAACTTGTGAACAAACAATCCAAATTAATTGTTAAAAAACAATTATAATTCTCTTTAAAAAACTCAATTAGTTTTTCAAGAAGAACCACTATTTTCACAAAATAATTCTATTTACTCCCAACTAACCATGCTTGATCTCGTTCATTCTGATGATCTGGATGAAAAGCCCTCTCGCTCTGGGGAAGTACCCTCCGTCGTTTGCATAATTGTGCCTCAGGGTCTTCATCAGCTCCTGCAGCGGAGTGCGAAACTGATCTTGAATGAGCTTTGCCAATTTCGACATTCTTATATAAAAGCTGCAAAGAGTGTCTAAGTAAAAACTTTGTAAGCTGAAGTGTTATTTTTTCCTAAAAAACAATGCTGTGTTAAGTAAAGTTTATTTTTATGTTGTTGAAAAAGCTAGCTATAAATTAAACTTTTTTTTATTCAACAAATGTAGGTAAACATAGTTTATAACATGTTTTGTACATAAATTTCTAACACGCAAGAAAATTTGACTTTATTTTGACGTGTTAAAAAAAAAAGAACTTTTCACTATAAGTATTTGATTAACTTTACTATTGTTATTTGTAATGCGCATTATTTACAAAATTATACTGAATAAGATGTTAAAGTTATTAAGGTAATGTTATTTTTATAATGTAATTTATAAAAAACAACTCTGTGTGAAAACAAACTCATTTAAATCAAAACTATAGATAAGACTATACTATAAAGTTTTGTCAATGAAACTTTGTAAAGTATTTTAACATAAAAACAGCTGTACTTGAATTTTTCATGTGAATTATATAATAACTCTGCAAATATTATTGTGGTATACAGTAATCAATCTCTTAAGCTCATATCAATTTCTGTGTTCAAACTATGTATTTTTATATTGAACATTTTTAAAAGTTTTAAAATTAAGTTCGATGATAAAAACAGAACTTAAAGTTAAAAAAAAACCATAATAAATGTCAAAAAATGAGAATCACTATAAAAGTAATGACACAATTTTTTTTTTTAAATTAACTTTAACTGAATATGAACAACTAAGATTCCAGTTTTTTGTTATTAAACTTTGGAAAGTTTTTCAGGTTTTATAAACTTGCACTGTCATTCATCTACACCAGAGTTTCCCAAAGTGGACCAAGTTGCCCCCTTGAGGGCCATAAGCAGCAAAGGGGCTAAAGGGTGGCCATGAGGTCATAATTTGAAACTTACACCAGAATGTAATAATAAATAAAAACAAAAGAAATAAAGCTACTGACTATCGAGGGTTAGGAGTACCAATGATAGTAAAAATAAAAAATAAAATACAAATAATGACTAAGAAAATAAAAATAGTTATAAAAAAAAAGTTACCGTCCGAGGGTAAGGGTTAGGGGTAACAGTTATGATAAAAAAATTAATAAAATAGTTGAATTAAAAATAAAACAAAATAAAAATTTAAAACTAACTTTGATAATTATAGTAATATATGAAATTGAATATATTAGGGAAAAACCTGTAATATAATGTCAAAAAGTACTTCTGAAAATAAAAAAAATAATAAATAAAATATGCCCATAACCAATTTTTTATTATAAAAACCATCTTGTAGTTTATCTTTAATCTTTAATACTAGAGCCAATGTTAATTTCTTTAATTAAAAAAATGATAACTCCCCTATTGCCTTATATTAAAAATTGAATTTTTTGTTTTCAAAAAGTTGTGGGACACTAATCTTTAGTTTGGATCTGTATACTTTAAGCATACTAAGTCTTGTCCTGACCTTTCAGCTGCAAAATTTAACTTCTTTGAAAACCTTGTACTGTGTGAATGAACAGAGCTAGCAAGTATTAATTTATTGTGGTCTACATCAAACGCTTTCAAAGTGTTACACATCAACTTGCAAAGTAGCAACTTCTAAACATCATTTAGTTTTGGCAGACTTGTTATTTGAGATAAAAAAAAGGTATAAAATATTTGGTCCTATAACCTGGTGCACAAAAAAACTTTTCTGTTATAGAGTTGCATGCCACGGATACCTTTTACCATCTTTGTCCAGGACCAAGAGTTTGTTGGGGTCGGGCAGGCACCAACATGTCTGATTTTATTGCATACAACAATTTGGGTTCAGGTAGCAAATATACAATACAGAATGAGATCTAATAATATGGTCTTATTGTAATTGCAGGGTTTGTGCGCGAAATTTTTTTCATTTAGCCTGACATTTTTTCAAAGTAAGGAAAATCCCCTTTAGAAGTTATTTTAGGTATTGGAGGGGTCTTGATTGTGGTCTCCCGACTTCAACCAGCTATATCTCAAAAATATTATGAGCTTTTTATCTGCAAAAAGCAACTCATAGCTTAGTTACAACTCAATAAAATAAGACTAAAATGTGCAAAGGGTGAATGACTCCCCTATGCCCTTAACATAACCAATTCAGTGATAAGTTTTAAAATAAGTGTTATATCTTATCTATTACTAGTGCAAAAATTTAATATATAATACTAAACCCAGTTGTTCAATTTAATTAAACACTAAGTAAAAACATTATAACCAGAAGATTTATTACAGAACGACGTGCATTGTTGTGTTTTATTAAAATTTAAAATGAAACGCTTACACGAGTATTAAAACAAGTAAAAAATGTTTATTATAGTATTTTGACTAATACTTAAAATTAATACATAATTATAAATCCTTAACTCTAAAGTCTAAACAAATACAGTGATTGTTGGTGTCGTATCAGATTTAAAAAGCTTACACTTAAATTAAAAAAAATCTTTATTATTTTGTTTTTGTAAAGAAAAATGAATTGTACCTAAAATTTGTACTCCCACAAAACTTTGTACTTATATCTTAAAGCTAAGTTTTGGTGTTGTGAATATCTCTAATAACTTTAAACAAACAGTAAGATATATGAATAAACTTTTAAGAGCTTTAATCTAAAAAGTATTTGGCATAAAGCCTTTAAATTCAAAATTAAAACAGTTTAACCAACTAAGCTCTGAAAACATAGCTGATGTAAACAAATTTAAACAAACAGCTAAGTTGTTGAACTAAACTATAATGTTTAAACTGTATTTTTTTTATGAATTTTAATAATCATGACGTATATAATCTACTCAAAACAAAATAATGAAAATTTTTAAAACTATTTTAGAGATTCAACAAAAAGTTTTAAGCATTTATTTTTACAAATAAATTCACATCTCAATTTGACCTTCAAAAGATTTCATATTTTTTTAATAAAATTTTTTTCGAGCATTTGAACTGAGAAAAACTGAGATTCTCAAATTTTTAATCAAAAAAACTGATTTAGCCTGACGTTTTTCAACTTTTTTCAAAAAAACTGATTTAGCCTGACGCGCACGAACCCTGAATTGACATTTATCTGCGTGGCCACTGAATTTTTAAATTTTTTCAAGTTTTTGAATGTTCAACTTTTGTTGTATTTTTCTCAGTAGAAGACAAAAAATTCAGGTTAAAGTTTTGTTTTATACTATAAAGTTGCTGAAAAATAATACAATAGTAACTTATTTTTGTTATATAATATACAAAATCTAAATTGTTTATAAGTGTATAGGTTACATAATAGTAATTTTTTATTTCAGGATTGCAAAAGGTTTTTTGTAAATTTATTACAGGCTTTTTGAATTTCTTCTAGGCTTTAAAAAACAAGTTTTTTGTCTATTTTAGATATAAATTGTTATAAGTTAAAAAAAACTGTAAGAAAGTATAATATTAAGAAAGAGTGTAAAGCTACTTTGAATGTGTTTTTTTAATGAATTTTTTTTTAAGATATAATTTTTTAAAATGTTTTTGATAGACTTTTTGTATCTAATCAAAAATTTGAGACTTAACATGTAAAGATAGTTTACAGTTCTAGGCTTTCTTAGTTATTTTTGTGCAAAATTCCAAGTTTTTCTTTAAATTTCTCAAATAATAGGTTTTCAAAGACTACACATTTTTTGGCAACCTTGTTATTTAAACTTAATTAAAAAAAGAACATGTAGGAATTGATCATATTTACAAGATTTTTATGATTTTTGGTCAACATTCCAGTTAAAATTATTTTTTTGCAAACTACAAATTATTTAGAAGACAGAAAAAAGTGTATTACTTAAATTAAGAAATAGTGAGTGGAGAAAAGACTGTAAAAATATATTGAAATAAGTTATACTTTCATTTAGCAACTTAGATATTTGCTAAAAAAGTACTACACAAACTGTTTGCAGACAAATGTTGTGTAGTTGGTTTACAAATGATACAATAATTTTACAACTAGTTCACCACAGTTCTTCATCAACTGCATAGAAAGTTTTATATCTGTAGAATTATCTTAAATTTTTAAATATATTTATGCATTGCTATGTATTTACAATTTTACACTTGAAATGGTAAGGACATAGTTTTTGTATTCAACATTCACAAAGCTCACCATAAGAGGTTTTGCTAATCTTGAAATTTAGAATGATAGTTAAGTTCAACTACATAAAAAATTTCAGAATATAAAGTAAACAATACTTTCGACTTTATTTTGTAAAAAACAATTGAACAATAACTGGCTTTTTATTTTTATCATGACAATAACAGTAATAAGAATTTATTCAATTACAAAGTCTGTTATAAAAACAGCTTATCCATAGAGTAAATTAAATAAAGAAAAAAAAAAAAAGAAATTGAAGTCATATATTAAGCTAACATATAAAATTGTTTTTTAATATGTTTCGGATTCAACTAAAAGCTAAAATCTATTTAAATTAAAGCTTACAAACAAACTAAACGTTTCAAAAATAACTACCGACTAAATTTCAATAACAATTTAAAACAATTTATGTAAACAGAGGCATTGAAAGTTTAAATTTTTTAAAACAGTATAATTTTTTGAACTCATCGTAATAATTTTATAAAATTACCTATAAACTTTGTGGCAGAGCCTAATGGGTTTCTAAACCATATTAAAGTTTTATTACTCTGCTTCTCATTCTTGCTTTTGGCCCAAAAAAAAAAAGGTCACATTCAAAAGAATACAAAACAACAAAAAGATTTTAAACCTCATTAAAAACTAACTTTATAAATTTTGCTTTAAAGCAGAATTAAAATTGTGAAAAATTGCAATAAGATATTTGTTAGATTAGAATTTAGATACATGTTGAAGCCACACATTTCATTCTTTTTTAAATCTTTAATAAACTAGAACGAGCGAATTAATTTGGTAGTTCTTATTTTCTATTTATAAAGATGTGAAGTAGATAGAAAATTATAAAGTCCACTTATTTTAAAGCTAAGCTCTATAAAATTGTTTTTATTAATGCGATGACATGAAATATTGTTGTTGTTAAAATGTTTAAGTACACACTTCGAGCTTTCAAAAAATTAGTAAACATGTTCTTTTTTAGTCTATTTTAAAACTAAGAGATATTAAATTTTAATTTAAAGAATAAAGAAAAGCAAAATTTTTTCTGTATTAAAACCACTGGCTGTTTATTTTTCTATTTTGCAGTAAAAAGAACTAAAATAAACGAAGTACAGTCGTTTTTTGTCAATTTCTTTGTTGTTATACTTTATTTGTTCTTAAAACATTGAAATAATTTTATGTATTTACACTGTTAAAAAAGTAAGTTTATAACTGTTATTTATTTGTCTCATACAAAATGAAATAAAGGTTAAAGTACTAAATTTATCAAATAAAGTTATTTTTATTGTCATATTTACAGCCAGACAATAGTGCTAACTAAACGATTTCTTAGACATTTATAGTTAAGTAGCGAGCAAGGGATTAAATAAATTTTAAGTTTTAGTTTCATAAAAAAAGTTTATCTGAGAGTTTAGTGTGTTAAAAAAATACATTTAAAAAATTTAATTGATGTGAACCGTTCTTTAGGTAGTAAAATACGTATTTTTATTAACTAAACTGTATATTTGGAATACATTTGAGTAGTACAAATCAAAAAAATATTTATGTAAAGTATTTGTGCTGTAGTTATGCTTATGATAGATTCGTCTAATTTAGCTAGTTTGCTTCATTATGCATCGAGTATATTTAAAAGGATTACAAGTAAAATCAGTCAGTTTATAAGCGATTAACGAAAGAGAAAGAGTTTAGACTTTAAAATCAAATGTAATTAGCCTTGTAGTATTTTGATTACATGTGTGTTAAACATGCTTACAAAACTGTAAGCTGGATTGTTTTTGAGCCATTTGGCATAATTTGGTGACCTAATGCCAACTTATTAAAGTGCAGATTGCAAAGTTGTTATAAATGAAGCTTATTAGGTTCTACCGGTTCCAAAGCTTAAAATATTTTGCCTTTATTACGTCAAAAACTCATGAATTCCGGTTTTAAGTTAAATTTCAATACTATTTATAGAAGCTAGATTTACTAAAACCTAGAAAATGGCAATTATGTTCTGATGAACCTTAAAAGTACTAAGATTTTTTTATGTTGGACCATAGTGTAGTAGAATATTATCTTGTTGCAAGTATAAAAAGCATTATCAGCTGTTTTTACAATAAAAAAAAAGCACTGGGCAAAATCTTATAACTTGTTGGCTAAAAGTTCTTATCTAAACTTTTTATTAAAAGAAAGTAAACTTTTTAATTTACTAAATAAAACTTTCAGATTTAAGATTAAATTTTAAGTTATAATGTTTTTCAAATTCAAATAATTGGAGTTATTATCAAGTAAAGCAATGCATAGGGCTTTCGAAAAACACTGAATCAGCGTACTTTACAAAGTTGTTATATCTCCCCTGGAAGAGTTTACTATTGCTAAGGGCAAAACTTTAGACTGATGATTTTTATCATAAAAAAATTATTTGACTTTCGTAAAAAAGATTATTCGGCAACATTTATCCACTAGTTAAAAGTTTTATGAATTACATATTATTCTAATTTTAATACTAAAAACTATAAATCTAAAGTTTGTTATGTTGATTACTTTCAAAATGAATAGTTTTACGTGTAGTAAACTTATAAAGTATCATAGTTGAAAAATTCATATTGTTTTATTTTGTTGAAACGAAAAATGCAATTAACCTAAGAAGTTTAAAATTGCTCTAACTATTTTTGGAATAAAAAAAGGGTACAGAAATATATGTTTATAAATTATTTTCAATAATTACTAATAGTTTTTTTTATGCCATTGAAAAAGCTGCTTGTTAGAAGTATTTTTAAAGTTGTATAAATGCTTTAGTATAGAAAAAAGTTTAATAAAATATTTACCTTTTTCTTAGATTCAAAAAACATGTACTTATAAGTCATAAATTATAAAAACCTTATAGTTTGTAGTTTTTACAGTGTAGCATTTATGAAATTGAATAAACAAACACAATGACATACTAACAACATGAAAAACTATAAAGACCATGAAAAACATACAAAGACTTAAAATTTTAAGAATTTAACATTAAATAATGACAATAAGTTAAAGAAAATTCTGTTTATAGAGACAGGTAAAACGCCTGAACGCTTTTATAACATGTTTATATAAACAAATACTTATATTATGACCAAGCAATAAAAGTAAAAGTAAACAAAGATAAAATAAACTAACAACTATTAAATGTTACGAGTTGATAAAATTTAGTAAAAAAAAAAATTGTTTTCAACTTTATGATCCTACAACAAAATAAAAAACTGCAACAAAACAAAACAAATAAAAAGATGTTATGAGAATCTGAAGAACTCGAAAACTCCCTTCATTATTTCGCTTCGCTTAGTGACGTCATAATCACCGCTGAGGGGCGTGGTGACGTCATCGACGTAGCTCAACAGTTTCTCGTAGCAGCTGAAATACACTATAATAAAAAAAAAATATACTGGTTTAGAATATACTACAACAATTTACATTTTGGATAAAATTCAAAGAGTAGTTGATGAGTTCTATACATTACGACTAAAAAGAATTTGAATGGAAAAAATAATAGTGACCTACCATATCCAAAAAACTAGTACCCGGCAGAATCCTATAATTCTCTCAAATTTCTTGTAGTATCTAATGCAAGTTTCAAAACTTCCCTAAGATACGCCTGACATTTTTTTGCTTTTAATCATGAACTTCAAAAATGTATTGTATTCATATTTTTTCCTAATATCTAGTGTAAGTTTCGAAGATTTTTTCGTAAACCTAGTGTAACTTTCAAAACTGTCCTAAAATACGCCTAAGACTTTTTTGCTCTTTAACATAAACTGCAGAATATCTAGCATACATTTTAAAACTCTCAGATATGTTTTTAACCTTTTTTACAAAACAAAAAAAATAACTAAGTATACTCAGTGACCTAACGGATCCATAACTTTAAGACTCAACCGGTTTTTCAGTTAGTATTTTCAAAATAGGTTTTAGTCGGATCCGGATATTTTTTCAATTTTTTCTTATTTTTAGACTAGTATCCGGCCGGATCAGGATCGAATTTTTTTTAAATCAGGATCCGGCCGGATCCGAATCCGAATCAACAACATTATCCGAATCCGTAAAATAATATTATCGAAATGTTTTTTAAATTAAATACTTTAATTTAGAACTGAATGTCAAAAATAAGAAATAATAATTTAGAAAATGAAAAAATTAAGAATAAGGAAATCTATTAACAAAACAAAGCCATGATATTAGTTCTGACACAAACATCATAATAAGACATTTAAACACAAGTCATCTGAAAAAAGATGTGAAACAAAAGTTACCTGTTGAGCGTTTCATCTTTCACGGTGAACTTCGCGTCGAAGAGCTCTGGGCTCTCGTCGAAAACGCGGGAAATTTTACCGACTTCCGCCAGAAGGCGCTCCACGTCGTCTTCCGCAAAATCCCCACATCTGAGAAGTGAAAAATAGTATAAAAATTAAAAACTTTTATTAAAATCAGATTAGCGAACTTTTTATTTTAATACGTCAGCTTTCAAGTTGAGTATGAGTTTTATTCAAAAGCATGTAAATAAATGTTGGATCTAAAACTTGAACTTTTATGAAAAAATAAAATGTATTGTGTCTTCAAACCTCAAAAGTCTCCTCCTAACGGTGGGCCGCGGGTCGTCGGGCGGGGTAGACACGTGCACGAAGTTGCAGTTGAAAAGTTTCGATAGGGGGGATTCCCTCAGCCTGATAACAGCGTCTACGCCGTCCACCGCGAAGAAGCACGCCTGTGTTGATAAAATATTATTTTATTAGAATAAACATAAAAAAATAATACTAGAAACAAGTTTAAGTCATTTTTGTTTTAATTCGTTTTTTTATTTTTTATATTTTCATATACTTTTTATACTACTTTTATTACATACTGTTTTAATTTGTTCTACTTGCGTTGTGATACTAGCTTTCAGGTTGCTTGTTTTTTAATTTTATTTTTTCTAAGCTGTGTAATATAGTTTAACGAAAAAGAAAATCGATTTTTAAAATTATTGTTTTTCTTTGAAACTAGTTTAGTCTTGATTTATTTTCTGTTTTTAGTGGTTTTAAATTGTTGCAATACATCAATTAATTTAAACTTTGATAAAATTGTAGTTAAAAGAAAAAATTGAATTTCATAACAAATTTGCGTCACCTACAGGTAAAGTTTCTTAAAACTGTTTTCAAGCGAATTAAATCAGTTTAAGTTGTTATTGAATAAAAAATAGGTATCCACAAAAGTTAGTTATCAAAAAAATTAACTTAAATCTAAAAAAAAATGAATAAAAAAAGGTAGTAGGACCAAAAAAAAGTAGTAATTTTAAAACTCCCGTTTATAAAAAAAGCTTAGAAATTTAAACAATAATTTTAACTTTGCTTCACGTTTGATTTTCTTAAAAGTAAGTAATGGCAGGGAAATTAGATATAATGCAATTTATTAATCAATTATACTACTATTGAGTGTTTGTAAAATATGTTAAATGTTAACTAGATCTTAACCATAATCTGTTTTAAAATTATCAGCCTTTAAAAACAGACATTTAATTGTTGTAAATATATTTTTTTATTAAACTGAAGTCAGCTAGAATATTCGTAAATACAGATTGATCAAAAGAAGCACGAATTAAGTTGATAAATAGTTGCCAATACTTGTTTCTACATTTGGGCTCAAAAACAGCTTTTTAAACTTTAAAAATTAGTTTGTTGTGTTCGTTATCCAGCCTAAAAGTATTAGTTACAACTAATAAGTCGCAGCAGCTGCCGCAATCTAGAAAACAACTTCTTGTGTTGACATTTATTGATTTTGCAAAAAAGAGGGTAAATTGCAGTTCGATTGTTTGATGCTTATTCACTTTACAATGAGCTAAGCGTTTTCAGTTAAAAACGCTGAGACACAGCTGTTCTTAAGAAAACAAAATTAATTATTTCGAGTTCATGTTCTGTAGAATACAAATTAAATTCTTTTTAGCTCAACTCAAATTATTAATTTAATTAGATTCATAAATTTATTTAAGTTGGTTTAAAAATTGTTTATAAACTAATTAAATGTTTTTTTACTTAATAAAAATGGTAAAAAAAAGTATGTTTAAAACAAATATCATTCGACTTTAATGACCTAATTTTTACCCTAATATCTAAAAATACCAAGAAAGTATAAAAAAAAATCATACAGAAAATATATAGTAGATGTTATATGTTTTCTATAAATATATAATAAATTGTGAATACGTAATTGTACATAGTTTAGTAGTATAAATTTAAATTAAAATATATTTGTTATTTTTACTCGGTCAATTTAAATGGTTGAAACCAACAAAATAATAAACAAAAGAGACTTGAAAGTTATAAAGATAAAATATAAAATTTAAATGTTATATTACAACTTCACAAGCATTTTAATAATTTATGACCATGATCAAAGGTTCAATAAAGTTTTGAGTAAAATCCATAAAAATTATTTTTACTATGAAGATTTTATAACTAATATTTTGTGTCTGACTTAGAAGTTTTAAGTATTTTGAGAACCTTAAGCAAGGTTCGATGTATGATTAGCTTCTACAAAAAACTGTCTAGAAGTCTTAGACAGTCTGAAAGCACAGAATGTTTGATGGAAAATTTTTAAATACTTTTTTAACTTGTTTTGTATTTAATCAGAAAAAAAATGAATAATAAAATTCCAAAATAGTTTTTTAAGTTTTTTTTCAAAAATTTTATGGCCTTAGAACGGAGAATGCTTTTTAAAATATATACGGAACATATGAAAACATATTTTTTTTATTCATTCAAAGGATAATTTCCGGCCATATTTAAAATTATTGAAAAAAAAACAACATTAGTTAAAAACAAACTTAAGCAACGAAACTTAAACTGGATACGCTTTATAGCTACACCAAAACTTTCAAAATTTAAAACAAACTCTTTTTCTAAAAAAATAAAGACAACTATTGATCTGCGCTGAGTAGAAACTTAGTTTAAGTAATTTAGTTGATTTATTATGTGATTAAGCTAACAACTATAGCAACAGTTTTTATTAAGAAGTCAAGTAAAAAGTAAATTGATTAGTTAGTGCGTAATTCTAAAACCAAAAAAAATGTTTATTATTTTGATGCAAAATTGTAAATAATTAAAATATAATGATTTTTAAGTTGTTACTTTAGACAAAAAGTTTTTTAAAGCGAAAGCTTTGTAATCTTTATGTATATTAATTCCAGATTTAATAGAACAACAACAGACTTTATGATTATAAAGCCATGAATAAAAAAAAATGTTCGTATAAACTTATAGTAAAAAACAAACACTTAACTTAAAATACATAAAAATGTATGAGTGAAATAATTTGACTGTTAGAAATATGATCTAAGTAGTATGAAAAGTTTTGAAAGATTTTAAATGAATAAAATATGTATGAAGTTAGTTTATACAAAATCTTATTGTATAAGATTAATATTTTTTAGACTTCTTGTTATAAACCACTCAGTAAGTTAAAACTTTTCATAAAAGTTTTTATGTTTGTATACACACAACCCAATCACTTGTTTTTTCTACTAGTTAGCAAGTTGGTAAATCATCCTAGCAATTGTGAAAAATTTAGCTAATTTTTTCATAGAAGAATGCAATAGTATAATGTCACAGTGTCTTATACATTAAATAACAAAAGAGACAAAAAAAAATGAACCACCACAAAAATATCTGGTAAATACTATGAGCTCGACGAGAATTTAATATAAGATATAGAAAAGTATTAAATCTCATTGGCTTAACTGGATATTTTTTTAGAGATCTTCATACAAAATATAAACACGATTTTAAACGTTAAACATTTGTACATGTACCTTTGTAACAGTCTCAAAAATAACAAAATTCTTAAAATGAACGAAGATAAAAGTTTATTTAAATTGTGTAACACTGAAAAACTACCAGTTAAAATTATTAAACAAAATAAAATAAATGCGGACAGAATGTTTGTATTATTGTAAAAGTTTTATATAAAAAGTGTTATTTAAAATACTTTTTAGTTGTAAAGTTTACGTGCTTATAGTATTGTGTAACGGAAAACTTATCTTTAAACTCGTACTTAATTTTGTAACTAAAATAAATACTTTATTTAAAATAATACATTTTTTATGGAATATGTTAAACACAGGAACAGTTGTTAAAACTAAATTTACATTTTGAATTAAAGAATTTAATATATAAGAGTATTTTAAATATTGTATCCGATATAAATGTTTCACTAGCATTCAAAAGTAAACAGTGTCTTATTAAAGCATTACCAAAATTTACAATTTAAAAAAAACATTCAGCATGTTATATCGCGGACTTGTATATTTGAAACCCTACTCACTTTCAAAAGCCAGTGAAGCAGTTGTGGCAGGTGGTGATCTGTTTGAACTGATCCTGACACGCCTACAACTAAAGTGGAGAGCCTCTCTATTTTCAGGTTGTGAATAAAAAGAAGTGTTATTGATAGTATTTTGTATACTTACTGATATTTGCATTCACTTAGCATATATGACACATTTAATAAAATATAGTTTTGATAGTAATGTTTATGTTTATATATTTATGTTCCCTTATCATGGTAAAGACTAATATTTAACAAAGTATCGACAAAAAAAAACTCTTGAATGACTCAGGTTGAAACTAAGCAGGTTGATATAGATTTAGGTATACAATTAAAATAAAATTAAAATAATTTTAAACTAAGCCATGTAAGAAGAAAAACCCTGGAATGTTAAACTATGAAGTAAGTAGGTTTAAACAGGCACCATAGAACTAATTAAACTCTATCCTGGCATCTACAACCTTTTTGCAGAGGTAAGTTTTATTCAAAGTTACTCAATATGTGCTTGCAATAACATGCATTTAACGTAAGAAAAAATTTAATAAAGTTAAACAAACCTTGGAGTGCTTGAGGTAGGAACTCAGCAGGTTGAAGCTGATTCCGAAAAACTCGTTGTTGGCCATCCAGTGGCAGATGAACTCGTCATGGTCGATCAGCTCCAGCATTTCCCGCCTCGTGTGCGTCACGTGGTAGAACTCGCCTTGCGTAAGCTCACAGCTGTTACGTCATAATTAAGATTAAGGGTGAGTTTTAGTTGGACTTAGCCTTGT
Source organism: Thalia democratica (assembly GCF_965202585.1). Taxonomy (NCBI): domain Eukaryota; kingdom Metazoa; phylum Chordata; class Thaliacea; order Salpida; family Salpidae; genus Thalia; species Thalia democratica. The sequence goes on along the minus strand of NC_139168.1, from coordinate 29,036,359 downwards.
TTTACGCTAGAACAGTTTGTAATTGTGTTCGCTACAGAAAAACCGGTGTAAGTAATTTTTAAAGCGGTTTTCAAAGCGGTTAAATTTAAAGAGTTTGCTGTTTAAAAAAAAAAACGAAAAAGTACTCTTTTTGGAAGTTTAAGTTTTATGATTTGCTAACAAACTTGTTCCTAAATTATGCAGCACTCATGTAAATACCAAAACTAACTTTAACACTTAACTTGCACCCAAAACTACAAAACGTCTTCTAAGAGGTAATAAAATATTAAAATGTTTACAAGAATTTTTTACTTTAATGTGTTTAAAACAGTGATAATCTCACACGCAAGTAAAGCAAAACTACCTTATCGGTTTTTGTGACGTGTGCAGGGGAAATATGACGTAATGGTTTGGCAGGTGGCGCTTCAATCTTCGCATCAGGGACTTTTTTCCAACTCCCTTCGTCCCGCACAATACGAAGATGCTGGCCTCGCACGTCTGATTGTTGGCGGTCATTTTGGTTTTATTTAATTAATTAAAAATCAAAACTTTCTGTAAATAAAAAGTTTGAAATCTGATACTCTAGAGAAAAAATGATGAAAGCTTCAATGAGTTTCCAATAAAATGTAAGTTAATTTGATTCTTATTAATTTCTCTTTATTAATGCTAATTGTTTTGGTTAGAATGTTTTTTTACTTCGATAAACAAATGTACAATTTGGCATTAGTGTATGAAGATATAAAACTTTTAACCCCTTTTTAAATTTTGTTGATTTTATACCTGAAGCATTTAGTTGTCTAAAACTGAAATATATTTTTTAGTTTTTTTCTCAAATTTTCTAATTTTTGAATAAACAGTAAAGAGTTGAATTCAACACAAAAATGTATTTAAGACATAAAAATATATAAACTGATGTTTAAACTACGTCTTAAAAATTATACAAAAATTTGTTATCTTTTGAAAATGTTTATTAAGTTTTTTTGTTGATGTAGAAGAAATTTTAAGTTAGCTTAAATTATATTTGTTACTGTTTTTTATTACCTGATTTTTAGAACTATTATGGTTTATTTGCTAAGACAGGAAACAATGTTCTATTTTAGCAAGCAACAGACTGAATACACACCACAAATTGTTTTACTACTAACTAAAACAGTTTTACTACTGTCGAGATTATGAACATAAAACAATTATTTTACACAAATACTTTTGTTTATTGGATAAACATTTTCAATCATAAATAATTGAAATCAGTTTTATTAAATTGTATGAAGTTTAACTTAGTTGTAATGTTTAAATAATGACGCTGTGTCTTTGAAAGCTAGTTATTGAAATGAGAACATTTTATAAACTGTATAAATAATTTTTAAACAAAGCTAATGCTTTTTTGAAATGGTATTATAGATAAATATAGTTTAAAGACTTTCTAAGGGTTGTAAATTTTTCTTTTCCCTATTTCTTGTTCATCTTTATTAATAATTGTATTGAATTTTTCATTTTATTACTTAAGCTATCGAAAGTAAACCTTCAGTTTTACAATCGTGTTTTATGAAAATATTTCAAACTTTATAAAACTTGTGCTTTAGTTCAAACAAAACAATGTACAGACATGTATTTTATTTTCACACGTTTCATAACATAGTTCAGCATTTAAGGAGTTATGAAATAACCTAAACTGTTCACTGTAAAACAAAATTATATTGGTTTTATGCTTAGTTAATAAAACTGTTAAAAAAAGTCATGAATAGAAAGTTTTATGAACTGTTAGAAAACCAGTTTAGCTGATTTTTGATTTTCTCTGAAATGATGTATATAAAAAAAAACAGTGACTTGTCATTTTATTCATACTGGAATAAATAGTTAACTTACAAAATTTTTCGTATAGTATACCAAAAGTTTGTTCTGTAGAACTTATATCTAACACCTAAAAGTTAGCAAACTAAAACTTAAAAAAAATGTTAAGCATGCTTCACTTACGAAATTTAAGTTTGGACATGTGTAAATACAATGAAGTAAAAAATTCTTGTTTTGTGTAATGTAAGATAACAAAGTTTTTTTTTAGAGATTCAGTTTAGTTCAAACTAAAAAATAAAGCTATGTACAAGGTTTAGTTAAGCTTAGGTTTTAATTCTAATTAGATAATACTTTAAGAACTTGTATAATTGCTGTAATATGGTGCCTAATTTAAATAAGTGTTTGCTAATTATTTTTTTTTAATTAATAAAACTAACTAATTTCTTATTAAAATACTTCATCTCATTTAGCAAATAACTTTTGTCTTAAAAAACATTAATGCTACTAAAGCTTTTACTTTACGACTGTAAATGTTGTTTCAGAAGTATGAAAAGTATTGTTAGTGTTTCAGGCGTGATTTAGTTTAATAAAAAAAAACAAAGAAAATTAAGTTATTGTTTCGCAAACTAAAAACAAAACATATCGATTGAAACAAAAGCATCAATAAAAATATTTAAAAAACTCAATGTTGTTTGTTTGGTATTTAGTTCAAACTAAAGATAAACACTTTTTAACAAAAAACAAAACAGTGCAACGACAAGTTTTTGTTAAGTGATTATAAAGTCTTCATATGTTTAACAACTTTAGACTGATTTGCTTATGATTAGTGTGGTTGTTGAAACCTTTATACGGTAGTGTTTTTATGTAAATATTCCTTATGTAAATATTCAATATATTTAGCTCTTAAAAAAAATAATTTAAAGTATGTTGTAGCTCTAATGAATTGGTTTAAAATTTTTTAATTACGATGATACTAAATATAACTTCATTAGGCCTGAACCTTAAAACTAAGTTTTACAAGTTATTTAGTTTGGTTTTTTATCACATTTTAGGTGACTGAGATGAAAAAAATGATTAATTTTCAATTTTACAAATGAAGTAAGGTTAAAGCAAGAGATTTATACTTTTGTTGAAAGTAAACATATCTTACATGTATTACCGATCAATATTGTAATGTTCAAATTTCTGTTATGCTCAAAAAATTGCTAATTAAGTCAACTTTATGCTGATAGAACAAAAGTAGTATTAGTTTGTAACGTATGTAAAATATAAAATTAGCTATTTATTTTTTCTAATTGAAATACTGAAATTAATTCAAAAACTATAAACTACTAAAAACAAAAGAATATTATAAATGGTTGTTAAGAATAACATAATCTGAAATGATTTTGAAAACAAAAACAAAACTAGTTTTTCTTGTTATGTAAAGTTATTATTAAATATCTGCCTTGTCTATAAATTTAATTTTGTCGTACTTATAACTAAAATGTTTAAAACTAACACATAAGTAGATAAAAAATGCGTCAAGCTTGTTTATTTGTTCAAAATTAAAATTTTCAACAAATAAAAATTATAAATGCATACAATAGATTTATAACATTTAAATAGTTATTAAAAATAAAAGCAATAGTGCTAATCTTGTATAGAACACTTAAAGTAGCTATAAATAATTAGGTACAACAAGTCATATTTAAAATAAATTAGAATTTTATTGTTAGAATAGTAATGTTGTTAGATAAAATACTACTTAGCTTTTGAGCTGAAATTAGTTAATTATGTTGTTTAGGAAGTTATACGTTATAATTTTTTTATTTATAATGCATATAAATTATAACCACTTCAGGCTTTATAAAATAAAGTCAATAGTTTTAGTTTCAAAGTATTTTTTGGTGTTAATAGTAAAAAAGCATTAAATTATTATAAGTAGCTTAAATATTGTCATGAAACAAAAACTTTTTCACGATGTAAACTTATAGTTTGAGAATAATAGAAAAAAATAAAAGCGTGATATACCACAAATAAATTTACAAAAATATAAGCTATTGTTAGTAGACTTTGTTGTAGTATTTTTTTACAGAACAATTGAAATTCTTAAATAAAGCTGAATATTTATGCTTTAGTATTAATTTATAGCTCAAAGGTATTAATTTTTTATTAAAAGTTTAATTTTTTTTTCTGTTAGTATCCAGTTCTTAACATATAAAGCAAAATTATTGAAATTTTTTTTTAGAATAATAATAGAACAACTAAAATTCTTAAATAAAGCTGAATGTTTATGCTTTAGTATTAGATTATAGCTCAAAGATATTACTTTTTTATTAAAGTATTATTTTTTTTCTGTTAGTATCCAGTTTTAACATATAAAGCAAAATTATTAAAAATTTTTTTTAGAATAATAATAGAACAACTAAAATTCTTAAATAAAGCTGAATGTTTATGCTTTAGTATTAAATTATAGCTCAAAGATATTACTTTTTTATTAAAATATTATTTTTTTTCTGTTAGTATCCAGTTCTTAACATACTAAGCAAAATTATGAAACATTTTTTAAATATACCTTTTAAATTTTTAGTATCTTGAAATTAGTAATTATTTTTCTTGTAAAGCAACAAACAAACTACAGCTTCATCCGATAAAAATTTAGTTTAGCACTGTAAAAAATTAATATTTAAAATTAATTAAAGACTAGTTGTTATTTTTATGACTCTCATGTTGATTTCAAACCTTTATAAAAACCAATCGTAGGTTAGTTTAATCTTTTTGTATGGCAGTAGGTTATAGTAAAAAATACTGAATGTACACAAAAAATGATAAAGTTTTAACTATTAAAGTTTAAAGGAATCAAAATAAACTTAACAAACCTAAAATATTAAAAAAAAAGTTATTTAAAATATACAATTATAAATTTTATTAACTTTAAACAAATTGTTTGAATTTCAAAATAGTTACAGTAGTAAAAAAATTATTATCACTGTGTATGCTTTATATAGCTACTTGCAAAAATAATAAACTTAAAAATACGCAATTTCGTTTATCTAGCTTTTTATAAAAAGTTAAGTTATTTTCAAAAAATTTAACAAAATTTAAGCATGTTATAAACTAGTCAAATATTAAAAAAAAAAAAAAACAAAAAGGTAATAAAGTACCCAGAAAGCAGATATTACTAAAACAAATACAATTTAAAAATAGTTGCTACTTTGCACAACCTACAAGTAATTTAAACTATGCAACAGTTTTTATGATGTAACATTTTTGCAAAAAGTTTTCCTTAAAGTGCTTTCAAGCAAGCATTCAAAGCTAAGTTGTAATGTGTTTAAACAAGCTAGGAAGTTGAATAAACAAAAGCTATGTAATCTATAAATACTGATACAACAAACGTAAAATTGAACATTTTATCAGAATGCTTAACTAAAAACTAGTTAACATAAAACTGTATTGATTTAAACTAAAACCCAAGTATTTTAGTAAGTACACTTATCTAAAACTGTAAGCAAGTTAAGTCTTCTATTAATAGTATTAAAAAAACAATTAAAATAAACTTCTAAGCACTTCAATAGCTCCTGTATGAATGAAAACTAGACTTTTCCTAGAAAACAATTCATTGAAAAAAGTATAAATACATTAACATACAAGATTAATTACTCAAGATTTTTATTTGCAAAACTAAGTTTAACCCTTTAAAGGATCTTCAGTTACAATTTAAATCTTGAATTGTAATATTGTAAATCTAAATTTTAAATCTTGAATCTTCTATTTGAATAAGAATATTTTTGTTCAATTAAAAACAACCTCAAAAAATAATAAAAATAGGAATATTTTTGTTCAATTTAGAACCTCAAATATAGATAAATATATTAACGAAAAATAAGCTAATTTCAAACATAACTTATTAAGTTATTATTTAAAACATAGCAATTATTAATATTGACTTAATTTCAGAAAAAAATAATTTTCGAACAAATATGCACCAAAAAAGCTTGTAAACTGCTTTAGATTTTTAAAAGGCAGAAACTTTGCAAGTACATATACAACTATACCAGAAGCTTACTGAAAAACGCTGACTTATAACTGACCCATTTGAAGTAATAAATAGCACTGTAAACTAAGCAAAACCTCAACAAGCACGCTTTATTTTTATAAAAGTACAAAAAAAAACTAGAAAGAAATCTAAAACTAGCTTCAACAAATAAAAAACCAATAAAAGGAAAACCGAAACTGAATTAGCTCGTTTGAAACAAGATGGTTTCAAACCATTTTTTTTTTGTTCTTCGCTTCACCACCATTACAAGTTACAAGCAGAATGAGGCTTAGTAGCAGAGTGGTGACAAAAAAGAAAAGAAAAAAGACACTGCTCTCGTATAGGCGGCGCTGAAAGTTTGCTTTGTGACGGGTACATGGAAATATTTGCTTTCAAAATGTTGATTTTTTAATGAGTTTGTTTACTTGTTTAAAAGCGGTTTTTGAATACAAGTTCGGCTGATTTGCTTTTGGTAGTAGCTTTTAAAGTTGAATATCAAAGTAGTTTTTTAATTTAACTTGTTTATGAAACGTTTGAGTTTGAAACAATCCACAATATTATCATTAAAAGTTTAATGTAAGTGGTGTTATGGTATGTCTTAAACTGACAATAACAGTTTTTTCAAAAACTTACTACTTTTCTATTGAAAAAAAACTATTAGCCGTGATATTTTTCAAAAAAATATTTTAAGATTTTTTTCTTTGAAATTATCCAGAAAGATTTAAGCTTTGAGGCAGTAATAATCTTAAAACCTATTGTTAAACTAAATGCTTTATACAATCAAACCGTATAGCGCAAACAGCTTTTAGTATAGTTTTTTTGTATCAAAAATACTTATTATTTAGTAAAAATTTTATGACAATAATTCGAGTTTAAGTTAAGCACTCAAGTGGTTTATGGCGGATTTATGACTTAACAACTTGTCGGCTATTTTAAACAAAACATTTTCAATTTAACCACTTTAACATCATCTAGCAAAACAATTATCAAATTGTTTGTTTATTGTTTTGCCAATTTTATTATTGAAACAAATACAAACTATGTCTACAATGAAAATATTTTGAAAGCACAATATACTAAACTACTTGCTACTACTTTGACTTCGTATCCTGGTAGCGCTTCCTTTAGTCTCAAAATGGTTTGAACTATTAAACTACAAAAAAGAAAAAATGAAAACTGTATTAACTACAACGGAGAAGATTTATTTAAACCCGTTTTTGAGGTTATTTAAAAAGACAGACTCACTTTTAAGATACTGCTTAAGTGTACGATACTTAAACGTACTCTACCATGGCATAATATTTTGTTTTAAACAATAAAGTTTTAAAAAATAACTACCAATTAAGTCACCTTAACTTATTGAGCCAAGTTAATAGCAACGTTAAAAACCTTCAAGCCGATTTACGACGCTTAAGTACTTTAGGTTGATAAATCATTTAAGTAAGTTACAAACTTCTACTTAGTCAGCTTAATTATGTATTAATTAACGAGTGGTCTGGCAACAACCAATTTGTTGTTTTGTTCGTACAAAGTTGAAAAGGAAGTTTGAAACATTTAAAGGTTTCTGAATATAAGTATAAGAAGTATATAAGTAAATAGCCATTTGGCTAAAACTTTTTTAGTTTTCTTAAAAAAAGTTTCTAGATTTATTTTCAACTAGTTTCTTATTTTTTAAGTCGATTTTTATAGAGAAAAGTAAAATAAAAAACGTTATCTGTTATTTTTAAAACTTTTTTTTTTGCATAATTAATTTTCACTTAGAAATTAGAAATGTTAAAAATTAAATCAATAAACATTTTAATGTTAAAAAAGATTGAAACTTGATATAGTTTTGTATGTAAATTAATTAATGTGTAATTGTTTTAAGTAATTTGGTAGCAGTTGTTTTCGTAGCTATATTAAAAAATATTTAATTTCCCATTAAGTTGAGTAATTAGCCTAAAATTTACGTAAATTCCTAATTACAACAACGTTAAACTTACTTAATGTCCTGAAAATAGATTTTAGTTCAAGTAGTAGTTTCAAAATGCTAAAAAATTTTTAAACTCACATATAATTCATTTGTTTGCCAAAATGTAAGCAAAAAAGAATGAAAAATCTCGAGTGAGTGGCTGAGTTTTTTTTTTCAATTAGATGTTCAGTAAATAAATAATTAATTTTTTATAGAAATAGCTAATAGTTTATTCACAAGAGTTGTGAATGTGTATGGTAAAAACAGAGAAAAATTTAATTATTCAATGTGCATATGTTTGGTAGATTCAATAAATCAATCTGTCTATAAAACATGCTCTACTTTCAAATAAAATATTAGCCATAAAAAAATTCAAATTAATATGTTCAGTACGGCAAGAAAAAAGTTTGTAGCATATGTTAGACTTACATGATACACTATAGAATAAAAGAAACAATTAAACAGGGTATTCTGGTTAATAAGTTATTTTTGTTAGGTAAGTTTTGAAATGTTTAATAGTTAATTAGCTCTCTGCCTATTCTGTAAAAGTAAAAAAAAAAACTGTAAAAAATCGTTTTTATTTTTAGATTTTAAGCAATTAGTCTTGTATTGTTAAATAAAAACTAATACACTTTTGTTAGAAACTTCTTTGCACAAGTGTTAAACTAAAACTTGAAAAAAAAAAATTGAAAGTTTATATTTTGTTAAATTCAAAAAGTAGCTAAAAAGTTTAAATTGAGAAAACTTGGTTAAAAAATTTCATAAAGTACATCAAAAGTAAATTTTAAACTATTAGTAAATTTTTTTTTTTTCAAAACAAAACAGCTGTTTTTAAATCTTTGACATAAATATATGTTTTCAGGAGTTTTTTTATTTCTTTATTTTTACATTACGTAACTTTTGTTAAAAACCTGCGAACAAAAATGAGTCACATGTCTATTTAAAAACTTGAAAAGTTTTTATTACTTAACTAATTTCACTTTTCTCAATAAACAGTTCAAACTCATAATTTTACTTTTAGTTATTTAAAAATGATGCTTTTATGTGTTATGTAAATAAAGAGTCAAAGAGTATTCTTACTTACTTTAGTCAAGTACACTATATCATTTTGGTAATTCATTAATAGCTAAAATTAAAAAAAAACCTGGTCGAAAAGTAGATTGAAAAAAAAGTTTAACAACCTATAAACAACAACCTATACTAAGTTTAACTACTACATTTTTACAAAAACTTGTTTTTCCCGCGTTCCTTTTGCTTTTAATTTATTATAAATCTGTTCAAACTCGACACAATGCCTATAAAAAAACGACACAATTTTTATTGAATTGCAAAACTTTAGTTTTTGTTTTGAAAGCTGACGATTCCAAAATTCCAACTCAAATTAAAAAACTTTACCTCGATGTATTTTCAATCAAATTAATTCAAAAAATACCTGATGTTTAAAAACACCTGCTTTTGTAAATACCACTATCTGATTTTGTTCACGTGTAAAAGTGTAAAGCGTATTTATTTATTTGTTATCATTAGAGTATTGTTTAGATTTAGATAATGTAACGGCGTTTTGGATTTTAAATATATAAGTTTTTTTTATAAAAAAAAAAACGTTTATTATCTTTAGATTAACAAACTATTTTTTCTTAGTTGATACTTTTATGTTTACTTTCATAAAACTTTCATAAAAAAAAACTGCTTTAAGCTAAAAAAAGGTTAAACACAAAAATTGATATTAAAACTAAACTTTAAACATTAAACTAAACATTAAAACAAAAAGTTAATGCTCAGTTTAAGTTAAGTTAATGAAAACAAAAAAAAACTAATGTGTTCATTTCACAACACTAAAGTATGATGCAACCAAAACACGTAATTATAATAATAAGGAGAAAAGTGTTCTACCCATTTTTCTTTTCCTTTAACTTTACTTGTTTAAAGTTTAAACGTGACTAAACGTGGCAAGGTAGAAAATTATGTTTCAAATTACAATTAAATGTCAAGTTTAACAACTTTTTTACTTAAAAAAGAAAAAAAAATCATTACTTTTTAATAAGTTGTTTTGCAACTTTTTAACTGTTGTAAACTACATAAATTCAATTTTTTGCCTATAAAAAGCTACCTAACTATTTTTCGATTAACATTTCTATGAACAACTTCAACTATTTTTTTTTGGGAAATGTTAAGATTTCAACACAAAATTATTTTAGCACAAAGCTTATCAAGATTTTAAAAACATATTTTATGTATAAAACAATGTTTCGTCCTTAAGATCTCTTAGCTAAGAACTTTTATTGATCATTTTGGAACTTAAAGTGTAATGAACACAAAACTAAATTAATTAACGATAACTGGTTGTAAAAATTTAATTTTTAAGCAATGGGTTGAGTATATAAACAATTAGTTTCTAAAATTGTTTATCTCTCTTGGTATTTATACTCAAAAAAATCGTTTATGGTTTAAAAATAAATTTAACTTTGAAAAAAGTTATAAATATTTAAGCAAACTGTTTTCTCGAAAATTGTGGCATTGAAAGAAAAAAGTTTCTCAAAAAAAATTTTTAAAACTTTACTTTATGATTGTTGTTGTTAACATTGAAATAAAAAAATTCTCTAATCAAAACTTTTAATTATTTTAAGACCAAATGGTGTAAAATGCAAGAAATTAAAGTAGTTTATGACTAGGAAAATATTAGGTTTTTTTAAATATTTATGTAACATATTCAATCTTAAAAAACCTTAGAGAAACTTTTATTCCAAAAATTAAACAGATTTTGATAGAAGTTTGTAAGGATACAAAAAGAAAAACTAACCTATCTAAATTAAGAAGCTGTGAACAACGGTAGAGTCATTAAGTTAGTTAAAAAAGCTAACTTAACTAAACCAAGACATTATTAACAACAGAAGCTTCTTTGTATTTAGTAAAACAACAAAACTAAATAGTTATTGATTTTTTGTTTTCTTCAGATGACTTGTCAACGTATAAAGTTTATAGTTATATCGACTAAACTTTTTTGAAACTTTTATTAATATTGTTTTGAGTTTTTGATCAACAAAAATTTTTAAATTTAAGCTAAAATATGCAATTCTGATGGTTTAAAGACTTGAAAAAAAGGTGTCTCAACTAAAACAAAAACAACTAATTAAAAAAAGTGATAATGTACTTTTGTCAATATACTTTTTAAAATTTTATGGCCTGTAGAAGATCATTTTACTTGTTTAAATTCCTTTTTTTCAAATATGGAATTAATATTTTTTTTAACAGTTTGATAATCGTTAGTAAAATAATGTATTTTAACTTTTTGACTAAAAACGACTGCCTTAAATGCTTTATGCCCTAATCGTTGCTTTAACTTAATATTTCTAGACGCATACCGAACAAAAAGATAACATCTATAAACAAAAAGCTGTTGTGATTCTTTTTTTCATGCGTAGGAAACGTGAATATTGACATTAATATAAAAATACAGAAACAACTAATTCCGTTATAAATAAACTTTCGTTTCCTGTTTAACAAAGATAAAAAAGCATCAAAAATTTTTATTTACGTATTGGTACGTCTGAAAATCTGTTTGTTTTTAAAAGACAGCTTATAGAGATAAATTTTATATTTCTTGTTTGACAAATTTTGTTTTAAAAACATAAATGTGCTTTAGTCTACAATATGTTTGTATTGTGACGTAATTAACACGTATGTTTAAGCTTTTATTGATTGAGCACAATATGTCTATCATTTTTAGTAAGCAATGGGGTTTTTATAATACACATAATAAAATGTTCACTGTTTTGTGAAACAATGGTTTATTATTTTAGAACTGTTTGCATTAAGATAGTTTTTAAGTTTTAGGGCAGTAAAAAAAAAGTTTAAATTAATTTAAAATCTCAGAAATTTAGACATGGCCTTAATTAAATAATGAAGTTGTTTTTAATTGATTGTTCACAAAAAATTATGTGAAAATTTCTTAGGATTACGTATTAAATCAAACCATAAACGTTTTAAACTTAGTTTTGTTCTCAATATCCCATAACGTTTAAATGCTTGAACGCATTAAATTATCATTAGCAAGATTGCATTGAAACTTTGGAAGAACCTTTTTAACTCTTGATAAAAAGAAAACGTTGAATATTCTAATTTATGCTATTTTAATTACTTTACTTCTTACGAATCAAAATAACTAAAAATTGTAACATGTTATTGCATTTAGGGTGATTGAAATTTATTGAAAATTCTTTTTCAAAAATCATTAAACAATTGTACAATAAAAATAAAAAGGAGGTAAAAAGTGATATTGTTTGTCAGTGGTTTTCACAATATGCACTTGTTCATAAAAAGTGCATAGAAATTATTTTACTGTGCACAAAGATTTAGTAGGGTGGAAAAATGTTTTTAGATCATTAGTATTTTTTCATTTTACTAATACCAAAAAGTTGATGTAAGTTAGACACTATTTCTATTGATTTAAATTTGTCATACTATTTTAACCATTTAGACGTGTTTTAAAATTTTTTATAAAATAAACATCAAGCGCAAGAAAAATTAGAATTAAAAGTCTTCAAGATTGCATAAGTTGTAAAAACTAATGATATAAAAAGCTCAATTTACGTATTAGCTTTAAAATTCTCAAACGTTTTACGCAAGATCGCATTAAAATGTCATTTACAAATAACTTTGTAGTTTTCCAAGAATATTGTGTTACGTTGAAAAAACTAACTTAAGTGTTTTACAAAAGTCAAGTACAAAGAGTAGGCACTTTGCATCTGTAATAAAATTTCTGCTGTATAAAAACTTAAAAAAATTTTTTAATAATGATTTGGATTTTTTGTCATAAAGTTTAAAGTTATTTTACAACAGTTATAAATAATGAACTTTAAAAAATATGTAACAACACTAAATCTTGTTACAATACTTGATGCTTAAATTTGCTTTGTTTTAAAAACATGAACTACATTTAAAGTGTATTCATACATTAAAAAAAACTCTTCAATTTTTCATCAGCTAATCAAAAAACTTAAGCTTCAAGGTTTTCGAATTTTTTTAATTTGATTAGTTTATACGTGAACTTAATTTGTTTTTTTAACAAAACAATTAGATAAAATTAAACAAATTGACGTTCCACTTTAACTAAGTTTAATGTTTAAGTAAATAATATTTATAACTTTAGTAGTTTTACTTAATTTAAAACATAAATTTGCAAGTAAGTGATCAAATTTATAATAATTTAGTGGAGTTAACGTGAAATAAATTTTCCATTTACGGAAAAGAAGTTGTGACCTATGAAACATTGTTAAACGTTTTTAAACATTAAAAAATTTTTTTTTTTTTTTTAAAATTCATCGTGTAGAAAAAATTTTTATTTTGATATTTTGTAAGTAGTGTTTTCATTTTATCATAAACTTAAGTTAAACTTAATTAATATTACTTTTATTGATTTAAGTAGCTAATTCTATTTACAAATTGTTTTAACTTTTAATTCAATAAAATTAGTTTTATATTTATGTATTTGCTATTTAAGCTCTCATAATTTAATTACTAACTGGGTTATGTTAAAAAAATTTACTGAAATGATATAAATTTAATCCAAAATTAAACTTAACTGTATTGATACATTTTTTCTTTTATTTATATCTTGTTATATGTTTTATACACACTCCTTTTACCAAATTAGAAAACAAAATTACAACATGTCCAGTAAATTTAAAGTTTAAACAAAACTTGAATAAAGTACTTTTGTTTTATAAAACAATAGCTTAAATATTAAATTTATCAAGATTTTACTTTAAATTATAGCAAATAAAAAGTTACGAAAAATAGAGATTTTAGAGTAACTGAGACTAAAATAAGTCAGTTTTAGTTACAAAAACCACTTTAAAAATAAAACAATCTAAAGTTTCTCTGTTGTACCACCTAGCTGTTAAAAAAAAGTTTCGATCAAGTCAAGTACTTGGTGTTTATGCATTTAAACAATACACTTCGGTGATTTTATTCTGCATATAAGTTTGATAAGGACATAAAAATAGTTTTAAAAGAGTTAAAAGAAAACCCACAACAAAAGCTAATAAAATGAATTTTGAAACAAAACCTAAATGTATTTCTGTAGAAAAGCAACAGAAAACTCCACTTTTGTGCTTTGAAAATGTTTAAAGCTTATTGTAATTGTTTTTATATTAGAAACTAAATTATCGATATTGAGTTGTGTTAGTTTTTATTATAACTTGGTACATTATAGTTTTTAGAAAATAGAAAGTTTGAAAGTTGTTGTAAATAACTTGAGTTCTATAAACTGAAAGATTAACTAACAATCAACTTGTTAAAACGACAATAAAACAACTATAACCACGCTTTTATTACAATAGACTAAAACTTTAGTTCATAAATGGCTTAAAATAATCTGTAAAATTTTTTGTACAAGTCTTAACAAACAGTGTGTTGAAGGATGTGCAATATCTATGGGTATTTCAAATTTCAAACTCTAATAAAAAAGTTTTTAGGGAGAACATCTCAAATAACAATTTAAACTTGAAAAAGAGTACTGATTTATAAGATTATGTTGGGAAAAAGTTAAAGAAAAGAAGAAAACTTACTATCACTACAAAGAATCATACTTTACTAAGTTTTAAAACTAGTTTTAGCCATATTTATATATTATTTAATATAATGTATATGATAAGATGCATGCTTTTTCACTTGTAAAGAAATAATTATTGGAAAAACATTAGTATTAATACAAAAATAAGTAAACACATTTCTTTTAAAGTAAATGTATACAGATACTTTGGATTTTAAAGGATATAGCCTTAAATAGACAGAACATATAGAAACATTGAAAACAAAGTCTCAAAGAAAATTGGTGTTTTGTATAAAGCAAGATACTTTTTGATTAAAAAATATGTTTTCTTTAATATTTATCTTTTTTATTTTTTAGTCAGAAAAACTTAAGTCTATTATACTGTAACTAGACTCAAAGCTCTTATAGGTAAAGCTCTTAGATGCATACAAAAAGTATGATTAAAGTGTATACAAAATAAAACATTTAAAAAACAAAACAAATATCAAATGTTGAAAACTTTTAAAGATATGAGCAAGGTGTTTTTATCTTTAAATTTGTGCATAATTTTTTATCGTTTTTCTTCAAAAGTTATTTTAAAAATGTAGATAAAGTTCATGACCATTCGAAAAGATTTTCACAAAAAAATTCTCACCAAACAGTAACAAACACGGAAATAAATTTCTAGTGTACCAGGGTAATAAACTGTAGATTATTATGCTAGATAACTTAAAATATCAGGCTAATTTTGTTAGGTACTGAGAAAATCTAAAAATTTTTTCACTAGAAGAACAATTTATAAATTTATATATTATTCACAGTGTATTTATATTGTAAAAAAAACTTACAATATAAAAAGAAATAATATAAAAAATTGTTAATATAAAAATAAAAGCTGCGCATGTGGGCATAATTAATAAGATTGTGATAATAAAAATGTTAAAAAAAAAACTATTAATAAAGACAACATACATTAACTCAAAGTTATATGGAACTTTAATTGCCGGAATTTAAATTTTCTTTCGGCTAAACTTACAAAGTCATAGTTGCTTACTTACTTAATCATGTGTGTTATTTTCAATGAATATTTTGGAGTAAATATTGCTAGTAAGAATTAAAAAAAATGTGGTCATTTTTTTCTATTAAATTATGTTTGAAATTTTTTTTAATAAAACTCTCATTTTTTGGCAAATATAAATCAAATACAATTAGTTTCAATATGAAACACAATATTCTTATATAATGCCAATAGAAAAAAACATAAGTCCATTTTTTTGTTATCTTAGTTTGGTCATTTTCATAACTTTTACTTTATTGTAAATTTATAAGTTAAACTTATAGAACTTTTCTTTTAATCATTACAATAAATATCTTTTACAAAAATAGTCTTTTGATATATTTTTTATGTATCTTGAAAAAAACCTTTTTGATCAACTGTACCGAAACTTTTTTATTGTAATAAATAATCAATATAAAATCATTATTTAGTAATTAAATCAAACAAGTTGAAACTTTACTTTTCATAGTACTTTATTTTAACAGAGTAAGGTGTTCAAGCTTTTTAAAGTATTTATTACTTTTTATTTGAAACTTGTTATTTATAGTATGTTTAACAAAAGAGAAATTATTTAAAAAATGTACATACTTTAAAAAAATTGATACGATGGTATTAACTGCGAAACTATATATCTTTAAGGCGTAAACAGTGTTGTAATTTTATATTTTTAAGTAGTTATACAGGAAATATCCACTTTAAGGCAAATAAAAATATTAAATTATTTGCAGTTAGCTTTATTAAAAATATTTGTTTAGATTTATTTTTCTTATTTTTCATGCTATGCTAGATAATTTTTTTAAATTTAACAAAAATATATAAGCTCAGTTTTTTTTGTAAATCTACTTTAGTATTCTTGAAATAAGTATAAGATTTTACTTAATAAAACTACACAGTATAAGCATGAAAATACTAAAAATTTTATGAGTTATTATGTAAATATACTCAGTTAAGTCACAAAAGTTGAAACTGAAAAACTATAAGAGTTTAAATTATTTTTTATAATCTAGCTTTATAAAAAAAAAACTGTGTTTATAACACTCAAAACTTTTAAAGAATTAACTATAAATATTTAAACTATCGAATGGTTATTAAAAAAATGTAAGGTTTTTAATGTAATTAAAAAAACAGTTGCTTAAAGTTTGTTCATCGAAGTATAGTAAAAAAAATTAAAAAAACAAAACTTTGATTAAAATTTAGCGGTATAAATCTAAAACCTAGTAAATTAAATTTGAAAAAATTCAAAAAACACGTTTCAATGGATAGGATTAATAAACACTTCTTAAAAGTATTTTAAAGCTATCGTCTATGGATTTGATGGTTTACGAAGCTCTGCAGTTCATATCCTGCAAATAAAATCAATGCTTAAATAGTCTATCAAAAAAGCAACAATGAAAATAAGTATAAGGGCGTTGGGAGTTTGTTCAGCAAAATATTCAAATAACGATTTCCATTCAAATCGAACACTAGCTTGTAAACTTTCGATATTCTGATCGCAACTATTTGCCTCTGACTAACTTTACTTGGACCGATACTGTTTGCTTGACCTGTAACAAATGTGATGATAAGCTGTTTTTTGCAAAAATCAGGTGCTTAATGAGTTGACATTTTAAGTAATTTTATTTATCGTTGTGCCATACGATTGCCATTTTTAATGTTAACTGTTTTCTAAAGTATCAAAAACTTAGAACTCTGTAAGGCTTAAATATGCAGACATTAATAAGGCTTATAAAGAGCAAAAATATTAAAACAAAATCACTTGGCCAAATACAAGTTTTAATCCGTATTAAACTTAAAAAATGAAATTGTAGCTCAAAAAAAACTTCCATTTAACAACATTTAAAGTTTTTGTGTAATAAACTAAGACAACGTGTAAATTATATACTATCAATCATAATAAATTTAGTTTTGGTTGTGTAAATTTACATTAAAGTCTATTAAAGTTTTATTTGTGAAACCAATTACTAAAATTTTAAAAACTTTTACGTTTTACTTTTATGATTGCTTTAAATAAAGTTTATTAAAAAAATTGTTACGAAACAATGTTTTAAAGAATTGTAATAGTTTAACGAATATAATATTACTTCACCTACTTTGTTTTCTTCTTCTTTCAATTAAAGGCGAAAAGGCTACTAAAAGTAGAGATATCAAAAATATGGAAGAAACTATAATTAATATTTTCTTCGTTGTCACTTCCATTTTAACTGTTTGCATTACTTTATCTGTAAAGAGCAATTATTTTAAAAATATGAAGTAGAAAACTGTTTTCATATTTATTAGTATATAGTTATTTGTCTTAACTAAAAAAAAATTGCTCAATTTACTGAAAAGTAAGGAGCTTATTTAAATAACTTCTAAACAATAAGTATATTCTTTAGTAGAAACAGACAAACTTTTGAATACGTTGCTTTCTAAATAAAAATCATTTTAACATCTTTTTCCGATACATTTAATAATAAATAATTTGTTAACATTTTAGTAAAACTAAAATGAAATAAAAGTATATTAAAATCAAAACATCATAAAATTTACATAATATGACATATTATGACGTAATGATCGAAAGTACAACTTAAATTTAAAATAACCAAGACTTAATGCTAGACTAAAACAACATTGCTGATTTCTGTTTTAAATTCTTAGATTCAAAATTATACAAAAGTGAACTAATAATAAAATCCTATTCGATAACTTTCTATAACATAAAATAATTTATTTGAATAAGATTTTATTATAAGTACAGAAGAGGTCTTTGACCAGAACTTAGTTTACTAATTAAAGTCTAGAAAGAATAAAGTGTATCTTAAAAGTCTTAAATTTAGCTGAAAAATAGTTCTGCTTTGTTGAATAGTACAATTTTCTAAGAACTAAAAGAGTGTATAGTGCTTATTCACTTATCCGGACACTTTGGGCAAGATTTTTCTGTAAACATGTCCGGATAACCAAATTTCCGGATAAGTACAAAAAATCAATTCTTTCATATGATAATATAATTACTGCATATTACAATGCATAATAAAAGTGTTATGGTAAAAACAAACACATAGTAATTATGAGTAATATATAATAAAATGATTAGTAATAAAAGCTAAACTTAAGGTTAATTAATTTGTTTTTTCTAAGGTAGAAAAATATCAGACTTACTAACCCCGTGCAACTATATACGTTTTTTGAGGGTCACGCAAGTAAAATTTATCATTTGCAATTCCACCTGCACTAACTATTAATTTAAAAAAAAAATGTTTAAGAGAAAATATAAATTAAATTTATCTTTTAAAACGAAAAATAATGTAAACCTATCTCTTTAAATGAAAAAAAAATTTAAACAAAGAAAAAAAAAACAGACATTAACAAAACAAGAAACTTTGACTAAGTTTAAAGTCAGTTTAACGGAAACATATCACTCCTAACAAACTAGTTTTTATTAGAAGTTTTACTAGAGTAAGAAATAAAAGATGTTTGTTTTATAGTTTTATATATGTGAAACTTTTTGAATGAATTTTTGTGTTTACTATAGTAATTTTTTTGAACTTTCTTCTGACCGAAACTGTCCAGATAAGTGAGCGTCCGGATAAGTGAAGTCAGGGTAAGTGAATAAGCACTGTAATATTTTTTTATGTTGACTAAAACTTAAATGTTTGTACTTTTTTTCATCAACAAAATTGTTTAAAACTGCATATTACGTAGCATAGGTAGGTATACTTTTTGTAGTTAAATTTATTTTTTTTATACTTAACTAGATAAACACATTCTAATGAAGCTGATAACATTTTAAACTTACTACTAGTGTACTAAATTTGAAAATAGTTATCATTGAACATTTAACTTATTTTTATAAACATACACTTACTTCTTAATTTTAGCCTGTGAAAAAAATCTTCTAATGAAAACGTGTACTGCAATGTACAAACCGTAAACAAATAATTTTCTTTGAGTGCTTTTCAATACATGTTCTTTACAAGCTCATCAAGTTCTTTTAAAACAAAGTCAAAGAAAACAAACGATAGCAACATCTCTTTTATAAAAGGTTAACTTCTGTAAAAGACAATAAAAAAAGGGTACTGTTTTTTAAGTTTCAAACCTAGGCTGTTATGAAAACATTCAAATAAACTCTTAGAAATATTAAGCTCAATCGAATAAAAAAAATGTTTCTGTCTATTTTTACGCTCTAAGTATTGAACCTCGCAATATGTTGTTTTTGCGGTAGGTTTAAAAAAGCTCTTAATTTTAAAATAGCAAAACAGTGGAAAAGATAAAACTCAATGTGTGAAGAGTTTATTCAGTAAACTTACGCTTCTTTTATCAATTCAATAAAATGAAGTTCTATTAAAATAAACATGAAAACAGTTTTAGTCATCATAAAAACAAATTCACTAAACTCTAATTTTAAAGATAATATAAAAAAAAAGCTTTCATAAATAAAAAAACGAAAATTACCTCGATTGTCTTTTGATTAAACGTTCTTTATTTTTGCAATACTTTTATTAAGTTAAAATACTTGAAGCACGTTAACCATGTGATAAAAATATAACTAAATTTTTGAAGTTTTTTTTTTTAGAATGTACTTCAAGCCCGTGCTGCTGTTTTAAGTTTGCATTTATTTTCAACTTTAAAGAAATGACTTCGATTAATTTTAAATCTTGAAAGTTTTTAAACTTGATTGTAAAGTTTTAAAACTTTCAGCTGTTAGTTGTCTTAAAGTAGTACTTTTACAGGTTAATTTTTACACTTAAAGTTTGAAAGTTTTTGAAAACAAGCTTTAACATAAAAATGTTTTAATTTCGACAAATATAGTCTTTCTTTGGTTAAGTTTTTAAACTTTACACTCAACAAAACTTATAAGAGATTAAATGAAAAAAAAGTACATATTGTATTGTTTATCTAATAAAATTATAGTTTTTCTAAGCTAAGTCCAGACAACTTGACTCAACAACATAAAATTTAAGAAATTTTACAAAAGAAAAACTAAAACAGAAATTCAGAAGTTAAATATAGTGCATACATTTTTTGTTTTCTTAAAAATAGTTAGTTTTTGATCTTCTTTATTCATTAATATTGGCAAGCAAGTAAGTAACGGCAACACTAACTAGAAGTTTTTAACGGGCCACAGTAATTTTGAATACACTAAAGTTCTAACAAACTAATAAAGTAATAAGAAATTACTAACAGAAATATTTACAATAAAACTAAAAGCACCGAAACACTTTATCATCAGCTAAATTAAATAAAACACTATTAAAAGTATGTAAAAACAAAATATAGTTAAAACTTGAAAATATTTGCATTTTAGACTGTAAAGCTAGAATGAAAATTAAAATTAGCTAAAATTAAATGCTTGATACCATTTTATAACCCTTTAATTTGTAAAAAACTCTTGCAGTAAGCTTAGCCTCAGTAAATACATAAGAAAAACGCAAGCTATTAGGAAAAATAAAAAAATAGTCATTACTCTTATCTAAGTTATTATTAATGTTTAAAAATCTTTTCGACTGTATTTATAGAATTTGATTGAAATAGATTGTAAACCAGAACAAAATCACAATAAAAATGTCTGTCTTAGCAATAGTTAGTTTTTAAAATTTATTTATAAATATTAAACAGAATAATAAAACTCTTTTATAATTTTATTTTTATAACTATAGAATAGCTAGTATTGCAAGTAAGACTAAAGTAAAACGTTTTTATTGAAACTGCATTACTCATTTTAATCAGAAACAACAAACGAAAACGTACTACTTACTTGTCAAGATAAAATAAGGTTTTTGAAAATAGTAACAAACTATTAAAAAATATACAGGTTAAATAAAAAAAAAACTAATGAACTAGTTTAAAACACAAACTTTATAAAACAAAATAAGTACACTAGCTACACTGCTGTAAAATACAAGTTTAAAATATGTTAAACTTAAAGTAGTTACTGTTCAAACTAAAAAAATATTCATGATGAAACTAAATGGTTTGAAATAAACTGACTTTTGTGCTGAGAGCATAGAACTTAGTTAAGTATAAAACTCACACCTACTCATTTTTTGTTGAGTATAATCTTTTATTAAACTTTCTTTCTTTTATTATGTAAAACTTTACTGTATCTAAACTTACAATTTACTATACACAAGTAGTTTCATTTTTTACTCGAAAAAAAAGGCTTTGAATGATACTAAAGGTTGTTAAGATATAGTTTGATTGATTTTCATGTTAGTAAAATAAATGAAAACTACAAAAGTTACAGCTAATTTTATTTCAATATTTATTTTATTATACTAGACATTAATGAAACAATAAATAAAAACGTAGAAAAAATGCTTTATTCAAACTGTTTTAAAAATGGATAAAGTATGTTTTCTTAATAACCGAAGAAAAATAAAAACCGCCAACTCAAATTTAAGAACTAACGAAATAAAAAAGCTTTAAAAAAGGTTTCAAACTAACAAAGTAATATATTCGGAAGACAAAAAGTTTTATAGTACTTTATTTTAACTTAATCTAACTTTTTCAAAAAAGTTACGAATTAACAGGACGGTACCACACAGTCTGAACAAAAAATAGTTTGTTAATGGTCTGCTGAACACATGTTTTGAAACTTTTAGAACTACTATTTTGCACTAGTGTGCTTTTTTATAACAATTAAATTAAAAATGTTAGGACGAAAGATTGTAAAATGGATTTTTTAGCTTTTTAGCTTCATATATACTTTTTTTACAAAGCGGCTATTGTTACTACAAGCTAATAAAAAAGTTTGCTTTAACCTTTTTAATACTTTTTAATACTGAAATATTTGTTGATTTATTCATTTAGTTTTAGTTTTCCTTTTACACATAAGTTTCTAATTTCAATAGATTATAGTTTAATATAGGATACATGGTTCAACCATCTTTTTAAAATAAAAAGTATGCAGAAATTAGATGATTGATAGACTTTTTAGACGTTTTACTCAGTTAAATTTTCTTAATATAAAAAATATTGTTTCAAACGTGTTTCTTTACATTAACATGCTTTGAATATCGAAAAGTTTTAGCTAATAAAGTTTTATCTTCATTCATCAATCAAAATTTTGTAATACAATGAAAAATGTTATATATCAAAAAATATTATTGTATGGGCATCTGCTTTAAGATAAGTCTCAGTAAATGTTAATATAAGAGAAAATTTGTTTATAATGATTAGCGTTATTATTCTAATTTAAAACACTATTGACTGAAAAAACTAGCTGGCTATATTTTTTTGGTTTATTTAAGAAAAATATAACTGGACTCGGTTTAAGTTCCAAACAAAAAGTTCTGTCCGATCTTATATTCTTAAATTTATTTTATTATACTGTTTCAAAAAGACTAGTCCTAAGGTTAACAAGCTGAGTTTTTTATTGTAAAAAAATACTACATAATCTAAAGTTACTTTTTTATATGAATATCTAACTCTTTTTGTCTACAAACACATTAGAAAATACTAGTCTAGTAGTTTTTTTAACAACAGCAACAAATCATTTTAATATGTCTTTTATAGTAGTATACTTTAACAGTAGTTAGAGAAAAAATCACATGAAAAACTTTGGTACACAGCTGCTAAAGTAAGTTTAAGTTCTTATGTACTATTTAGTAATAACTGTTCAAACTAAGAGTACTCAAAATTGAAACAAAAAGTTTTTAGGACAACCTAAAGAAAGAAACTGTCAACCCCATCAAGTATACACCTACTCGTTCTTAAACTATTCGGTATATTTGCTCAACCTTTTTTTAATTTTAGAAAACTATTTTACATTTTTTCGAATAACAAATTTCAACAGCAATTATTTGCAAAAGTTTTCAGAGTGTGTTTAAAAACTACTTTGCGATGTTGGTTTTAACTTTATTTGAAAAGGTAAAGACTAAATACTGCAGTATACTCGTTTTTTTTTTCGTGCATTAAACATTTACACAGGAAAATTACTTTTTTGAACAAACTTTAGGTGTGGTTTTTTTTTATAAACTTAAATAGTTACTTTTGCATTTGTCAAGTAAATCAACTGTTAAAAGTTTAATTTGGAATTTTTTACTCATTTACGAGACCTCTAAGGCTTTTCAAGCAATTGATGCTTACAACTAAAATGTTTAGTAGAATAAAACAAAAACTAATTGTAGAGTCTTCGTTTTAAGTAAGTCAAAGCTTAAATACAACTTTTGTACATAAATTAAGAACACTGTAATAATTTTCTACACGGTGTTTTAAAAGCATGTGACAAAAATACTAAAGTATGTTATAAAATAAAAAAAGTATGTATCAACTACCTATTAAAAATTTTAATGCAATGTAAATTAGTATGCCGTAACATTCATAGAAATTAGTTTACAGTGTATAAAAACTTTTAATAGATAGTAAACACATGTTTTTTTATTTTATAACATACTTTAAAATTTTAACTTTCTATGAAAATACTTAAAACAAAGTTCAATTATACTACATGCTTAAAATACATTTAAACCACTAAACAAGAGTTTAAATTTAATATCAAGTGTTTACTTTTTATGTTTACTGCACAAATCTGTTTTTTAGTGATCTATTGTTCACAGACCGCAGTAATAAAAATAAATGAAAAAAAAAAAACTTACTTTGTCAATTTTTTTTGTTACAAATAGCCTACCTATAGATGAATCTTATAAACTTAAAATAAAAGAAAAGTTAAAGTTAGGCTTTTTGAAACTTTTTTATTTTAAATTGTAACTCTTTAACTAAACTCCTTATTTTATTCTTAAGTGAATTATTCACAGTCAACAAATCAAATTGGAAAAGTTTTAATCAATTTGTAAATTATTGCTACACATATTCAACTTTCCTCTAAATTTAAAACAAAAGAAAAAAAGCTTTTTTTAACTCTTTAGTTTACATTAAAACTTTTTATCGAAGCTGCTAGTATTATCACTAGCTGAAAATTTTTCACTCAATCTATCTATTTTATAAGAACATAAAATTTAGCTTGTTAGTTTTATAACAACTCTTTTAAACAAAAATCAACAGCTCGTACATTTACTTAAACAAATAGTGACAAATAGTGTAAAGTACCCGACCTCTCATAAGAAATCTTGTATGATTTTATTTTTTTATGCTTATGACTACACTTTTCGTACAGCACCTTTACATTACCTTAAATATTATTTTCTGCAACTATTAAAAACATAAACTTCAAGTTGAACCAATAAACACTAAAAGTTTTTCTAAGTCAAATGCAAATAAATAAAAAACCTTAAATGCTTATTGGAACAAAGCGTGTACAATATGTTGTTTCAATGTGTATTACTTACAATCTCACGTGAGAAACAATAACATTCCTTTTATTATATGCTTAAAAACTTAAAAAAGTTTTCAAATTGTAGTTTATAAAAATGTGCTGAAAAATTAAGTTTCTGAAAAACATCTTTGGTAGATTTTATTCCGTTCATTTTTTTACAAGCTAAAGATTTGGGTAAAATGCTATTTAAAATTACGTTTGTCTCATACGAAAATGCTTGTTTTCAATGTGATAAACGTATACTAGTTGACGTAAAATATATAGACTAAGTTGTTAAGTATAATTTTTAATAAAACTATAGGAATATTTATAAGTTTTGAAAAACTATTAAATATCATGTAAGACTTTTGTTCCTTTTACTACTTTTATAATGGTACAATTTATTTTGAAAATCAATATTTATTAAGTCTGCTTCTTTGAACAAATGAAAGCATAAAACGAAGTAAAATTATTTTCTTTTTTATTTTCTTACAATTTTTCTTGAACTTATAACTGAAAACTTTTGCTTAAATATTGTGAACTTACTTTTACAAAAACTTACTTTTAAGAATAAAACACCAAAAAAATATATAAATGAAGTAAAAAAGGTTGATTATTTTAAAATACAAGTCTTTGAAAGAGTGTTTTCTATTTTACAAAACTAATATTTGAGTCTTTAAGTTTTATTACTGACAACAATACATGCTAAAAATAGAAGTTTCCTATCGATATTTTAAGTTTTTTATGTCTTTTATAAAAAGAATTATTAAAAAGATTACTTTTTTTCACTACTAAAAGCAAAGTTTTTATAAATTTATTCTTTACAATTGTACTTGAGTAAGATCAAACAAATAATTAAAAAAATTGTATTTGATATATTGTGTTGTATTCACCAACATCACAAAGCTGTTTTCAATTGTTCAATAGCTAGCTTAAAACAATATTTTAAAGTTTTAATTTGATATTATTATTCTATATGAGCTTGATGTTTTACAGTATTCTAACTAAAAAAACAAAAACAAACACGTTTATACTTTTTGTAGTAAAATTTTTCAATTTTATACTTTTTATCATGTTTTCAATATTCGAAACAAACTAGGTATAAAAAATTAATAAATTAAATAACTAGTTATTCTCAAATATTTTTTTCAATTTTTTGTGCAACTTAACTTGGAAAGGATCTTTTTAAACTAAACTGCTTTCTAAACGTTATTTCTTCTTCAATGCATAAAGAAAAGTGTTGATATATGTCTTTTAAGTTTAAATTTTCAAATTTTGGTTTTGTTCAACAAATAGATAAAAGAACAAAAGAAAATTCCTGACAGAAAAGAACTTAATATACAGAAGATATTGTTTTTACGAAACCGTTATACATATTTTATTTTTGTATGAAGAACAATAGTAAATAATTTTCATTCAGTCCAAGAAAACGTTATGCCTAAGTGATTTTTTAAGCTCCTCTAAATCTCGGTTTAAATAACTAAAGCTAAATGCGTTTTATTGAATCGGATTTTTAGTTTAACTATGAAAAAAAATATCTCAAGTTTGTATATTACTTTTTGTTTCTATGATTTTAATTTTGTAAATATGATATAACAGATTTTTTTACTCAGGCAACAAATAAATTTTATGAAATTACTCCGATAGTCTTTAAAAAAAAATAATCTAAATCAGAATAAATATACTCAGACAAAGGTATAAAACAAACTAACAAAACTAAAGTTTTTAATTGTTTTATTAAATATTGTTTAAAATTTTATGTGTGATGAGTCTTATACTATTCAAAATCTGCACATACTTTTTAACAAATATTTTTTCTATCTCTAATATTACACATTATACAGTTTGAAGATAAAAAGAATAACTTTTTTTTACTTAAAAAAAAAAGTTGTTTAAGGCTTTGAAAAGAAAACTAAATCGTTATAAGAAACCTATAACAAAGTATCTTTTATCTATTCTCAAAAATTTTCTTATTTCTTTGAAAAACATAAAAAAGTTAATAGAACGTCAGATAAGGTAAATGAAATGCCTTAATATTGGTTTATCTTCGCAAAAGGTGAAACAAATAATAAACAAATAATAAACTGCTTCGCGAAAGAGCATAGGTTTTCAATTACTTGATGTAACTTTTTCCAACTATGTGAAACTACAACAAATAGTTTGAAGATAAAAAAATAATATCTTTCCCTTATTTTTCAAAAAAAAAAAGCTAAAGTTGTTTAAGGCTTTGAAAAGAAGTCAAAAGAAAACTTCAATGAAGTAACATTTAGCTGTTCTCATAATTGTTTCTTATTTCTTTTAAATACATTTAAAAAAAAAGTTAATGAAACATCAGATAAAGTAACACAAATAACTTAATATTGGTTTACCTTCGTGTAGGTGTAACCAATATAAAGTACTTATTACATAAAGAGCATAGGTTTTAAATTACTTGATATAACTTTTTTCAATCACGAGAAATCAATATTGGACATTAAGTTACAAAATCGATTGTTACCAAGAATTTCAAATAAACTTTTCCATATAAGTCAATAGCAGTTGTAAAAGCATAAAATTATGAGTAACTCCACTAACATATGGTATAGGTATGGGAAATTATTCATCGCAATAACCAAAATAAGCCCAGTAAAATTTCCACCCTATGTAATTTGGAAAGACTCGAAATTGCATTTGCAGACAACAAAAAACTTTTAAACTTGAGATCAGAATTGGTGGGAAAATGTAGACATTTTACAAAATTTTATTTAAAGTCTTAATTTACTAAATTTAAGTTTAATCTACCTTTGTTTTCATTATATAGTTTCGTTTTGTCGTTTAATTTTTGTTATAATTATATTTACATTAATTACTGAATTCTTGCTGAATTATATTCTTGCTGAATATTACTAAAATTCAATTAGTTAACCAATTACCTAATCAACTAATTACTTATCTAAAACTATATAAAATGTTTGTCCGTTGCAACTTATTAGTTTGTTTACTTTTTTACTTGTGATCATCGCACTAGCGTGAAACAATTGTTAAGTAATAAACTTTTTAACAATTTAACTTTTGTCATAATTGTATAAAGGCTCCTTAATTGTGAAGCTCTTTAAAAATTTATTGCTAAAACTTCAATATGGTATAGGTATCCTAACTTCATAAAAGCATCAACAATGCCGTTTTAGTTTTTATTCAAATATTTTAAAAATGAAGAAGTTTCTTTTTACTTAAGTTGTTAAAACTTATCTTTAGATTTGATAACCTATATTTCTTTCTTTAATATGGTCAAGCTTGATATTAAGGTATTTTGTCTTGATAATTTTCGAAAATCTGTTTGACCTAATGATTATTTAAACTTCTTGTCACTATTTAATCTATAAAAGTTGTAAAAAATGTTTAATGATAACTAATAGTTTTATTGTAAGCATATTTTTTCTGATTAAAATATACTAAAGTTTCTTTTACCTTTAAAACAAATAAACTGCTATGAACACGAATTCGCTTACAAATGCACAAATAAGCACATTTGTTTTTTAATAGTCTTTATTTTTAAGTTGAAAGAAGTATAGGTTTATTTATCATTTAGATATAAAAATAAACTAATTGTTTTAAACTCAATCTACAATCGCTTGCTTAAAAAATACTTTACATAAATAAATTATAATTTGAAAAAAAAAAAAAAATTAAATAAAAGCTTTTTTTACAATTAAAAAGCTCAAACATTTACGGTCAAATTCTAGTTTATAGTTAGAACGATGTTATATAAACAAAACAAGAGGCTTTAACTCTACATAAATAAAGCTAATCAAATAAAACGATGAGATTTCTTTAGCAAAAAAAAACAAAAAAAAAACAAACGAAGTTCATTAGATTACTCACTTAAGCTTTTTAATCATGTACACTCACTTTATATCTAAATATAAATAGCATAATTAAAAACGTTTTATCTGGATGAAAGAAATAACGTAAAGCAGGTATAGTAACTTTCAATTAAAAGCTATTAGTATATAAAAATGTATGATTAAACACTAGTAAAAAAAGTTTTTTTTTCTGTTAGTCTGAACTTTGATACAGTAGTTCTGTAAAAGCCTTTCTGGTAGTAAAATTTTAAGCAAAATTTAAATTTAGACGGATAACTGAATTAGTTTCACACTAAAAGCGCAATCGATTACATTTGCTGTGTTATAAGTTGTTTTTGCTTGAAAACATTAAGCAAACTTTTCACTTAAAAGAAAAAAAAATCAACTTTTTGTATGCTTAATGTTAAAACATTTCTCTTTAACTATGCTGAGTTAAGCTAAGTACTCTATACTAACTTTCTGCTTAGTAGTTGAGCAAATGAGTTAACCATTATACACCACTAACCATGCATCAAATCACTATTTTTACTAAAGTTTACCAAATGTCTAATGTGTTATACTACCAACGTTATGTAAAAGAACCTTAAACTTTTCAATAAATTTAGCTAACACCAATATACAACGTGTATGTGGTCGCTATTTAATTCAGCGGCTTAACAAAATTAAGCTCTTGAACAAAAACGTATTTTGATTTAAATAAAAAGGCATACAACTTCAGAGTAACTACACTTTAAATCAGCTATATCTTAATGTTTAACAAAAATTTAGAAAACTTCAGTTTAAAACTCGATTAATAAAACATACTTATGAAAACATCGTCTGTATTGACACGTTTAGCTAAATTTTAATTCTTTTATATTCATAGAAAATAGATTTAGTGCTTTTAAGTATAGGTTGTTTAGGTCTGATAGTTTTGACTGTTAATGTCGATTTGTAAACACCAACCATTCATAAGTAAGAGAGTAGCTTTGAAAAAAAGAAAGAAAAACTTGGTTCCGTCGTAATAATAAATTAAGGTTTGCCCATTAAATTAAGGCTATTTTAAAATGCATGTACTATTTTCAGATTAGAAATTCAAAGTGTAGTTAGGGAGATCTAAAAATCTTATGTTGTTATAAAAAAATTCAATAACTGTAATTCACTTAACTTACTTTAGAAAAAAAGTCATTTGTACATGTTCCTTAGTTTTACTAACTATTTTAAACAAAAATTCTTTGTAAATAAACGTCGAAATAAATACTTCTGTTCAAAAATTCTTTATGTACTTTATAAAATTACAAAAGCAAAAACAAAAGAAGCCACAATTTCATTCGTTTTCAAGACCAAGTGCTGTTTTCGATTACCATAACCAAATAAAATATACTACTTTTGTTTGATCATTGCAACTAAATATAAAACTAACTTTAGAATGTATTTCCTATTTGTTCAAAAGTCTTAAAATACTCTTTGTACAAACATACTGGAATAGAGTACATTTCCTCGCTTCTTTACAAGTAAAAACTTGAGCTTTCGGAGTTCAGGTGAGCAAAAGGAGAAAATAAATCAAGCGAATTTTGAAAAAAAAGTCATGGTTAAAATAATGCTGATTTTAAAAGAAGTTACAAATAACAATAAAGTGTATAAACTCAAATTGTGAACCTAATTTAATTTATCTTCTAACAAATAAAAACACTTTTTTTTGTCTCCAGCTTGTACGACCTTAAAACTAAACAAAATAAAAAACTTTTAAAGATTATTTTTTACTGACTTAACTACAATAACTACCTTCAATATATTGAAACAAAACTTAAACTTTACTAATAATTGATACTTATAATTAATTGATAACACCAGTTACTATAAAACATAATGTTGCGCTAATTACAGTAAACCTTTACAGTAATTACTTAAACTCTATATAAAAATAAATAAAATATTCATACATTACTTTTATTAAGAATATTAAAGAAATTAATGTGCATATTTAATACCAATTTTATCATATTAATACCAATTTTATCATAAACAATCGAGAAATCGGTATACAAATTTAGTATCAATTTTATTATAAACAATTCAGAAATCAATGGCTCCCCAGTTGCAATATTCACCTTTGCAAGTTTTGAAGCAATAATTCATTCCGTGTTTTCCTGTTAATTTGAACATTTATTAAGTTAAATGCAATTTAATTTAAAAACACCTTTTATAAAAACTTGCAAACACTAACAGCTTAATGATGATTAATGTAATTTAAATGCCAATTTTTAATTATGCTTGCTAATTCAATATCCGAACAAAACAATTTTTTTGGAACGTAAAAAAACGCAGTAGACTTTTGTTATTAGTTTATCAAAGAAACTTCGTTAATTTTCAATACATTGAGTAAGATTTCGCACAAGTTTTATATTTTTTCATAATAACTTTTTCTTTTCAAATCATTTTTCTAACCTTTTCCGCACCTGACACCTCCGACGTGTCCTTCCGAATCAGGATGTACATGTGAGTGCCATCTGTTAGAAAATATTAAGTATATAAATAAATAGTTGAAAGTTTAGATGTTTTTATTTGAGTATGCTTTACTGTTCTGCATAAAAACCGTGCTTAAAAAAGAGCGAGGCTGTTCAGTTTTCTTTTAAAGTTGTTAAGTGCCAATTAGTTGATAATAACAAAACTGTTAGTTAAAAAAAGTGCCGAAATGTTAAATGTTTTTTGTTGGATGTATTTAGTTGTTACGCATAAAATCTCCTGCTAAAGAGAGTTGTTCAACTTATTTTAAAGTTTGTGTTTACTGTGGCATAGTTATCTTACGATGAACATTTTATTGATATTTTCAAAGTATTTTTAATGCACATTTTAAGCCATAGTTTATAACATGTTTAAAAAATACTGGTTTACTCAGCTGCTATAAATTGATTGAGTATTAGTTTCATTAAAGTTTTACTCAAAACCGTTTTAAGTCACTTAATTTTTGTTTACGTTCGTATTAATTACTTTGCACAGCTTGCTACAGCATTTTTTTTAACAGTAAAGACTTATTTTGAATTCTTTTTTTTTAAGTTTTCCTTAAACGCCCATAAGAGTAAAGCATGAAGTGAATGGTATAATAAAAAAAGTTTCAAATGTTTCAAAAGTTTCTGTTTGATACAATTTAACTTAAACATTATGTATTATGAATGTATGTATTAAAAATTTTATAATACACATAGATCTAGTGACCTTTTAAAATTTTGTATTTCCTTAACGACTTTTGTAAATAAAAAGCTTTTTTTTAAACGAAATGATTCTATGACCAGCTATTTATTTCACACTTTTCTTGCTCTTGTAAAACACTGTTAATAAGCTTGTAAATTATTAAAACTTTTAAACCAGTAAACATGTATAATTTTAAACTAGCAAACTTTTGTATTTGTAAAGAGCACTTACGTACGGGAAGCTGAAGTTTCATAGATACTAAAAATCAGATGCTTGCATTTTTAAACACTTATTCGCTATAAAATTTTTTTTTTGATGTTTTATTCAATCTGAACCAAAAATATCATATCTACAAAACAAGACAAATCGTTTAGGATTTTTTTCATCCAAATTGAATAAGATTTGTAAACTCCATTAATTTTCTACGAAACTTAGTCGTTTTATATAGAATAAACAAGAAAAAAACTAGTTGAACTTTTAGGTCTAAAAATAATAATTTTTTGATGTTTTTATTTAATCTAAACCAAAAATGTCATATCTACAAAGCAAGACGAATCGTTTAAGATATTTTTGTTGGAATTGAATAAGAATTAAAAGCTCCATTAATTTTTTACAAAAACGTGTTTATAGCGAATAAGTGTTCAAAAATGCGAATATCGGATTTTGAATATCTGCAAAACTTCAGCTTCCCCTTACGTGCTGCCATATATCTAAAAAGCAGCTTTACATACACTAATGTCCAAGAAAACCAAGATGTTAAAAAATGATATCTAATTTAAAAATAAGTTTAACATTTTTAATTTTGTAAACAGAAGTAAATATGAATTAATACTTTCTCAACAACAGTAAAAAATATCAATTAATATCTTCAAAACCACTTAATGCTTGATATACAAACAATTTGAATATACAAAAATATTTTTTTATAAGATAAAAGTTAGTGAACAAATAAAAACTTTGAAAGTATAAAAAATTTATATATCATATTTACACATTAAGTATTTACTTAAAAGATATCTACCCACAAAACTTCAAGTTGTTACATGATAGTGTGTTACTTATTATATCAATCAACATACTTTAAACTTTTTAAAATGTAGTAAACACTATTATAAGCTTGTAAAACAGAATGTATACATAAACGCTGATTTTTAAAAACTAAAAAATTGTTAGAAATTAAACTTTACCTCATATACATTTTCACCCCATGTTCTTCTTCCCAGCCCACGGCACAATAAGGGGTCTTCCAAAAAGCCTCAGAGGTTTCAAGTGGCATGTGCTTGCAATTTTGGCATAAAAAGCAAAATTCGCTATTTGCAAATTGAAATAAGATAGAAGCTGATAAGATTAGTATGAACAATTTCATGCTGACTTTTTTAATTTTAAGTGTGAATGTATTCAGGAACTTTTAAAAAAAGTTAGCAGCTTACGTCATAATGAGCTTTCTTAAAAAGAGCTTTTATAGATTTAACTACCATTTTAGAATAATTTATTGGTTTTTATTATAAACAGTAGAACTATATCAGAGGTCGGCAGCCTTTTGTAAGCCTCGGTCAAATTTTCCTTCAGAAAGTTGCTTCTTATAGAAAAATGTCTTTTGCAGGCCGTAATCAATTGAATAATTGTTGTAATCATTATAAAAATATTTCTTTTAACAAAAAATGTGATAAATAAAACTGTAACAAATCAGTAGTACTTATTAATCATTAAAATTAAGAGCCTTATTAATCTAATAAGTACTTTTTTAGCTGATAAGTACATCGTAGGCTCGTAATTTCATTACATACTATAGGAAAGTTTTAATTTTTACTTGTAGACTTTACACAGTTTAAGGGTTTAATGTATAACTTAATATTTCACATTTAACTGTGTATAATTAGTACTAACATAGCTATGCATGCTATAACTCATTTGATTTTGGAAAGTAGCCCAGAACGAAAATACTTAAACATTAAACAAAAAAAAGAAACGGTCGTTTTTTATGTCTTAGTGGCATTTAGATATTGAGTTTATGGAGGTGTAAATAAAATGTTAAAATTTTTACTTTAATTAATTATATTTACTTTTCACTTAATAGTACCATAAAACTTTAAGCAACGCTTTTTACCAATATCTATACATAAAAAAGTTGAGAAACTTAACCATGCATATAAAATATAAATGTTGATAAATTCAGCTAAACAGTTTTTCTTTCTATAAGTAGAAAAAAAAGTTTTCAAATACAACTTTTGTTTACTAAGAACACTAAAACTTTAAAAGCTTTTTACTGTCAAACAAATTTTAAAGTTATAGTTAATTTTTTAGGAACTAGTTTAATTACTTTACATTCAAAAAACGAAATAAAGGGAAAAATAGTGCTTTGTTTGCACTTGAAAATTATATTAAAAAATTATATCTAATAAGTTTGTTTGTACGTAATAATACGACCAAGTTTAAAAGGCTTATTATTTATAAGCTATAAAAGGTTTTGGCTTATCAAACCTTTTTATTTCGATAAATCATAAAAGCTTAACTTTTCTATTTGGTTATAAACTGTTTACCGTCCCAATAAGTTCTAAAAACTTTGATTTTAGTTTTCAGGAACTAACTTATATTTTATTTAAAATACCAAATTTTTCGGAACTTTATTCATTAAACATAAGTGCTAGCTAAGAACTTTGTCATAAATCCAAAGCTTTACTTTTTCAAACAACCGCCTTAGAAGTTGAAAAACCAACTTAGTGTTCTTTGTGATTTCCAACAATTAGTTTTAAGCGAAATCCATTAAAACGAATATGTATTGTCGTTTAAAAAGCGTGCTTAAGTGCGCAAATCAAAGCAAGCGTGTATGTACTAGTTTTTTTTGCGATAAAACTATTTAGGCTTTCAACTTAGATCTGTTGTTTTCAGTACTTCATTTAAACTCGTATCTTTGATTTTTATAGTTTGTTTTTGGGTAGATTAATCGAATTCGAAAAACTATACTTTTCATAGGTGACTTTGTTGCATTGCTCTCAAGCATTTACGAAATATAATTTAGCTATTTATTTTAAACTTGCTTGAACTTATAACGCTTTAAGTTGTTCAAAATCTTAATTGCTAGAAACAGGTGTAACTAACAAAATAAGTTGACAACGTTTTTTGTTTCAGTTCGTTTCATAACTCTGAACTTTTAAAATCTGAAATATTTTTAGTAAGAGTTTTATAACTATTATTTACAACTGTATGTAACAAAACGTATAGAAAAACACTGTATATTACGGCAAATAAATTTACTAAAGTTTTTTACTTGAGTAAATAAAAAATTGTGTAATCATTGTTTATTATTTATAAAATCTGTTTTTTTAACTAAAAGAAGTTTGGCAGCAAGATTGTTCATTGTTTACATAAAAAGTTGTTTATTTACTTAAGAAGATTTATAAACCATGGTTTTGAAATTTTTATTTTATTTGTGTTTTAAATTAAAGACTAGTTTGTTAAAGCAGCCAGCATTAGTTTTGCAACAAATATCGAAAAGTTTGTAAGTTTAATATAAAAAAGAACATCTAGAGTATTTATTGACAGCTTTTAAGGTTTTAGTTTAGTTATATTATTTCTCTATAGTAGTTTTTACTATTTAGTGTCATAAAAAGCTTTGAAAAATTGTTTAAAGCAATAAGAAATTTATGACACTTGTGAATCTTACTCAGTATTAAGAAAAAACAAACAAACCTATCATTTTAAGTTTTAGGTAGATTTATACTTTTGGGTGCACGAAAACTCAAATTCGGACAATTCAAATTCTTGGAAAAAGTTTCAAAAGGCCACAACTCAAAAAGTTATGCATATTTGAATAAAAAAAATATGTATATATGTAGGTCTTATTAACACCTACAAGCCATTTTTTATTTAATGAAAAAATTTAAATACTTTATAAGATAAATAGAAATAACTTAAAGTAATTGAACTTTAAAACTTATTTTAAACATATCTAAAACTGTATTCGAAATTTTTTAAAAAAGAAAAAATGGCTTGTAGGTATTAATAAGACCTAAATACGTATTTTTTTTCTTATTCAAAAATACATTACTTTTTGATTTGTGTCCTTTTGAAATTTTTTCTAAGAATTTTAACTGTCGGAATTTGAATTGTCCAAGTTTAAATTGTCATGTAACCATACTTTTTAACTTTACAGTTTTAAACTTTAAACCTGCTTTTTCAAACAATTGAAAACAAGTTTTTATAAAATCATTAAGGGTTACACAGCTGGGAATTTATTTCAAAGCCGATTACTTTTTTGCACATTTAAAAAGAAAAACTTATCATAAAAATAATAAAAACTTTGATCATGCATGATCTGATGATTAAAAGAAGTTAAAGTCAGGTTTCATTTGTGACTTGCAATCCTAACCACCTGTTGGCATTTTCTTTTATGATTGCATGCGACCTTATCCTTAAACAGACTAAACATGCGCTTCAAACAAAACCTTCTTTTTGGATTTAAAACTGCATGATGAGTTGAAAAGAAAATTGCACAACACAAACGTAAATCGGAATTGATGAGCAAAACAAACCGACTGAGTTTTTTTAAGCTGTTGGTAAAAGTGGGCAAGTTTACAAGTACGCATTGCACAAAATACACATTTATTTACACGTTTTAGAGCTTTTTGTCATGTAAACAGATATTTTCTTATCACTTTTTTACAATTTTTTAGTTTTTTGTTAAGCAGCGCATTTTGAGTCTGTAGATAAAATAATAAAACAAAATTTTAGATTTAGTTTTAAGTTCAGTTGCTGCGTCAATTGTTTTTACAGTAAAAACTTTCGCCCTTATCAATAAAAACAACAGTTAGAGAAATTTAAAACTGCTACAGTTTTAAGGCTTGGGTGATAAAAATTAACAAAACGTAAAAACTTTCAGCAGAGCTTTTTATTTTGTTCTTAGACAGTTTTTAGGTTTTTATTAGTACTTTAGATTAATATTTATCTCATATTGTTTTTTTTTAGCAAAAATTAAGGCAGTTTTCATAGAAAATTATCGGTTTGAAGACCTAAATTTTTATAGTAGTGTTCTGTTTTATTTTGGTTTTCATTTTGAAGTATATTTGTAATACATAGCTCATTTAAAGTATAAAATGTACTATGAATTAATTTAAACATTTCAACTCAATAAAAAACACATTTTAAGTAGTTTTTTAGAATAAAACAAGTTTTAAATATCTTTAGACACTTTTTAATCGCATAAATAAGAAACAGGCTAAAAAACTTTAAACCTAAATACTTATTATCATATGTGTTTTTTATATTTAACAAAAAAACTAACTACTGTATAAATACAAAAAATACAAAACTGTTTAACAGTAAACTGCTACTTTTAAAATGATAATTTTTTCAATAACTTGCCTTCTAAACTTTTCTTTACATAATTTATGGTCAAAGGTCATTTTATATTACAAAATAGTTAAAAACTATCTGTCAAAAAATAAAAGCTTCTGATTTAGTGAAGCGTACGATTTTATTCAAATCTAATAAAGTTTAAGTAAGTAATTTATCTTAAGAGCTTTTAAATTTTTATACAAGACATAAACAGTACATTAACACTCTGTCTTACTGTATAAGATAAACTTTGAAAAAAATTATTTTCTTAAATTCCAAGCAAAAACTTAGTTTAATGTACTAGTAATCAATCATTAAAGTCATACATTGTATAGTAAAATTAGTGACAGTTTAAAAAAAGATTAAATAAATTTTTTCTTTGTTGTAAACATAAGTATGAAAAACTTTAGTTTCACGTAATAAATATGATGGTTTTATTTTTGTAAAAGAAGCATACTATTAATTTTAAGTTTTTTTTTCGGTTTTATATAGCTCCACATTGGTTTTAATACTTGACGAATTAGTTTTGTTCAGTTTTTAGCACGTACAGAAACGTAAAAATAATAGTTTTATAAGATTGATTAGTACTTTATGTTTTAATAGTTTAAAGTTTTTTAAGGCGAATAAAATTTGGTTAAAATACTTTGAATTTTTTAATTAGAATAATGAAGAACTTGTCTGTCTTTGAAGCACTATCGTTTTAGTACACAAAATATAGTCAAAAAAGGCTTTCTATGTTAACTAATTAAACAAGTGGTTATTTTATAATTAAAAAAAATTATTAGATTATACCAATTTATTAGTTAAATCAGAAAACAAGTTGTAATCTATTTATAAGTGTTTTTTCAATAACAATATTTATCTAGAATAGATAGCATAAAATTACATTAAATGAAATTAATTAAAAAAATTAACTCTTAAGTTGACAAAGATATTGCAGGAAAGTCCTACAGTAAAACTTATAAATAAAATGAAAGAAATATTTTTTGTACTACTAACAGTTTTTTCAGTTTCCTGTTTGTTAACGATGGTATCACCTTTACTAAGTAGAAGTACAAAAGAAGGTCAATTTTTTATCTATATATCTTGATATAAATGTTTTAAAATTGTTTTATACACTACTAATTTTTAATAGCACTTTTCCGAAACAAATTAATTTTTAACAAGAATCAAGTCTTATTTTCTTTTCAACAATTTAACTACAATTAATTTACTTTTAGATTAAACTAACCGACAAAAAACATAAAAAACGAAATTAAAATTGTCTAGTCAGATATTTAAGACGTTTTCTTGTAGAATTTTTTTAGATATATTATATAGTCAGCGTTATTGACCAAAAACCACTTTTATCTAGAATAAACTATAACACTTACCAAAACAGTTAAAAACCGTAACAGCTTTGTAACATTTAAACAATTTTTATTTAAACATTTAAAAAATATTTTGACATCGTACCCACCTGCTTATATCAAATGGCTGTTTAAAATTTACCTAATTGAGATGATAATTGCTTAGAAGTAAAAAAAATATTTTATAACAGGTCATACAAACAGTGTAGAACTAAAGCAAATTAGTCAGAATCAAGTAGTTGCGATCAAAATATCAAAAGCTTACAAACTGATGATTGATTTAAGCGGAAATGATTATTTGAGTGTCTTGCTAAAAAAACTTCCGACTCCTATTTATTTGTTTTCCTTGCTGCTTTTTTGACATTATTCTGTTTTACTTTTACGTGTATTGTCAAGTGTAAGAGCTTTGTTTTTGTTTTTTAACAAAAGTTCACTATGTTCTATATTTTTTGTACATCTTTTCTTAATGCATTAAAGTATCAATTAATTACTTATGTTATTTTTGTGTATATCTATTTTTCATAAAAAAATCTACATTTAAGTTTATATATGTATAGTTTTGGAAGTTGAAAGTTAAAAAAAAATTTAGCTTTAAATAAAAATTGAACACAAAAAAAAAGCTTAAGCACTTATAACGTTTTTAAACAGTTTAAGTGACAAAACAATAAAATTTGAATCATTAAAATTTGTTATTAGCACTGATGTTTATGTAAGCTTAGACTACTTGTTTATGAAGTTAAAAATTAAAATATTGCTAGTTTGATGTTGTTAATAAACTTTTTTTTTTAATTAATTTTATTTTAAATTAGTTTTTGTAAAAACACTTAACTCTGTTGTACTATTTTCTATCTTTATTGTTTATCAACGCTTCCTTAGTTGTTTTTGCAACCTAAAAACTAGTTTTCTTAATAAAAAACATTACGGTTTTACTCTACATAAACATACTATTCTATAAATGCTATACAAGACTACTACTTTTAGTACTATTCAGTTTACAATATAAAACAACTATGAATTTTAATGATACCATTATTTAGTTTGTAACAAAAAGTTTTAAAAATGATTTACAAATCTATCGTCAGTTTAGTACAAATTTTAATAAGAAATATATGTTTGTTTTTATAACCTAAATTTATTTGTTAATGCTAAAAATTTAATAAATTTTTACATATTTAAAAAATAGTAACTTAAGTTAAAACTCTACAATCGTTAAACAAGTTTAGTAGTGAGTTATAAATAAAAAATGTTTTTAATTAGCTATTTCAGTATGTTTTTATAACCTCAAATAAATAGTATTATATGAGTTAAAAAAACAAACATACTTGTTTTTAATTTTTTAGAATGTTTACTACTGGCAATAATTTGTCGTTAACAGTGTTATAAGTTACATAAAATATATTTATTTATATACATGTGTGTTAGCCTATATTTAATTATCTACTTCCATAATATGTGAAACAATTTGAATACTTAAAACCTAGTTTCAACTTAAAAAGTTTAGTAAAGACTTGGTTTTTATAAGTTACTCAGCTTAAAATTTGTATTTATGTGTTATTTGATTAGTTTGACACATGTGTTTATTTAAAAAGTTGAAATATACCAGAGTAAGTGTAAATGAAAATAATAACTAAAACATAGCTTCATTAAATAATAAAATGTTACACGTATATTTAAGCTATGAATTATTGAAGTATAAATTTGTAACATAAGTTTAATAGATTAGTTTAGACCGTCTAAAATAATGATCGTTTAAAAACAAAATTTCAAGTAGTTCGAGCAACGAAAAACTGGTATTTGAGTAATTAGTTGTGCTTGTTTCAATTATAAAGTTCGTATTGTATTTATTTTTGGTATAAAAATAAGTTATATCGAAAGCTAGCAAAAGTTTTAAAGCAAATGTATATCATGTAGGTATAGTTGTTAGTTTTGTATATTGGTATATTAAAATAACTTGAAGGTCTTTAATATTCAAAACGGTTTAAATTATTTATACACGTAATTTTTTTACATATAACATATTGTTCTTTGAGTTTGGACAAACTCTACTTGAGTTCTTATAAGAGTTTAGTTAAATTTCATCTTGGAGTTTTATTTTTTTTTAGTATACTTTTTGTTTAACTCAAAAAACCTAAACAAAAAGCATGAGTCTGC
The DNA here is from genome assembly GCF_965202585.1 of Thalia democratica. Taxonomy (NCBI): domain Eukaryota; kingdom Metazoa; phylum Chordata; class Thaliacea; order Salpida; family Salpidae; genus Thalia; species Thalia democratica. Next base: position 28,995,949 of record NC_139168.1, on the reverse strand, counting down.
AATACTTAAAAACTGTTAAACTCCCGACATTTTTTAGAAGTCCTTGATTACTACATAGCAGTGGCCATAGGCGTAGCGTGGGGAGGAACACTGGCGCATGCGTTCCACCTAAAAAAATGTATTATCGTATCCTTTAAATATTAATTTTCCCTGCTTAATTTGCTTGTTTTTCAACTATGTTTATGTAGTATTCGAAAAGTTAAACGAATTTTTAAATACCAAATATACATAGCCGAGTTCCGGTGCGTAGAGACCATTGTGTACCGGCTATGATAAAAAACTCCACATAATTTTTTTTAACTTATAAACTTCATAAGAATTTAGACTCAAGAAGAACACAGATATTGTAGTGCACCGCAGTGGTATAACAGTGGTATAACATATTTTGTGAGTTTTAATAGCTTTTTAAATTGTGAGAATCGTTATAAATATTTTTTTATTTTTGTTTACTAGCTTTGTTATAAATTTCTTTATTGATTTAATGTAAACAAAACTAATTAGCTTTATATCATACAACTAACGTTTTAAAGTAGAACTAAAGTTATTTTTAAACCTTTTTTATGAGATCTTAAAAAACAAAAGAAAAATATGAAAAACCAACAAAGTTTTATGAATAGACAGTTTACAAACTAAAAAATAAATATTGCTATGAGTTATACTGCTAGTTTAAACATTATTATACATTATTTTTAAAGTAAAAAAAAATTGAATTTACAACAATAATCTTTTTTCTTTTATCTTAAATAAACATTTTGTAGCAAAAATGATACTCATTTTCATTCCTAAGTATAATGTTATCACAAAGTAGTTAAGATCTTTTGTAGTAAATTGCAGCTTTTATAATAACTCTAATCTATTTGAGTGAAAACCAGTGGTTGTTCCGTTATAATAAATCGTTTTTTCGCTATTTTTTTGTGAATATAAGTCTATGTTTATAGAAATATACTTTTTTTAAGTTGTCTACATTTTTTCAATAAACTTTTAGTTTAATGCAGTATCTTTTAGCTTAAAACACTTTTGATTCCACTTTGAGTTAAAATAGTCAGCGTTTTCGTTAAAATATTTGTAAGGTTTGAGAAACCTATACTTAAGTAATACTTTGATATAAATGCAAGAACTTATAAATAAAAGCTATTAATACCAACTGAACAAACGATCTGACTATCTTTGATGTAGTTGTAAACGATCATTGTTAATTGAATTCTAAACTTGATAATAACATTGATCACAAATTAATGACAAAAACACTTATACAACAATCATAACGCTGTTTATCTACTACAAGTGCTATAATGTCCATTGTTCGTATGACGTGTACCAACGTAACGATATTTTCAGTAGATCCGTAACTGAGTTATCAAACTTAAGTGATAATTATGATTGTTGAGTAAGAAGGAAACTGCGGTTATTGTACAGTTTTAAACATAAAATATTTCAAAAACCTTTTGAAACAACTTTATAATAACATTTTAAACGTGGATGTGATTATAAAAAAACAAACTTAATTCGTTGTTTTTATTACATGTTTGTTTTGTTTACCAGTTAGAGACTTTACTTTTATATGAGATTTTTGTGAATACTTTAGAATTTTGTTGAAGTATAAGGTATTTGTATGTTGTATAAAAACATTTTTGCATCAAAGTTATGGTGCTTTTGCTATTTTCATTTTATTACTTTTAGTAAACTTATAACTTTGAAGAAAAAAAATTAATTACGTTTTATTTTACAGAAAATAAGTAAACTAAAAAAGTACTTATACGTCAGTCAAAGTTCATAATTAAATGTTATTAATATGTTTTTAAACTGTCTAAAATCTTACAAAACAGCTATAAACTATTAAACCTTAAAAGTAGCTTTGTAAGTTGATAAGGCTGGTTTTTTGAACCTAATAGAATTATTTTAGCTTGAACTTTTACTTTATTTGAAGTTTTTTAACGACATAATTTATTTTCACTCTGGTCTAGACAACATAAACGACTTTGGAATTAGTTTTAAAGTTCACCTGCACTTAGATATTTGCTCAGATAAGTCTTTTTAGCACAACAAAAGTAATTTTAGCTTGACCAAACATTTTAAGCTGCAGTATTGTTTTCAATAAGCAAATACAAGTTTAAGTTCAAATTATACTTAATTTCAAATAAAAACAAAAAGTTGTGTTTAAATCTGAATGAATTTTTTCAAATTTAATTTCAATATTAGTGTAGTGATGAGAATTTGATAAATTCATCAAACTGTTTGTAATACTTTAGTGATTTTGTTGATTTGTACAACTTGTATTTGTGTTTGTTTCAGGTCAAAAAAAAACCTGTAAATTTTCAAAACAATAAAAAGATAAAAGTTTAGATATTTACAAAGTCTTTAAATAAAATTTTTCTGTTGATTTTTAAATTTTAATACGTTTCAAAAAAAACTGCTATGCTTAAAGTTTGAATCTATAATCTAAGTTTACTATTTAAACTTTTAAACTTAAAAAAATAACTATAAGTTTCAGTGACTACCTTTTTAATAACAAATGAGCTTCATAACCCTTCTCTTTGTGCTGTTTTAAAAGTAAAACACTTTAAAATTATTTCTTCAAAAGTTTGTTTTAAGAACACATTTTCTCTGGATAAAATTCGAATTTATTTAAGTTAATCTGTGATCTAGAAAATACTTAAATCTAGGTTCAAGTTTGAAGCCAGTAAAAATAGCAGAGTAAATTGATACTATGCTGCTTCAGAATTTAAACATTGATTAACCTATAAGGCACGTTTCAACAATATGAATTTGAGAGAAAGTTTTTTCTTTTGATAATATACTACGCAGTATACTACTACTTATTCGGCTTTTTCATTGAAAGCATTGTGAAGGTTTACTTTTTTATTTATTAATTTTTTAATTGGACTATAGTCTTGTTTTTTTTTTTGAGTAGATACTTATAGTTTATACTTATAGTAGATACATATAGTTTATGAAAATTTAATTAGCTAAAAATAAATCAAGATTCACAAATATATAAGAAAGACAACTAGTTAAACAAAGACGCACACATAGAGTTTGCATATTAAAATTAAAATATTATTTTAAGTATAGTCAAGTTTTTTATTCTATGATTATAAGATTTGCAACAACATGTAAAGCAAAGTTAAAAAACTTAAAACACTTTTTATGCGGTTAGACTATATCTACATCAAACTTTAAGTGAATATATATAAAAAAAAGAACTCAAATTGACAACATAATTTGACTCTTTTTTAAAAGTAATTTTTTTTTTCTTAATTTAAATTATGCATTTCCTTAACTCATTTTATCAATTAATTTACTAATACAGTATTTTAATTAATGAGTTTGTGTTTATTTTATTTAATAACATAATACATGTTCTACAAAATTAAGTAAAACAAAACACATGTTATATAGAGTAAACTAAGATATCAATATTAATATTTTAACTTCCGCAAAACTGTACTTAACGAAATTTTTTAGAAAAATTTACAAACTTTGTCCTTTATATTAACTAAAAGTATGTAAGTGAAATATCATTTAAATCATTACTTAGACTTAGAAAATAACAATACTATTCATTGGTGTTTTAAAATAATTTTTGTTAACAATTTATACATTTTTTAAGATATGTTTATTTTAAGCAACACTAAGTTTAGACTATAAATAACAAATGGTTTCTTAGTTTAACAACTACAAAACGTTTATTAACAAATCGCATACTTTTTACTTGTGTTAATAAAAAGTTACAGATATATTATTAATATGATGAAAGATGTAGTTATGGTTACTTTAGTTGTGCTTATAGTTTCCTTGTTTCTTATGGTTTTTTCTCCGTTAGTAAGGAAAAACATCTTAAGAAGTGAGTTTTATTTTTATTAATTTTATTTTGCATAGTACTGAGGCTAATTTGAACTAATTTTATCAAATATGTTGTCCAAGTTTTTTTATAAACAAGAGTTCATTCAACTAAGTTTTGTACAAAATTAAAAAAAAAAGAAAAAACTTTGTACTTTAAGTTACATAAAATATATTAAGTAAACTTTTTTTATATTTAGTACTATAAATTTATACGATTGTTGGTTAAAGAAAAACTTTAAAAAAATACATTTAATCTTTGTATTTTTAAAACGAACCTTAAAAACCTTTTGACAGACAAAGTCTAATGATTCATTAAAATTTATTATGTATATCTACAATGTTCTTACGGTAGACCAGGTTTAGTTTTTATAATTAAAAAAACTTAATAATCTTAAAATAATAAATTTTGCGTTGCAATAAACTATTTCAAGTTAAAATCTACACAGTTTAAAAGGATAATGATTTAAAATCGTCTTTCATCATTTTTTAATTTTAAAATGTTTTAAAAAACAAACTAAAACTTACTCTTAATTTTCAAAGCATTTCTTAGGAGCTTACTTATAGACCAGATTAGTTTCTTTATAAAAATGTTAATAGAACAAAATATATAGTTTTAAATATTTTTAACATGCAAACAATAATTTTATAGGAAACAAGTATTGCTATTAATTGGCATTTATAGACTATCTTTTTTGAGGGTTTATTTATTTTGCTTGTGTAAGCTTAATTATGTACCCAAGTATAAACTTAACTAAAACAACCATCAGTTTGTAATTTGTATGTCCGGTTATTTTATGCTTTAACTTTTTTACAGCAAGTATAACTTACAAAATCCAGAAAGAAGTAGTTTTGTTTGAGTTTATTTTATGCCAAATACTATTCAAATTTTTTGAAATTCGTAAACACCAGTTTGTTGTACAAATTTTAAACATTTTTATTTTAGATGGATTTTTTTTTTCAAATATTTAAATTAGAAAAAAGCATAAATTTAAAAAATCAAAAATCTTTATTTTAAACAAATTTGAACATTTAAAAAACAAAAAAAAAATACTATTGCTACAAAACTGTTTACTGAGTAAATTTAATAAGCTGAAACTATGTTAAATACTTCCTATGTAATTATCACAGAAGAAGAACACAACAACAACACACTACAGGTAAATCAGAAGCAAGTAATTGCAATCAGAGTATCAAAAGTTTACAAGCTAGTGTTCGATTTGAGTGGAAATCGTTATTTGAATATTTTGCTGAACAAACTCCCAACGCCCTTATACTTATTTTCATTGTTACTTTTTTGATAAATAACTGCTAATTTAACTATTTTCTCTACTTAGATTTTATTTGCTTTGTTTATAAATGTACTCACTTTTGTTACGATAGTACTAATTGGTCTTGTTACTTAACTATAAGAACACACGAAAAAAAATTTGAGGTAGGTTTAAATCTGCAATTCCAAAAATGTATCTGTTCAAGTAACTTATTTCATAAAAACATACAGTTCCAGTTTTTTCTTGTTGTTTTAATGTTTTAAATTTTTATTTATAAGCTTTTGTGTAACTTTGTTTACTTCACTCTCTTTTTTTAGGGAAATAACTATGATTGTGAATAATTGAAATTTATTTTTGTTAGAGACATTTTTAACAAAAGTTTTCATTTTATGGTTCATTGCTATTTATTTTATCACATACTCTGACAAATGTTTTCAAGCCTTTTATAATCAATAAACTTTTTTGAAAAACAATTTTATTTTTAGAAATATTAGTTATAAACTAAAAATAAAAACACATCTAACAATACAAAAAAAAAATAATGTTTTTATTTTATATTTTATTAATTTTTTATGCATTTTTTGAATTTTTTAAATATTAACTATTGAAAATATGCTTTTCTTCGATAAATAAAATTGTTTTAGATATTTTGAAATAATTTTGTTATGTTTTATTACATGACAATAATTACGATAAGTTTTTGTGTAAATGATTGGTAACTTTAAGTTAATTTTGTAACTTAAATTATATTAAATTAAAACCTGTTGCAAATAAAGTATATGTAAGTAGAACTCAAGCTTGCCTATTTTAATTTTAAGAAAAAAAATCTTAATTTTTCATAACTAAACAGTACATGACATACGTTTTACGCTTAGCTTTCAAAGCTATTTAAACAGTCTTAGTTTATTCTTCTTTATACAGATTAAATTAAAATTATGGACGAAAACAGATTACTAAATCGATTTTCAAACTAAAAACTACTGTAGCCTGGCTTTTTAAAAAACTTTACAGTATTTTATTTATATTTATAAAATATTTTTTTGAACGACTTTCTTATAGGTCATTACATTTGTTTCACTTTAAGATTTATATTTTTATTTATTAATTTTGAGTTAAATTAACTATTGATTCATTCGTTTTAAAAAATAAGGATTATAATTTAATTCAAAACTGTTTTTTAGAATTTATACTGATTTACATACTTTTTAAAGTTTTTTTTTTCAATTTATTAAATGAAATACAGAAGTAAAGTCTGCAACTACAATTGTTGCACACTTTCGTATTTCAAAACGATTAAGTTATATAAAATTAAAGAATTAAGGGTTTATTTAAGTTATTTTTTTAAATGTTTAACTTACACTCAGTATACTTTTATAAACTTATTTTTAGTAATAAGTTCAATGATAGAAACATAACTGAAGTTTTCATAACAAAATATATTTCATGCTAACTCATCATTGTTTACTCAGCAATAAAAATAAAGTTTCAAATCCATATTATATAGTCAAAAAATAATCAATGCAAAAGTGTTATTAATGAGGTTTAAAGTAATATTTTACAATACATTAGCAGTTTCAATTTAAATTAAAATGAAAACAAATTGTGATAAACATTTCAGATACATAACAGTATATAAAACACTTGAAAACAAATAAACAGTATAATCAAAATCTTTATGTTTACACAAATTAAGTACATGATGCATTAATTTTCACTAAGTAAAAATTGTTATAATAATCTTTAGAAATTTTAATTTTTTATAAACTATAATTACTTGCACAATCAAGGTTCTTAACTAGGTCGTTTTGTAGCATTCACGACTCTTTTAGGTTTTTTATTTTTATCCGTTTTACAAAAATCTTCTATACTTTTTAAAGTATGGTCCTCTATCCTCTTACCAAATAGCCTAGAAGTTATTCTGACATAACTATATTCATTGAAGAATAATAAACAACCATACTACATATACATGTTTTGAAATTCTTATGTCAGTTATTTGCTCAATGTAATGGCCAGCAGTTTAGATATAAAAACTAACCCTCGGTTTTGCTGAATAATAGATATTTTTCTCTGTAGTTCTGGAGTTCCTTTTAGAATTAGACAATATAAAACAAATAAACAACTGAAGAGTTAGCACGATTTATATTTTGTTATAAAAACTTGAGTTGTGTTTTTATCTTTGAAATAACTTGTTGAAATTTTAAAAAGTGTTTAGTAACTATATCATTTCGCCTAGATTCATGTTATTATATAAAAATAATACATAAACAAATGTAGAGATTTAATAAAAACCTTCATACTAAAAGATTTTTAAACAGATCCTACATATTTAAAGGTTTGTTCAATAAATACTTCAGTAACATCTAAAATTTAAAAAAATATTATTGTTATAAATATAAAAAAATCAATTTTTTTTACATTGTTTATTGTTTTTTGGCTTTTCATCTAAGAAATTAATAGTTTGTGGAATGACAAAAATAAAGCGCTCAAAAAGATTTGGTCCAAGGACCAATTGAACAAAAAAAAATTTTGGTTATCGTAAGTTAGTAAATTTTATATTTCTATATTAATGAGATCTAACTTTAACACAAACTAGACTTTAATTTAAATTTTCATTTAAAGCTATAAGCGTTAAACGTATCAAATTCGTATTTAGTGGATTAACTGATTACAGCTAAATTCTAGCTTTCATACAAAGTTTTTTAAGTAAAATCTCACATAAAATGTTTCTAAAAGCTTAATATCTCAGAAAAAACCTATTTATATTTATAATTGATTGCCTTAGTTTTTTTAATTAAAACAAATTACATCTCCTTTTTTAAGTGTTATTTTTTTTTGTACAGATTTTTTTATAACTGAACTTTTTCTTTCTTAATCATTAAAAATTTAGAATATAGTCATATACTGAAACTAATTAATTGTACAGTAATAAACTGAGTAACAATATACGGCTGTAAAGTTATGAATTAAAATTAACTACCTATTTAGGTAGCACTTATTAAACTACTTAACAAGCTCACTTTTTTTTCTTATTATATCTTTAACCAATAACAATGTTTGTGCTCATAAATTTAGTTTAACATAATTAGTATATCAAATTTTCAGTTTTTTTTTTCTTAAACGTTGCCAACTTGTATGATTTATACATAGTTCTTATCCTAACTTTTCGCCTTTTAAACTAATTTTTGTGGAAATAATGTATAAAAATACTAAAGCTAAATAGCTATTATTTTGGTGTAAAGACACGTAAACATAAGAAACTTAAACTTGAAGTTTATATCAGCTATTAAACTTTGTTTTAGTTTGATGCAAGAAAACTTTGATATTCGTTACGTTATAAGCAGTTTAATTTGCACTCTTTTATAAATATGTTAGTTTTTTTTCACATTTTAGTTTACTTAATATTTTGCAGAATATAATAAACTTCTTGTGTTGTTCAAAAGCTTAAGGACCTGGTGCACGAAAAACGTTTTCGGAAATAAGTCTTACACCACGGATGCAGTTTAACTTTATGTCCAAGACATAAAAACATTTAAGTGTGATAAAAAGTTACAAAAAAATTATTAAAAATAATTACCTCAATAAGAATCAAATGTTAAACAAGTATGTTTATTTTGGGAAAAGTAATTATTTACTAGTTTTAAATTAGTTTAAGATAGAAATGATAGAATTTCAAAAAACAGTATTACAGAAAATTTGTTTTAAACCTGATACAAAAAGTAAAAGATTACAAAAACACATACTTATTGTGAAAGCTAAACGAAAACTTTAATAAAGTTTTTACTTAAAAACTAGTTTTTTTGTATAATGTTTCTAATAAAAATAAGTATCAAGACAAAATTTTTATAGATACCTCTAGTTAGGTTTTTTATAGTTTCAAAAATTTGCTATCGAAGTTATAATTACAAACAGATTTTTTTTCCTAAAAACGAATAATAAATACATAACTTCGATATTTATACAAGATCTTACAACACTCATTGACCTAGTTTAACATAAAAGGTTTCTACTAAAAGTTAAGTTTTAATATTAATGTGATGTTTAAAGAACTTCGTTTAAATTTCAAAATACATGCAAACTGAGGTTTATTCAGTATTCAGAAATTACTGTTAGAATTCTAACAACCTTGTCCTAATACTTTTTAAGACAAAACTAAAGTCTAGTAACATGTAAACTATTAAAAAAAAATAAGTTAAAATACATACAGTGTAAGAATTTTTGAAACTTTTTTTTTGCATTTTTGATAAGCTTGATTTTTTGACAACAGTTTCTTTATAAAACAACTAGTATAGACTAGTATAATTTTGTTTTTGTAAATTTTTTACTTTTTTTGTTTAAATAAGGAGACGAAAAATTTAAGAAAAATCATATTTTATTTTTCAAACTTTAAAAATTTCTACTTAAAACTCAACTGCCTTAAAATCAATTTGTATTATAATACACAAATTAATTTTTTTAAGTACGACAATAATTACTAGACTTTTAAAGTTTGAGTAAAAAATACTTTTTTTTTAATTATTTAAATTTATGGTTGATTAAGAAACTTGGTCAAAAATTACTTACTTAATAACAGTTGATATCTTATCATAGTAATAAACTCTAATTAGTTGTATTTTATAATGTTTTTTTAATTACAAGTAAATGCTTCGGACATACAACTTTAAATGAACAATTACTAAAAATTCCTTAGAACCTTTGATATTAGAAATAGTTGAAATTAACAATAATTTAAAACTTTTTGAATATAAAGTTTTATTTGAGTCATCAGTTAATTAGTAAGTGAAAGTTAATTAAAATAATAGTATACATTGCTATGGATTACAAATATAACTAGTTATAAATACTGGCTAAGATTTTCATTAAACTAAATGTTCAACACCAGAAAATATATTAATAATTTGTAGATATAGATCCATAACCTACATCACTTTATGCTAAAAGCAAGAGTTTCAAATGATTAAGATTAAAAAAAGAAAATGTAAACTACACTTTTAAAATTTTGTCTCTGACAGATACAAATTTGTTTTTGTTTTTATCAACTAACTTAAAAATCATGTCAAACATCCTAATTTTTGAAATAATATTTAAACATTCATTCAAGAATGTTATGTTAACAGTTATAAAAATTATACAAAAAGATGCAAAGGGTTTTCAGTTAAATTAAAATACTTTTACATACTGTTACTTGTAAGACCTATATTAAGTATTTGTTTTATTTTACTAAAAGTATTATCAAATTTTAGTGTGAAAATAATATTCGTAATGCTAACTGTTACAAAAAAATTCCTATATGAAATGAAATGCTGTTCAACTCAGCTCACTGTATACATATTTATCATCAATTTTCTTAAAAAAAAGTTTTATCAGTTTTTTAGAAACACCTTGGAAAAAATTCAAATTTTAGTACAGTTATTCGTACAAACCATGATAACAACTGCTGTACAATTTAACTCCTACACTTGGTGTGAATAAACTAATTACCAACAAACTAATGCAATTTCTACAGCTACTGATAAACCATCATGTGTTCTACTTTACGGCGTTTTCCACTTGACGACTCCGAGGTGGATCTCGACCCAGAAGACGAGCACCAGCCGAACGACGGTCTTCCCGCTTCCGTAGTCGACAGGTTCCCCTGTTACGACGCCGACGACGACTGCGTGTACGCGAGCTGCACCATCTGCATCGACGGGGTTGTTGCAGGGAAGATGCGTCTGGACTGCGACCACGTTTACTGCGAGGGATGCACAAGGGAGCGGTTTGAGCAGAACTCCACCTTGTCCTCAGTGCAGAGTGCGTTTCACAAGTGATTGGTGAGTTGAATTTCGTAAGATGCTTTTTTTTTTTTGCTGAGAGTTTATAAGTTGCGATTTGTTTTTGTTGGAAATAAATGTTATAAATTTGAACAGTTTTGAATTTATTCTTGTTGTTCAACACTTTTTTTAATCAATCTATCACTAATTTGTTATCCCTTTAGTAATAAAGTGTTTGAATTAGCTTAAAGTGTGTCTTGTACAAAGAGTTTAAACAAGTAAGTAAACAATAAGTATGACGATGTTAAACTAAAACCGTGGTGTAAAACTCTATAAGCATTTTTTTCTTTGGGAAACCAGCTCCTCAGATCAAATTTTGAGCGGTTTTTTCATTGAAATAACAATGTACTGTACTAATGTGAAGTATAAGAAAACCTGCCTGACGAGTTATAAAGTGATAAATAATCATTTCGAGCTTTAAAAAAAAGGATTTATGAACAATTTTTCTAACATTTTAAACTTTTTGCTTAGTTATACCACTATCTTTTGAAATGGTGTTACACGTACACATACATCGTTCTTATTACCCTAAACATAATTTATTTTGTTTTTATTTAAAAAGAAAGATTTTAGTCTTAGCAAACCATAAATATAACTGATAATTCTTAACGCAAAGGTTTTTTTAATATCTAAATATTTTTAAACTTGGTTTTGAAAAAAAAATTATAAATATTTATCATTTGTTTCTCTAAACCTAATCTTAATATCACACCAAAAAAGTTTGTTTGATAAAAAAAAATTATATGCTGTATTTGAAAAACATAAATTTTTGTAAAACAAAAATACTCATTTTAATTAAGAATCTTGACAACTTAAAAAAAATAAGAGAAGTGGTTTCTTAAGGTTTAAATTTTTTTAATACTTCACTATTCAAATGTTATTAGCTAATTAACACATTTTTAATGCTGCCAGTAATCTAGTTTAAAAATGTTGGTTAGTGTTATTATTTTTTTCTTATCTCAAAACACCCGACTAACAATAATCTATGCTTAAATTAAGTAAATGTACAAAACGGAACAATTTTTTCTGTTTCATAAAATAACACAAGCAAAATTGTTAATTAATATACAAACTGACTAAACAAAGTTTTTATTATTTTTAGATACACAAAAACGAAACCCAACAAATAAGTTCAAAAGTCACCAAAATGCGGACCTGGTCTGCCCAAACCAATTTTGCTTATTTTCCAGTTTGGAAACACTGCTCTTTTATCTCCAACACGCGAGAGAAAAGCGTGATCGTTCGAGCGTGTCGAACAATACGCCCTCTCGGCACACACAAATATTTGATGACAATTGAACGTTCCGACAATTGCGTGATTTCGTTCTCATTGTCAAAATTACATTGAGTTTTATGTCGATTTGTTTTCACATTATACCGGTATTTTTATGGTTTGCGTTGAATTTTTTTATACTTATTTTTGACCTAGTTTAGTTTTGTTTACTTTCAAGTTTGCGTATTTTGTTTATCACTAAGATACTTTTTTGGTTTGTTAACTACTTTTGCTTTTTTCTAGTTAACTTTACTTTTTTTAATACAAAACTCTTAATTTTTGTATCAATAATTCTACGCAGCATATAGTCCGTATATTCAAATAAAACTAAGTATTTTATAGTTTAATTTTTGTTTGTTATCTACTATGTTAAGAAAACTAAGATGGCTTTATTTGTATATGTAGGAACTGCATCTAGCCATTGTTAGAATATTGCATACTTAAAACACATTTAAAAAAATACCTTAGACAGTAAAATACCAGTTCCATTTGGTTTTTACTAGTTTAAAAGCCAAAGGTAAACTTTGGTTTTAGTTTAAGATAGTTTCATTACTTTTTGCTTGTGTTATTTAAACAGAAAAACTTTTTTTTTTTGCATTGTATAACCAACGTTAGTTTGTTTAGTTTGTATTCTTTATTGTTTTAAAAACACAAATGAACATTATAAGATTATTTATCGGTTTTAAGTATTTAAAGTTAGTAAAAAAAAAATTAACTTGTTTGTAAAAAATATTTAAAACTATATTTTGTTTACAGCTTAATACATTTTATTCTCTTTTAAACTCCCCTTTTAACTTTATTTTTAGTTATTTGAGTTAGTTATATTTTTAAAGAACTTGTGTTTTTAGTTTAACTTTGTATCGTTATTATCTGTAATGGTTATAAATATTTAGATTACTACTTAGAATGTTAAAAAAAATTTACAGTTTTTTTTTATTTATAGATCTAAGTAAACTAAGTAAGTAAGTAAGATCTAAGTATTTATAAAAAGCTTACAATGAGTGGAATTTCAGTTTTGTATTTAGTTAGTAGTCGAGCTATATTATGCTTATACTTTTGAGTTCTTTTTTCTACTACTAACTACTTAATTTTTTGAAAAGTAAACTGACGATTTTTGATTCATTTGAAACAACTAGGCTTGGCAAAATAGTGCCTTAATTTTTTTTTAAGACTATGAAATAAACTTAAACTGGCTTGGTTTTTCAAACACTTTACAACAAAAGTTTTAGTTTAATATTGTCTCATTTACTTTAGAAATTAAGAATATGTTCAAGTAATTTGTAATTTAATCAAAATTCGTTTTATTAGTTTGTTTATCTTTTGTTTAATTTAAGTGGGTTAATGAGTTAAACTTAATGCTTAACATTAATGCTATCTTATTTCTCATCATTAGACGAGGAAAGCTCTCAACTGACAGCTGATATTATCACGACGTCTGTAAACTGTGACGCAATACATGGATGCGAATTTGAGTGATTACGTCATTATCATGTTTATCTTGCTTAGAAGAAAGTGGTGAGAATGAGCAGTTATCTTTGTTACGAACTTTAAATTAAAACACTTTGTTTTTGCACTATTTTGTTTACTTGTATGTTTTTTTTTATTACTAAAACAAATGCCCGCAAGTAGTGAGCAATTGATGTGGATTTTGTGTTTGTTGTTTGTATTGTTTCACTTTTGATTAACATTTTATGCCAGCAATATAATAATAGCTTATTTGACACCGCCTTTTGTCCTAAACACTTTTTTATGGCCATTTTTTAAAGTGTTTACTTGTTTTTAAAACGAGTACAATTATTTTTTGTACTCTTTTGTAAAATTTTGAATTTAGCAAAAACTTCCTCGTTGTAAGCTTTTATTGTTTTTTTTTTGTGTCTCATTGCTTATTTAAAAGTTTATATAGATACTGAATTCTTTAGCGAAAGTTGTTGAAAAATAATTTTAAGATTAAATCCGCTAAACTTCTTTAACAAAAAAAGAATAAATACATTAAACAAGTACTTTTGTTGGTACTGTCTTTTAATTTATCTGTTTCAAAAATGCATGAAATATACTTTATCTAGGAACACATGATTAATGTAGTTAATATTTTTTAAGACTTTTTGAAAATGCTTTACCGTTTTTGCTTTACAGCAGATGTTAAATTGTTGATAAAGTTATTTAAAGAAAAAGTAAAAAAAAAATGCCAATTTTTTTTCAGATTCTATTTTATTTCTAGCAACACATTTTTGTCGATTAAGAAGTTTAGTTTGTAGAACAACTATAGGGTTTTTACAAAAGTTATAAAGTTTTACTATTTAAAAAAGATTTTCATAAACTAAGAAAAATTTTCTTCGGAAAAGAATTATCTTAAATTGTTCTACTGTTTTACTTAAAATTAATTTAAACTTGTTCACCTTTTATTGTTATTTTTCCTACTGTGCATTTAATTTTTTAACCTTTAAATTTCTGCAAAGGTTTAATACTATTTCTTTAAAGTATGAATTCTCAGTTAGTTTTTTAAAAGACATTAGCTTGTTATAACATCATTATAAAACATTTAATACAGTTTTTCTATTTGTTTATATTTTTTATAAACTTATGCTTGATAATTTTTTTCTAAATAAAATTAACACTTTTTTAGTCTTTTTTTATAATACCAAACTTTTAAAACATTTCAATGAGTCAATAAAGTTTATTGCATGAACCCATCTAAGTTATTGAATTATACTTGCTATATGTGAAAGTATTTTAATGAGTACTACTTGACCGGTGTACTTGAGTATTTATGATGCGTGACAAAGCAGTTATATTATAACAATGCATACAATGCTATAATCTTTAAATTTGAACTTTTGTTGTATTAGGAAAAATCTGTTAAAAAATAATTTATACAGTATTTTTAGATACTGTCTTAAAGTAAGCTTTTCACTTGTTTTCAATTGTAAGTTTTAAGTTTTTTTATTAATTTCGTATTTAAAGCTTTTAAAGTTTGTATCTATATTTATATAACATTGTTAATGAATCAATATTTATTTATCTACATTTCTGTTTGATAATGCTTTCATCGTCTTTTAGTTTTATTGGATTTTATTTTAAATTTTTAAGTTTGTAACCTACATATAAACTTTAACTGTGGAAGTAAATTTTTGTTGCAGTCTTAATTTTACAAATAACACGTATTTGGTAGCTTTTGATTTAAAAAAATTGAAACATTAAAATGAAGTTTGTTTAAATTGATAATTTAGAAAGTTTTTCTTTATACTTTCTCAAACTAAACTACAATTTTTGATTTTTTAGTTTTTGTTTTTTATACTCTTTCTTTAAACTAGTACAGATGTTTAGTTTAAAGTTAAATTATTTTAAACTGTGTAGTTATTTAAGTGTTTTTGAGTTTTTCTAACTACGTTTTTATAAAAGATTTAAAAACTGCGTTTTTGAAGCTACTCTGATTTATAATTTTTATAATTTACCCTTAAGACATTTGTTGATTACAATTTAAGGTATTAAAAACTTTTACTTTCACTTTAAAAAAAAATAATTTAACAATTGTACTGTGTTAAAAACTAAATTACGATTTTAAACTCTAAACTTTTGTTTAAAAATAATATCCAAGTGCATATCATTGTGAGTCTAACCGTAATATCAAAAATTACTAATCTTAGATTTTTAATAATTTTTTTGTTTCTAATTTTATATTGAAAAACCGACTTTTATATTCAAAGTATAAAAATGCTTCTAGCCGTCACGGTAATAAGTAAAAGCAGTGCCTCAAGCTCAAATAGTTGTGGTAAAACTTAACACAAATGAGAAATTTACAAATTCCAATCTCCAGCTCATATAAAGCTAACAGTAGCCGTTCTATACTTCTAAACTGTTTTAAATTTTTAAATTCTTTTATATATTTAAAACTATCTTAAGGCTCTATTACAGCGGCTTTGAAATATTTGTTTTTTAGATAGGTTTTACTTGGTTTACTTAATTTTTTAGTATATTTAGTTTAACGTGTGTTTAATACATTGCAAGTGAAAAAGGTCAGAATTATTTTTACTTTTTTTTAATATTAAGCAGTTATTTTTCATAAAAAAGAAACAGTCTTAAAAGTTTTGCAAAAGTTTATGTATATGTTATAAATACGTCTTTTTTTATATTTTAGAAGCTACAAAAGTCTCAAAAGTTTTAAAATGTTATGTTTTGGTATTAACTTATATGTTACAATATGTACAACTACGCACTTGTGTTGACCTTAGACTTTTGACTTAAACATTGTTTTAAAATGTAATATTTATTTTGAAAAAACTAGACTTTCAACTATAAATATCCTTCAAAAATATAAAGCTTAAGATTTTACCTACACTGCTGTTTAAAATTAATATTATGTTAATACATTATAATGTGTTCCGAGTTTTTAGTAAACCTAAATAAAACTAAAAAAATATTTAACTTTGTTAAGTAAAATGAAAAATCAAAAATAAGATAAAGTATTTATGTAGCATTTTTTAAAGCGTAGAAACGAAAACAAACGCAAAGTATCCATTCCAGCTAACGTAATGACTTAAGCACAAACACTAACCGACACACAACAGACGAGTTCAAATAGAAAACAAACGACAACAGCAAATCGATTATGACGTCACTGTGCCTGGTGCTGGTGATTACGTCATGCGTCGTCATGACGACACACGGGTACAGCTTCGAGGAGAGGCTACCCTACTACAAGAAGGGAGTCGACGGATCGCTGTTCGGTTATTCGACGGTCATGCACAAAATATCAAATGGTTTGTTAAGTATCTGTTCTTGAAAGAAAGCGTTTTTTTTTTGCCTTTAGAAATACAAAGTTGTTTGATTTTAAAATTTTGATTAAACTTTAAAAGCTGTCTACAACACAGTTTTCAAGCTAGTTCTAATTTTTTTTATGTTTGTTTAATAAAGCTGACTACTTAGCTGACTATCTACTTAAATATTCTGCGTGTTGCTACTGAGTAACTGCAAAGTGTAAATAATTTTTATACCCTAAAAAGTATTTTTAAGTTTTTCTATTAAACTTTTGGCTTTCTTCAGAAGTTTTTTTAAAATGAGCAGAAATTTTCTAAATCGTTACCTACAACTAGCACTACAATTTTTATAACTTTTTTTATAAACATAATTCAATACACTTTTGGTTTCTTAAAACTTTTTTTTGAGAAAATATCAAACATTTTACTTTTAAAAATTACAAAAATTTATCTAACTTTCCATAACTATAAATTAAACCCTTAGTTCATTCAACAACTAGTCAAATTTAAATTCACACTTGTGCTCTCAGTTTTCCTCCTTCATTCTTAAGTTACAAAAGAAGAAGCATTTTATTTCTAAACTATTTTTTAAATATTTTCAGAACACAGGCAGTTTTTGATACTTTTAAATCTTTCATAAAAGAAACAGGTGTTTTTATACAAATTTACTTTATTATAACCTTGTTGATTTTTTAAGAACCTATAAACTTAAATATAATAGATATTTGCAATTATAATAGCTGGTAATAAATAAAATATAAATAAATAAAATAATATAATAAATATAATAACCCCATCAATACAGAACCGGGTTCGAGCATGTTCGCGATTGGGGCGCCCACCGCCACCGCGTTGCCAAGCCAACCGCTCTCGACCGCCCCTGGTGGCGTGTACTCTTGCCCCTACACCACCCAGCGGCAGGACTGCGCGAGGGTTCAGGTGGACCAAGGGGGAAGCACCGTGACGTGGAACAAAACGGACGAGTGGCTGGGAGTTTCAATGAAGAGCCAGGGTTGGTTTTAGTTTCACTCGGCTTTTTTTGATAAATTTATCTATTTTATTGTATGTACTTCTGAACTATAAATAATTTTTTTCAGCTATTGAAAACTAACGGCTTTTAAAGTCTTTGAGCTTTGTATTAAACATGTTTCATCAAAGAATTGTAGTTTTTATATTATTTATACAACTTACTTATAGTTTATATTGTGTTACAATGCTTATTTCGTCGATACAACGTTATTACCTTTTTGAGAGTATAACTCCCAAAGGAGAAAGAACTTTATAACAAAGAGATATTTTTGACGTTTTAATCTCAATTAATCTAATATAACATATTAGTTAGCTAACTATAATTTTGAAATTTAAAATTTTTTTGTTGTACTATGATGAAGCTAACTAAAACTATGTTTCATAAATAAGGTTTTTCATGTCCAAGATAACAATTAAAAACTATCTGTAGTCATCGATAACACTATCTGTCAAAAACTTCAGTTTATAAACAGTAATTGTTAATTCAAACAATAAGTAGTATTACAAGTTCTTTAAAAGAAAGTGTGTCCCTACATTACATAAAACACCTATTAGTACTTCAATTTTTATTTTAAAACTTAAAAATAGTATACCAGTCGTGTTTTTATACAAAAACAAAACAATCAAAAATTTTAAGTTATTGAAAAACCACTAGGAAATATTTTCATAAAAAAATATATGGGAATCGGTTTTAAGGTATTTAAGTTTATTAAATTATTTATTTAAGATGTTTTATAAAATTTGGTTATTGAAAAATTACTAGAATTTTATTTTATGAACTATTATATGGGAAATATTTTGTAGGTATATAAAAAATAAATACCTTACAAGCCTTTTAAATCACGCTGACTTACAAAAACAATTAAGTTTTATTCTTAAACAAATAGAATTAGTTCTAATAAGAATATTAATTGTTAGGTATTGGTAAGCGTGTGATGGTTTGCGCTCACAGAATCCACGGGGTTAAAGATAAGGAAGAAAAAGAAACTATGAGAATTTGTGGAAAGTGTTTTGCCCTTGATGGTTAGTGAATTGGGGTAAAAATAACGTTTTGTAAATATTATTTTACTAAAGAGTCTTTGCAAAAAAAATAACTGTTTTGAAACTTGACAATAAATTGATTCCATTCAAAACTTTTTGTTTACACTCTATCTACTTTTTTAAACCGTAACACTAGATAATGAGCTACCTCTTTGTTATAGTTGCATTGTATAGCTATTTATAATGCAAAATATTATAAAAAGTTTGAAATTGTTTTCTAACTGACACGGTGCAAAAAGCACTTTTTTATACTAAAAACAAACTAAGTTGTTTTTTAATTACTATGTATCTAGTAGATAACAAGAAGTACTAATAACAAACACTTAAAGTTTTCTATATTTTATTCTTTGTTAAAAACAACTTAATAATTGTTCACAACAAAATTCTTTTAATAAATGTTTTTTTAAGTTCAACTAAACTGAAATATAAAACTAAATATAAAATCTTAAGCAAGCAATTATTTGATTAAAAATTATTCCCTTGCATTTTTTTTATCAAGTATACTATTTCCCAGAACTTTCTAATTTTTTTAATAAGTATACTTTTTTCACAGGAACTGATTATAGTTTAAAAGAAGATGAGGAAAACCTTGCTACAAGTTAGTAGAAACATTTATTTTTATTGTTTGTTTTATTGTATTTATTTTATTATTATTTAATTTATAAATTAAAAGTATATAAACACAAACTTTTATTTCTCTATAGTGCACATACTTAAATAGTTTGCAAGTTTTCGCTTCAATTATATGTTTATCATAAATAAACACGATGTTATTGTAACTAAATAAATGAAGTGCAGCATTAAAAATGTATTTTGTATAATAACTACTTTTACAAATGCTTTTAAAATAGTCAAGCTTCAATTTATTCTGTTTTCAAAGTATCTCCTCCTTTATCTTATAAATAAAACAAAATCATAATCAACAGACATAAGCTCAAAGCACTTAAAAAGATGAGTTTTGTTGTTATGAATGTCAGTAGATTGTATTTTGAAACGTTTAATATTTTGTAAGCTCGTTTGAACTTGTGTAACTATTAACAATTGTTTATAGAAAAACTGTAGTGTTTTTGCTGCTTGTCGTTTACCAGTAACTAGAAATACTTTTTTGTATAATTTTATCATGTCCAAAAATGAAATCTCGTGTATAAATTAACTTAATCTCAAACTTAATTATTGTAAATTTTGTAAAAGTGTGATAAAAATAAATATGTTGAATAAAACTGTAACTGTTTTTTTTTCTGATGGTGTTATAAAAGTAATTAATCCTTTTTTTTTAACAAGTTTGTTAAAAACTGCACTTTTTTACAAACCATTATAACAAGAAAGAACTTAATGTCAATACCATATTACAAATTCAAAAAAGTTAATAAATTTATACATACAGATTTAAATTTACTGGATTTGAATAAGAACTGATTTACTGCTCTTATATATGATAACATAAATTTATGTTATCGTAAACTATTCATAGATAGTAAACACATTTCATAAAAACTAGCTTAATTTCGTAAGTTAAATATTAATACTTAACACATGATTAGTATTTTGAATATAACTTTCAAACGCGCTAAGTTTGAGTAAAAGCAGCATAATGGTATCACAACTTATACACAGAAAAGTTGTTGCTAATGTTATATAGAGGACTTATGTGAGTTGAAACACTGAGAAATATTTTACTATGCAGCTTGCTTTAACTCTTTAGAAAATAAATCTAATCGCAATTCTTTTTTATCTTATTCATCATAAAATACACGAAATTTAAAATATTTGTTCTATTTAAAAAACTTGTTTCGACAGACAAAAATGTCAATTTCCTCAAGTTTCACTAAAACAGTAAAGTTAGCACCTTATGGAATACTATACATAAAGAAAAAAACTATCCGTACATGAAAGAAACTATTTTTAAAAGAATGGTCTTACTTATCTTATTTTACAGATATAAAAATTTCAATAAAATATAGATATTAGCAACTTATTGCTTACTTTATGTATATTACACAAAACCATTCATGCGTGAAAGTGCTATTAATTGATTGGTTTCATTTATCTTTACAGAAAACTTCTTCTTATCTTACAACTGTTTTAACAAAACATTCAATGTTTAATTTTTATTTATTCGCTCTGTTTTTTTTTCAGCATTTTTGTCTGATGAGCTGTCGTTGTAAAAATGCTAATTGTTATTTATTTTACAGAGAACTTCTGCGAACTGGGCGAGACGCTAGTGGGCGCCACGTGGAAGAAGTACGGGTACGCGTACGGGCAACCTGGGGTCAGCCTGGCGGTTAATGGGAACGGATCCTACGCAGTCGGTCGGTAGTTTGAAATTTTAAATTAACACAAACAGGAATGAACATTGCTGTTCGTAGAGGTTCCTACGTAAACAGTTGATTTTTTGTTTTAACAGATTAAACATCAGACTCATCACTAACTTTACTGAATGAATAAGTTGGTGAAATATATTTGAAAAGAAAGAAATTGAGTCATTTTATTTTTTCAGTGAAGGTTTTTGCTCGTCTTTTAAAATTAAAATATATATAATAAATTCAGCTGTTTATAGAGGTTCCTACATAGTCGGTTGGTTTTTATTTATGCAAATTGGTTGCAAACTAATAGAAAATAACATTTAAACTCAAGTTTCATTAATAAAGTGGTCTAAGGCATTCTGTTTATACATTTTGTTATGTAATTGAATTTTTAGCATTTAGTTATACTTTTTTTGCTGCCAATATATTTATTTCAAGAGTGTTGACTGTTTATTACATAAAAAAGATTAAGAATGAAGAAGATCCTCTCAACCAAGAAGTATTACTTTAAAAATAATTTACTATTTATGTACTTTTTAATTTCCATTACCAACTTGTAGGTTTTGTTTTCTACAAAACTTAGGTTGCAGTTTCTCAACATATTTTAAATATAAATCAATTACTTTTTACTTGTACTATAAACTAGAGTTGACTTAATTTTTAATAATCAATTTTATAATAACCACTACAAGTACTACTTGGCTCCATGCGGGTGCCCTTATGGCAACTTTGCTGTGTTTATACAGTCAATGAAGTAGAATTTAGTTGCTTTCCTTTTTAAATTTTTTTCTCGCCCTTTCTTTTTGATTTGATTATGATGATAACGGTTAAGCTCTATGATTTGTTTGCAAAAACTAACAATAAGATCAAAAAACCTCAACATACTATGCATATAAATATAAAAATTTCTTTCTTGTACTATATATCAGAATTGAGTGTCGGTTTGAACATGTTAAATGTTTTTGTTACGTCACAGGGGGACCTGGTGCGCTCGAGTGGCGTGGAAGCGTGTTCTACCAGGAGCTGAAGAAGCAGTTCTTCGGTGAGGAACAGAAACTGTGGCAGTCCATCGTCAATGCAAAGTACGTTAATTTGTTTTAAATCACCATCATCAATTTTGTGTATTTTTTTTAAATAACTTGTGCATGTTAATCTTGTCTCTCTTTCTTTCGTACCTTAGAGCTATGCTGCACTAACAATTTCAAAAAAAATTACATCACAACAAAAAGAACCAAAGCTTGGAAAATTCAAATTGGTTTTTGTTAATTTTTTTTTCTTAATAGCAAAAACAATTTGCACAGTACTTTTTTATTAAACTGACAAATATTTTAATGTTTGTTTAACATTATTTAAAATGGCTAATCAAATTCTTTTCATTATATATACAAACGAACTTGCCTCGCTACGATCCCTATTAACAAACCTTTAGCTTGATATATGCAGCTATTTATATTTTTACAACTTATTATCATTAAAACAAACAGGTTTCCCATGAAGAAGGACTCGTACAACGGTTTCTCGGTGGCGATCACCCGCAACATGTTCGACGCCGAATTGGGCGAAGTGGTGATAAGTGGCGCTCCCAGGTACAACTTCACGGGCGGGGTGGTGTTCTTCGTTAAAAGTTGGTTTGACGTGTGCTAATTGTTTTGTCGAAACGTTTTTGTGTCACTTTTTTTTTGTCGTTTGTACACACAAGTTTTGTTTTTGTTCAGGCTTAAGTATATACCTTGATTACTGTATTTTTTGTAATATCTATTTATTTATAAAAAAAGTTCAACACCAAGTTGTTTTTGTGTTTATAAGTTTATGTATAAATGTTTAATAAAATAGAACAAAATTAAAGTTTAGATTTTGCTATAAACAGTTTTAATTTCGTACAAACTCAAAGTTTTTATTATTTGACTATAAGAGATAATATTCAGAAAGTAAGTTGCTTAAAAACATATATTAATAAAAAGTATATTAAACAAACTTAATAAGTAGTATAAGCAATTAAATGTTGTTTTTTATCTCATAATTCATTTTGTTTACTTATTTATAATTTATCATCTTAGCTAAGAGTAAATAATTCAAAATTATTTTTATCTAAAAAATAATAATTTTTGTAATTTCACTGTTTTGTATTGTTATGCAGTGTAGTATATGTGACGTAATAATTAATTCAACAGAACTCTACTATAAGACACGAGGAGGTAAGAAAACAATAATTTGCATGGTAGCTGACAATTGATTTAATTAAATATTAGGTATATAAATAAAAAATATTAGAGTAGAATGATCAACTTTAAAAAAGACAAGTACATGATCTATTTTTTTTTTTTTCAAGATGGATATGTTTTTAAGATTTCAAACTAAAAGCTTCTTCTTTAATAAACATTTCTAACTTTGTTTAAAATATACTAACCTTTTCACAATAAAATGATGAAATAGACTATACAAAACTTTTTCCTTACTATCATAATTTTAATATTATACGGGGTGTTACTTAAAAAGACATTTTAATTTATCACAGTTGATCTTTTTTCTTCTTAAGCATGACAAAAGTACTTTTTCTATACTTTTCAATTAAAAAACTGGTGGTAGATTAAATGCAAAGTAGTTAGTGATAAATATGAACTCTGACGAATTTGATTGGCGATGAAAACTTACATGGTGTATTAAGTTTAATAAAGTAAGAATGTTTTCAATTATGTTTTTTATAAATAACTGTTGCTCGAAATATGGTTACATTACAACCACTAAAAAAAATACACGCCAAAAAGTTTAAATATGAACACGAAGCGGCCTTAAAACTGAAAAAAAAATTACATCTGACCTTAAAGTATAAAAATATTTGAAAGAGGACTGATTTAAAGTTGTGTATTTAAGGTGGACTGACTACAGATGAAGGTAAATTTAAAAAATCAAAAGTGTTTTGATTTACTCTGCGCTTGTGAATAACTTGTGGCTGTTGTGTTAATTTGTGACTGAAAATATGCAATTTGAAATGTTCCTATCAATAAATTGTAGACGCTCGAATTTGTTTGTAATTTGCAGAAACACGATGTATGTCTGGAGAACTAAATGAGTTAATGACTAAATGAAAAGTTTAAATGAGTATTGCTAATAAGAAAACAACAGCTAGTTCAATTGAGCGATTAAAAATATAGAGTATGTTAAGTAGTAGTGACGCGTTGGGCAGAGCATTGCGACTTAAATTGGTTAAACTGTTACTAATTTCTATTTTAAGCTAAAAATCTCATGTAAATATGTTACTTGAACTAATTAATTGGAAATTTGGTTTTTATGTGAAAAAGACTGGACTTTGTTTTGCTTACTGTAAAAATTATTACAAGTGCGCCTTTCAACGTAAAAGTATTACCCCTTTAAGTTTTTGAGTTGTCTGTTAAATCTAATGGGTTGTATTTTTACGAGTTGCAATTTTGTTTAAGTATAGTCTAGTTTTCGGCTGTGAACAACTTGAGAAACGAAAAGATAGTTTTAATTATGCGATGTTGTTTTCAACTATTTTTTAGTTAAGTAACTAAAAAGGTTAAACAGCAATCGGACTTTAGTTTTGTTAATTTATTTTTAAACAAAATGCTTTTGAATCATGCTTAGTATTAAGTTAAATGAAAAATAAAAGTAAAATTGCACGGAGAACGTTTAAACTAGTTTAATTACTAAACTTTTATACAATTTTTAAAACGAAATTATACTTTTATCTTAATGATAATTAAAAAGCCTTAAATTTAAGTAAAAGTTGCTTATATTATTGATTAGTGTAACAGTAAAGACAATTACTTTCGGTAATTACAATCAATGCCTAAAATTTAGTTTATTTCTTACTAACATTTTAATGACGATTCTGATAAAAGCAAATCAACATTTATATATTTTTGCATGTTATATTTGATTTTAACTGAATAGCTTGCTTGTAGCTACAAGAAGTATTAATAAAGTAATACGACAAAAAAAATTACTTTTGAAAAATAATTGACCTACTTAAAGCTTTATTTTTTATCTATTATTACTTAAACTTATGTAGTACAAAAAAATATTTGTTGTTAAAACCTATTTTTTTATAGTTAAACTGATTTCTTTTTAATAATTTGAACAGAGTGTTTATAAACAAGTTTCAAAGTACTTTATTAATATTTTAGGTACTTTATTAAATTCAATACAAACTTAGACAAAAAATTTGTAGATATTTACAAAACATATTAAAGAGATTTAAACTTATCATTTGCGCTAAAGGTTGGTTTAACAACATTACATATATTTTTTTGTCTTAAAAGTTTTAATTATAACTAGGTTTAAGAAAACTTTTAAAACTTAGAAATATCAATTAAAAGTTTACTTAAAAGCTAAAGGTTATAATATTAAATGTAAATACAACAAACACAGGCTCTCAAATAAAAGCTCATAAGACTTTTTAAAAAACAAAATACAGTTTAATTACAACAAACAATTACAGTTTACTTTGTACCTCACAGTTTAAGTTGATACATATTTAGTTTTTATTTTTCAACCCAAACACGAACTTAAACACGTAATTTAATTAACAAAAAAAACACGTCAATGACGTAAAATAACAAAAATCACGCAACAAAAACAGGCGTGGAGAAAATCGAGCCCAAGCTGGAGGACTTCTTGCTCATGGACGGGTACCAGGTCGGGTCCTCCTTCGGCTACTCCTTGCTGGTCGTCGACATCAACAACGACGGAGTTGATGACCTCATAGTTGGCGCGCCCCAGTATTACGAGTACAACAAGTACGGAGGGGCCGCGTACGTGTATGTCAGTCAGCCTGGCATGTCCATAGCGTGAGTCGTTGGTTACGTCATAAATTAATTGTTTGGTCGTGATGCATACGGTGCATTTAAAAACCTGCAACTAACTTCATATACCAAATTTTTTTTCTTTTTTTTGAAACTATACCCCTAACCCACCTTACTCAGCCTGGGGTTTCCATAGCGTGAGTCGTCGGTTGTTTCGTTAAGGTTTTAGTGTGTAAACTTTTCGAAGTATAAAATAAAACGAGACTTTTTGAAACTCAGTGAAGTGGATCCGCAAGTTTTGTATGGTCCGGTGGACTCGTTCTTTGGTCAGACATTGGCCACATTGGGGGATTTCGACCAGGACGGGTACAATGACGTGGCAATTGGAGCGCCCAAGGACAACAAGACCGGAAAAGTTTACATTTATAGAGGTTTGTTGAAAAATTTTAAGTGATAGAGATGTAGGTTGGTAGAGTATTGATTAAGTTTTAAAATGATAAAATACTAAACAAAAATTTGAATGAATAAAAACGGAAGTTTTTGAGTTTAAAAAAGTTCATTATATATTTTGGTGAAAATTGATTTATTGCACAACACAAGTAGACTCACAGATACAAACGGTTATATTTTTTTATGTTTAGTTTTATCTGCTTATAAAAATTAGAAAGTTGAAGATAGTATGGAATTTGTGTTTTTAAATTACTTAACTAACAAACTGATTATTTTACATCTACTACAAAGTTAAGCTACTCAAAAGTCACTAAATAAGTTTTTTATTACTTTAGCTGTGTTAATTGGTTGCTTGAGAAATGTTTTATCAGTTTATTTAAATAAAAATTAACAAAGTTTTAATTCAGACTTAAGGTCGCTACATTTAAGCCGTTTTTTTTTCAGCTAAAATTTTGCCTTGACCTTTTTGTTTTTGTTCTGCGCAACATGAATATATAAAAATAAGGTGTAGGCCGTAAAAAGAAAAGCTAAACTTAAAGTACTTGCATAAAAACTTGTTTAAAATATAAAATGAATGAATCATCGCAGGAACGAGTGAGGGAACGTTGAAGTTGTCTCAGGTTTTGGACGGAGGCAAGTTCGGGGGAGCGGCGGACCGGGAAGTCAGGGGTTTCGGAGTTTCGATTTCGGGGAACATGGACATGGACGACAACAAGTACCCGGATGTCCTCATCGGCTCCAGGTCCAACTTCGCCCTTCATCTCAGGTTGGGGGATTTTTATTTTTAAAATTGAATATTACTGCTGAACCTGTTCTAGTTAAGTCTTGTGTTTTACAATGAGATTTCTGGAAATCAAATTGAACTAATGTTGTCAGTTAATTTAATCTTATTTGAAAGGTACTTTTTTTTAGTAACGTTTTGTAAAAACTATATGCAAAGCAATAATTTTTCTATTTTTAAGCTTTAAGTAAATATTTGTTGACAATTTTCTCCTGTGTACAAAATGTTTTCGTTTTAGTTTGCTACTTTGCAAATAACGTACCAAGTCAAATTTAAATGTTTTAATCTACTAAACTGTCATCTTTTGAAAAACATAACAAAGCTGTAATTGCTACTATAACAATTTTTTCTATGTATTAAGTTTTTTTTCGAAAAATTTTAATTTTAGTTTTGAACTTAAGGTTTATCGTAATTATAAAAGTATTTATTTAAAATTGTCTATTGTAAAGCTTTGTATGTAAAATAAGCTACTCAAGTGTTTTCTAAAGTATGCAAATTGTTTCTTTTTTTTAAATAAGCATACTTTTATATAAGCTTTTTTGAAAAATTATCAATTAAAACCTTAATTAAAGTTTTATTTAGAGAAAATTATTATGAGAAAAACAGCTTAATTATCAGTTTAATAAAAACCAATCACTAGACTCAATTAATTGCATACTAAAAAAAATTTGCTTAAAGCGACGAAAATATTGCAAAGCTTGAAACAAAGTTTGTTATAACTAACTTTCATGTAAGAAGTACTTTTAAAATAAACAAAAAAGGCTGTAACTAAAAATCCCTTAAAGGGTGAAACTAAGTTTTACAAATAAAGTTTTGATTAATTAATGTTGTACTAAAAAAAACTTTAAATAAATACATTTTAACAAGTAATTTTTTTTGTATGTTTTCAATGCATCAACTCAACAAATGCTAATAAATTTACAACACTCATATTGAACAGTCAGTTGCAATTGAAATTTAATTTTGATTCTAATTTTTATTGACGTTCTGACACATGACTTCTTTAGCAGCTTTCAGTTATCTTTACTGTTCGATTTCATTTCAGGTCCAGACCGATCATAGCGGTGGAGTCCTACTTCAACCTGACGACGGAACTGCTGGATCTGAAGGATCCCGTTCCCTGCGAGAGCAACGACACCGTAGACGGATCCATCTGCTTCTACTTCCAACTGTGCCTCAAGTGAGTTGTGTTGAACAAACAACAAGAGATACTTTTACAAGAGGAACAAAAGTACTTCTATACTGTTTCAATAAGAACTTTAGTTTAAGATCTTTTTAGGCAAAACATTGTTGTCGTAAAAAAATTTAAAAAATTACTTTAAATGTATTGATCCTTGAGTGCAAATAAAAGAATTTAGATTACAATAGTCAAAAGTAAGGGGGATCTTTATGTTTTTGACCAACTCTTTTCAATTAGTTATGGTTGTTTAACCTTTAACGCATCATTCATATCACCGGTGAAAGAAATTGTTTTAAGCGAAATAAAATATGTATAAAAAAAAGTGTACGGGGTATTTTTGTATATTAGACTGTTAAGTATGTAACTAATTAGATTGTTTCAACTACGTAAATGAAATTGCTACATACGTTTGTTTTAAAGTTAAAAGTTATAAATAACAAATGAATTGCACAGTTTTTAAAGTTATTAAAAGTAACATACTGTAAAAATTATAGATTATGTAGTAAAAACAAAACTTTTTTATACCTATGAACAAAACATTGAACATGTCTAAATTGTAAAATTTTTAGTAATAAAAGTTAATTCAGTTTTGCGTGAGAGTGGCTTATCGCATTGGTGAAAAACTTTTTTTTTAACTATAAAGGCCATAAATTGTAGTCAGTCATAAAATTTTACATGTTTGTTTATGTTGTTAATAATGTAGTGTAATCAAATATCTAAGAATAATTATTTGTTTGTAACCATACTTTTTTATGTTGTATGTTTAAAAGGCTCATTTAAAATGGGCTGTAAGTAATTAAAAAATAGAACAGTTTTCTGACACGCTAAAGAAAAATTAACTTTTTGAATTTATTTTTAGCATTAATATAATCAGTAAATTTTCGCTATACATTTATACAATGATAGAATACATAAAATAATCAAAAGTTATTTGTTGAAACTGTAAACACCTTGAACAAAAGTTACTTATAAAGTGATTTAAATTTATTGTACCAGTAAAAACTTTTAGACAATATATTTTAAAAAATTGCAAAATAAATTCTGAATCTTAATGTGTTTTTACCGAAACAGCAAGCTTAAGCACATTTATGTTTTACTACTACCTATCTACACAACTTAAAATTTTCAATAAAAAAAACACTAATGGTTTTTATTTTTAGGTTTAAACACATTGCTAGTAGTTTTAAATTGCTGAAACTAACTTTATTTTTAAAAGTATAAATCAAAAGTGCTGTCTCAAGAAAACTAAAGCGCTGCGTGTTCGGTCAAATTACGCCCTTGCTACTAATAAATGTTACAACACAAAATATTTTGCATAAAAATACAATGAAATTACTTGTGCTAACTGTAAAAATTGCTCAACTTACTGAGTAAATAGTTTATCTAAATTATAATAAATGTGCTTATCAACTATTTTATTTATGACCGGTTTCGGGGAAGTCAAACTACATCTTATCAAATAATAAATAACTGAAACAACCTGACTGTCAAACTGAAACAAGTCATAATAATAAAAAACAGTACGTTCATTATTAATAAAGTAATCAAAAAATTATAATAACAAAAACTTTTACAGAAACGAATAAAGTGTTTAACATATTTGATATAAGTTTTTTTATCTATTTGTACAGAGTCAACAATTTTGAGCACAGTTTATTTTTACTTTAAACTTACTCACTACAATAGCACGTAAATATTTTGAAATTTGAAAAACAAAACATTGCAGATACGAATCGAGGCACGACGAGTTCACGGAGGAGCTGGACATCAACTACAGCGTGGTGTTTGACGAGCAGTTCACTGAAGCGGACCAGAAGAGAATACTCATCGATGGACTGGGTGATCGCAACGTACTCCAGAGCAGCACCAAGCTGCCAAGATCTGGTTAGATTTTTTAATGTTGCTTATTTGTTACGTTTTTTAATCACAAAGAACTAGTAATGTTTGTTTTTGTAAAGTATTTTAATTTTTTTTTTAATTATCAAATTACCAAGACCTGGTAAAATGTAAACTTATTAAAAGTTTTTTATAAATTAAGTATAGAAAATTATTAACATTTATCGTTTGAATGCTTGAACTGCTTTGTAAAACTTTTCTGCGGTTTATTGGAAAGTAACTTCAGTAAAAAAGCTCATAAATCAGTACTAAAGTTGTTAAATTTTATTTATTAGAACTTTGTGGTAAAAAAACAAAATTTTATCAAACATAAAAAAAATTTTAATATAAAGACTTGATATTTATTCACTCAAACTAAAACTGAAATAAACTGGCATATGTTTTAGCCTGGCTACTTAAGTAAAGTATACTTATCTTTAATGATTTCCAGCTTTTTCAAATAATATTAAAAATTTAAACTATTATTTTCAAACTTTTATTAACTCTATAACTTTTACAACTACTACTCATTATTTCTTAAAATTTCCATCATAACAAATGAAATAACTTTAAAAACTTTAAATATTTTATGGTTTAATTTTTTATCAAATGTCCTAAAAAACTAAATAGCTATCACATGATCAAAAAGTTTGTAGAGTTTCATATTTTAGAAAATTTATGTAAACAACATATGAAACTAAAGTTTTTTCAATGCTTTACGTTTCTAACCCCAAACTAAACCTATTGTTTTTATTTCAGGTGAATTTAAATGCGAAGACAGAATCAGAATCGAGTTTTTGAAGAAAACAAAAAACAGACTTGATCCAATTGCAATAGTTCTAGGTATGTTTCAAATATTCACTATATTCTATTTTTTGTCATTTATTTAGTTTTTTTTTTCCAAGTATATAAGGTTTTGATAAAATTTTGTTTTTTATATTGGCAAAAAAAAAAATTATGTCTTTGTTTTTGAATTTAAACCATATTAAACCAACAGAGGTACAACAAGTTTATATTTTTTAAGGTTTTTTATTTATATCGTTAGAAGTTAATGTTAGTCTACGATTACTTTTACGAAGGACTTACAGTAAAATCTTAATTTTTCTAGACACTAAAAAGAGAAAGTTAAATTATCAAGTCAAAAGTAATAAAGTCTTTGAACTTTAATAAAGTAAGAGCTTATTACACTCTTAATTTTTTTAATTAAAATGAATTTTAATTTTCTGGCTACAAGTTAAAACAATTGCAACAAATGTTTTAAAAAAAACAAAACACTATAATCAAATAACTAGCTTGGTAAAGTTCTAGTACTAAAGTTCTAATCTTTGAAAGTGCTTTCTCTTTCTTAATTATATATATTTATATATATATACTTTATATATAACAAAATACTTCAAAAAAAAAGTATAATTATTTCATGTAGCTTATTGCTACAATCTTCAGCTATTTGGACAAAAATAAAAGCTCAAATATTACTGTATAGGAGTAAACAAGTTAGAGGAAAAAAGAAAAGTATTTTAACGTAATTTCAAATTCTGTTTAAAGCGTATTAGTGCAAAAATCTAACTTCATTCGAAATTTTGAACTTAAAACTACAAAACCTCAATCTAGTGACTATAAAATTAAAAATTAAAAAATTGTTGAACTTTAAGAGAATTTAATTCATATGTCAGCAAGACGGCACATTATGACGTCACATACAAAGTTTATAACTAACGTGAAACGGTAGTTTCAAGTTGTAAAAATAAGAGTAATAGTTTTTACATGTGACGTCATAATGAATTTAGTTTTAGTAATATCACAAAACGTCTATCCCTGACAAAAATCAACGATTTATGATGATTCATAGCATTTTTTATAAATTAAATATAAACTTCAATACTCTATCATTATCCTTTTATTTTTATTTCTTTTCCAAAATCTGCTTCGCTAAAACTGATACAAAACAAACAACTCAAAAAATTTAAACACAGAGTACAGTTTGTGTTAAAAAGAGGATAGCAGTTAAGATCAACATTTTGAAACTTTATTTTTACCTGTTCAGTATGTTTTAACTTTTAAAGTTGCTTTATTAAAACTCAACAAACTGACTTAATAATCACAATACATAGCACTCCTTGTGTATTTTTGACGAACAAATGAACATTCAACCAAACTAACTTGGTGATTACCAATTATCTAAACTCAATTACCAAGTCACTTTTACACAATGTGACGTCACTTTTACTCGCTATGACGTCACACAGAGTACAGCCTGGCGTCGGACGACCAAGTCCCCGAGCCGGAACCAATCGGCGCCGAGATGGTGGACATGGTCAGGTACCCCATACTGGACGAGGACTACCAGTCGAGGCACGAGAAGGAGGTGAGGATCTTGCACGACTGCGGGGACGACGACGTGTGCCAGAGCAGGCTGAGCGCGGAAGGAACGGCGCCCGAGGAACATTTGTACCGTGAGTTGATGTATGGTATAAATATACTGCTAGTTCTATCAATATATATACATCTACCGTGAGTTGACTGTGTTGATTGTAATACAAATATGCTAACACATTTCAGTGTTTACTTCACATTATCTTTTAAATAGATAGTACTTTTTATTTAAACTGTTAGAAACTATAAAACCTATAAAAAATCAAACAATACAATTGTATTTCACGTGAAACAAAAATTAATGATTCTAACTGGTCACAAAAGCTATCAGTTTAAATCGACCTTCAAAAGTTGAAGAGAAAAATTACAATCTCAATAATTTAAAAATATACAAACAAAATATTGTGTTTTAGATGCTCCCTCTTTGCCGATCAACATAAAAGTTACGAACCCGGGCGAAGAGGCACACCAGGCCAAACTGTACATCGACCACTCTGAACACCTGCTGTACAAGAACTTCGATGCCGGTGTGAACTCAACCGTGTCGTGCAGGCCCTCTACAGGTGCGTTGGCGTTCAGATAGTTTTTATCAAGCTTTTTTTTATTTGTTTGGATGTAGAATTTTTATTAAGTCGTTTTAGGTTTGTGGTAATTTTAATGGTCGATTACAAGTAAGTTAGGTTGATTTAAATTCAAAAAAGGTTTAAACATTGCCTTTTAAATTTTCTTTTTTGGTGTTTAGAAATATTTTGTTGAATAACGGCGCTTGTTTTGTATATATAGTTTTTTTATCAAGTTGTTTTAAGTTATGGTAAGTTTGTTAATCCGAGTTTTGATCAAACTTGCCATCTCTTTGAGTTTTTCATGCATTTTTAATCCAAATAATTAATTACAGATTGACAAAAAGGATCAATCATATAAGATATCATCTTAAGTTAAACAGGTTGATATTGTAAATCAGCTAAGTTTAAATAAAAGCTTAGTTATCACTACTCAGCAATAATTGTTTTGTATGAATGAATAAATACATAATACTACTGTTTAGTTAAGCCCTTCTTTATTACAAAACTATGACAAAAAATCCAGAATAATATACTTAAACTAGAATAACCTATGGTCAACAAATAAGTTTTTTAAAGTAAAATCAGTAAATTCATTGTTTTTCATAAACTTTTGCATGATTTAATAATTTGTGTAGCTATAGAAAAATAACAAGTTGTGTGTTAACAACCATGTTACTTTATACGACTGACTTTCAACTACTTCATGTAGATTTTTAATGAATAAAATAAAGCTAAACAGCAAGAAAGACAAACTATTTGAACTTAATTTATGAAAATACTTATTTATTAGAGTTGTTGCAAATTATTAGGTTGTTAGGTTTTTTTAAATAATACAGGAGCATTTGTTGCTTTTAAAATTTGTAAACATTAATAACTTTATCAAAACTTGACTGCACTTCCAGCGTATGAGATGTTAAAGATATTTTTTATACATATTTTTTATTATAACCTTTCGTATGTTTTAATAATAGATAATCGAAAATAACTTAATAATGAATTTATTATGATTTACTTAATTACATAAGAAGAAAAAACTATCGTGCTTACATTTTACCATACTTCCGAGATAATACGAGCAAGTATGATGTAAACTAGATAACCAAGAATTAAGATTAAACTCCCAAAAAAGCAAACTAAATGAACTTTATATAATAAGATATTTATATACTTATCACCTAATTTGCAGCGTTCGAGGTAATATGCGACCTGGGCAACCCTTTCTACCGCAACCAAGTCTCGTCCATAGACATTGAGTTCGTGGAGAGATCGCTCTCGATTGAGACGAAAGAGCTGGTGTTCGAGTACAGGACCTCGACCACCAGCATGAACAACAGGACGATGGTGAAGAAGATGACCACCAGGGTCGTCGTGGAGCACGACATAATCGTCACGTCCAGCGCCAGCCCTAAACAGGTTCGGCAGGCTGAATAATCGAATATTGATTAAATAAGTCTAAAGCCAGAATAACGATTAGTTGAATAAAATCAGTTGATGTTTAAATAGATAAAGTGTAGAATAAATGAATCTAGTAAAAGTCCTAAATATTAATCAGTTGGTCACATATAGTCAACTGGTATTTAAATAATTTTAAAATAAGATAATTAAGTGTAGTGAAAGTCCCAAACAAGTTGAGAGGTGATACAGCTGATAAATTAAGAAGTGAAATAAATAAATACTATAAAAATCGTATATTGATGTTTTTTGTTTAATTTGTAATCCTTACTTTAAATTAATTTTTTATTTTTTCTGTAAAGTTTTTACTAATTTACTAAAAGTATAATTACAGCTTAAATTTTAGCTATATATATTTTTTTCTAGTACTTGTACACAGAAAATTTGAAAACGATTTGTAAAAAATAGAATAAATAAGTTTAGCACTAATCCAAAAAAGGTTGCAATGAGTTTTTGATAAGTACAAGTTATTTAACTGGATAGTACAATTTGCTTATAGTTTAATTTTGTCTTAAGTATAAAAGCATTTTTACTGCTTAGCTTTAAATATATAAACCTAGTTAAAGTTCTAGTAATA
Source organism: Thalia democratica (assembly GCF_965202585.1). NCBI lineage: Eukaryota > Metazoa > Chordata > Thaliacea > Salpida > Salpidae > Thalia > Thalia democratica. The sequence goes on along the minus strand of NC_139168.1, from coordinate 28,960,611 downwards.
TTTAAAAAATTCTCAAAACATGTACAGTGCAGTACTTATTTAAAACCATTGTTCATTATTAAAGGGTAACACAAAACATTCAGTTGCATAGAGCGCAGTGCAATGTATTACAGTCAACTTAATTGCTTTAAAGTTATATGAGGGTTTATCTTTTACTTTGAAGCTTTAGTTTTAATTACCAACGCAAAGTACGGTCGCAAACGTTTATCTTTATAGTTTTTATTTTAGCTTTTGTTGTATGCCTAATGTATGTTATGCCAGATGCAAAAAGTTTTGAAAATATACTTAAGTATAAAATTTACAAAACTTTTTTTTTGCATTTTTAATAAACAATTCAAATAGTTTACTTACTTAATGTTTTTAAATATCTTTTATTAGATACGGAAAAAAAATCATTATATACAGTTATTTAAAACTAAATGGCACTGCCTTACATTACTGAACATTATGAACATCTTTTTAAGTTATAATCTTATCAAAATATCTATTAACATTATTAGAACAGCAATAACTTTTAAGGTTTGCTGTTAACCTTTATGTTTGTACACTGGTCCGTTACTATAACAACCTAAGTGTAAATGACTAATTTAAACTGCTAATAATGTGTTAAACTAAGCTTCGACCATAATTATTTAAATAGCAAAAAATCGAACCTAAGAATAAACGGTATTTAATCTATATTTAAGTTTGTTGAATATAAAGTAAATTAAACAAAGAATTATATTTTTTTAATTCTTGCAGGTCCGTTACTACAACAACCCTATCGTTGGTGAATCTGCAATGGGAACCCTGGAAAGAATTGGACCACAAGTTTCCTATTCCTTCTTCGTTCAAAACAACGGTTTGTTTTTGTTTACATTTTGTTCAAAAAAATCTGTGAATCACTTTTTTTTTGTTTCAGTTATAGAAGCTTTTCAAGTAGGTTTACAAGCTAAGGGGCGTATAAATTTTGATATATTGTTATTGTTTTAAACTCTTTTACTACTGGCTTAAATAGATTAAAAACTATACGATAATTTTTACGTTAAAGCATTATCAGAAAATTTTAACTTAAATGTAACTTCTTAAGTTAGTACAAATTCACATATAGGTTTCAGCAATTTAGTTTTGATATTTAATGTTTCGTTTTGAGAAAAATATATGACAGCTCTTTTTTTAATAACATTAAGTTTTTTTGCTAAAAAGTTACTAATTTTTCTAAAAACTACAAAATATAATTTTGTTGCACATAAAATTTGTGAATTGTAATAATAGTTGTCAAGTGAGTTTTAGACACAACAGCTTGTAAAGCCACCCATTGGCTAATAAATAGGTCGGTAAACTGCGGGTCGTATTAAAGATATACTTAAATTGATTTGATACAATATATTTACTCTTAATAATTTTAAAAAATGTTTTTACCACCTGAAACTGATGTTTTCTCTTACTATAAACGAAAAACGATTTAACTTATTTTGTTTAAACTTCATTTATATAAACATGCCAACCGCCATCATATTGTTTTAGTAGTTAACAAAAACTACAAACACCAAGTACTGGAGTGGATGTAGAAATATTTGTTTTTTTTTTTAATTGGTTAAAACTATATTAAATTAAAAAAAATATTTTACAGGCACCGAAGTGGCGACCGGGTTGGAGCTGTCGGTGCAGTTCCCGCTCGAGCTGTACAACGGCAAGTACTTGATGTACCTCTCCGACACGAGGGTGCTGGGGTTCGACAAGTCGATCAAGGGAAGGTGCGACGAGACGTACGTGAACGTGAACCAGTACGGACTGGGTCAGTGTTTTGTTTGATATATATATATACACTAAAAGAAAAAAATTTATCATACGGGTTATATGGTGTAATCATTTTTTTTCATAAATGTCTAACCTTCAAGCACTGAGTTAGTATAATATTTTGTAAAAACCAAAATTATATCAATAAAAAGCTACAGCCGAGTTGATGGAGAGCTGGACTATATAAGGAGGTTATTTTTTTGTGATAATCGTGTGTATGTGAAGCTATTTGTAATTTGTAAACTAATACTGCCTCAATAAATTATTTGATGTCTTAATAATTTTAAGTACTTTTTTTACTTTCATAATGTCTTTGAAAAACCTTTTATATCGTTGATTAAATTCAAATTATGGTAAATTAAAATGGACAAATAATTTTTTGTTTATAGTTTGAAACCTTAATGTATTTTGTGTCATCTCTATAAGATTACTTGTGCAAAATTAAACAAACGTTAAAATTTTATTGTTTTCACTCATACTAAAGTCGTTATTTTCCTGCATTATTTAATTTTAGTTAAGTATTGACTAAGTAAATGGTTACTTACTTATTTTTATCAAAGCATACAAGTTTTCATTTTAACTACAAAAGTCTGTAGAAGTTTTACTATGCAGATAAAATAATTAGTGTATAAGTAAATACGTAGTATGAATTCAATAACTAATTTAAAAATAACATGCATCATTGTTTATTATTAATTATCAAGTTTTTAATTTTTATTGATTGTTTGTCGTTTAAGAACTCATTTTTAAAAAACAGTTAAATCAAATAACAAACCAGTAGATTTTTTCGTTACAAATTTTACATGTATTAGATGTTTGTCTTTTAATTATGGATTTATTCATTTTATACTAACAACGAAACAAAGTATTGCAAACAATTTTTCAGTATACTAGTAGATTGTATTTCAGTTTCTTTTTAAACCTTTTTTTTTTATTTAAGTATTTTTACACAGGCGCGGACAAAGAGAATGCGGATAGAAACTTCAACAAGTCGATCGGTGTTGCTGAGTCCAGAAGACCGAGAAGCTTGTCCGAGGACGATATAAAAGTATCCTACGCCAAGCTGCTGGGCAAGGAGCCCATAAAGTACAAGTCCAAGGTATTGAAAAAATTCAAAACTAGCACGTGTTGTAAAATTTAAGCGAATAATTGTACGAAAACTTTTTATAACAAATGCTATGTCTAAAGCAATGCATGGTAAAAAAGTGCATCCATAAACAGATGACTATTATTTAACTGAAATTTTTAGCTTTAATCTTTTCAAAGCGAAGCTTTAAATCATGCGTTTTTAATATTTAATAATCCTAATTTTTTTTCGACGATATTAAAGTTAGTATAAAACAAAAAGCTATTAATTAAAAACAAAAAAACTACAATTGCACGACAGAACCTAAAACTGAGAATCAATAAAAAAATAATAAAAATAAATAGTACATTAAACACAATTAACAGTCGAGTTCTGGATTCGAGAGTGCGATCACGTGCGAACTGGGCGCGAGGTGCGTAGAGGTCAAGTGTTACTTGGAAGAACTCTTCTCTAAAAAGACCGCCACCGTTGAGCTCACGGTGAGTAGTTTACACATTGTTTGTACACTTACCTAGATTACTTGAAATATTAATTTTGAGGTATGTTTCATCTGAGTGCAATGACTAGCTAAATCTAAAAGTAAGGTAAAAAGGAAAGATGTGTTAATTTGAAAATGTATTAAAAATTGTTTTTTTAAACTAATACAAACCTTTTTAATAGTTTTAGTCAAAGAGTATATGAAATTATACTAAATATAATCTATTCTATTTTTAAAATACTTTATCTAAATGTTCTGGCTGCAATCTGTAAAACATAGTTTTGGTCGCTACTCGTCAGCGACGTACAGCGGATAACTTGTTACGTTTTTTTTTTTCAGCAGTGTGACGTAAGCAAGTATACCTTTTATATTTTACATACTTTTCAGTCTAAGGTGTTGAACTAGTTATTTTTATGAGTGTTGCGTAAACCGCTGTATTTGATGTAAAGTATTATGCTCTCATATTTTATCATAAACTAGTACATGTCATATTTTTATTTATTTTCTTAGGGTTGTAACGTAAACCAGTATATGTCTTTTTATATTGGCGTTAACAAATACATTTGCATTTTTAAGTCTCAAGTGTACAACTAGTAAACTTGTATATGTCACATTTTACTTGTTACACTTCCAACTGTCGCGAGTGTTGGAACTCAAGTGTGTGGACTTAATAAACCAGTGCACTTGCATTTTTACTTGTTGTAATTAAAACAGTCCCGAGTGTGGAACTACACGTTCTTGGAGGAGTTCATCGACGTCAAGGACGTATCGGTGAGATCGGATGCGGAAGTCAAGAGCGTCAAGGAAAATGTCAGGATCGTCGGAGATTTCAAGGCTTCCGTAAGTTGAATGTTTAATTTATTGTGACTTTTAAGTTTGCAAAGTGCAACACACTAACTTTTGAACTGGTAATCAGTTTGAAAAAAAGTAAAAAGTTAAATGAGGTTTCAAGGCTTCTGTTAGTTTTACAACTTACATGTTAGTAGAATATGACATGAAAAAAAAAACATTAGCAATGTGATAAGCATGTATTAGTTTTTCTTTCATACTGACGAGTAACAATGATAGTATAATAGCCGCAGGACAACAGTAAATAAAAAATGTTTAGTGATTATGAAACCAGCAAAACAACTGCCTCACAACATACACAACAACTTTTAAAGTAAAAATAGATTGACTCGAATTTTGTAAAAAATGCATCAAACAATATCCTTCATACAGGTGATAACGGAGATAGACCAGGCGATCGAAATAGACTCGGAGGCGCAAGTCTTCCCGTGGTGGTACATCCTGATAGCGATACTGATCGCCCTCATCGTTTACGTGCTCATCATATTCTGCCTCTTCAAATGCGGATTCTTCAAGAGAAAACAGTCAGTTTAGAAATTAGCGTTTCTTTAATTAATTTTTGTTTGTTTTTGTTGTTTTGCTGTAATTGTTTTGCGAATTTTTTAATTTAGCATTTATATTTTTTACAAAAAATAGTCTAACTACATATAAATGTGGATTTTTATATCTTATGTAAAATATCTTTAAAAAGGTAGTTTTTAATTAAACAAATATTTTGTTGTATTTTATTTTTTGTATAATATTTAACATGCTTTATCGACTGGACGCGCTGTTAGATTCACGTAACATACAGTAGTGCTTCTGTCTTATTTTTAAACTATAAAAAGCTTAACCGGTTAAACATTTTAAAAAGTTTCCCGGACTTGTTGGACGAAGACGATGATGACGTCATAGAGGTTAGCGACAACAAGCCCCTGAACCCCGCGAGTTCGAACGTGTAATTGGGCGAAACTTGCATTTCTGCGACAAGAAAACCCTGATGTATGTAATATAAAGAAAGCTTTTTTAAGCAGATTTTTTCAATATACCAATCCATCGTAAATTTTGTAAACTATTTCGCACTAAGCCTCTGTTTGAACGTGTCTCTCCAAAAAGAATGCGTTTATTTTTTGTTGTGTATTTACGTAAACTAAAACTTTTATTGTACATATCGAGTTCATTATGCAATTTAATATTTTTATTTTTGTGTAAAATTATTTTTGTACTTAAAGGGAGCTACTTGACTCTTACCATTGTCTTTTCATCCAAACTGCAAACAGTGCAGCTAATTTTGTTGTAAATATTTAATTTTTTACTACTTTAAAAGAAAAATGTATTTCTGAAACCGTTTACCAACTTGTTTTCACAGTAAGATTTATTGCATCAAATGGAATTTAAATTTTATTTGTACTGCATACTGTAGGGATTTTGTGTTAACTTGATCATTATAATACTTAGAAGCAACTAGAATTGGAAAAGATTTTTATTGCACTTTATCTTTTTGACAGTGACTAATTTACTGTAATAATCAATAAAAATTTTGTTGAGTCACAAATACTAATGGTTTATGTTTTCGGTTAAAAACATTATCTTTATACAACACAATGTAGCTTTTTGGAACTCAATTTTTATTTCGAAAATATCTATACTAGAAATCTTTAAAACGTAGTATTGAAACATTTATTTTGTTATTTTTATTGTACCTTGTTTTCGAGCACACAATTTTTCTGTAATGCCATTAGGTATCAGAAAGTACCATGGTTATACTGTACATAGAATTCTTATCTATTTTTTATTTTTTTATGTATGTAACTTTTGTTTTAATCGTATCTCTTGTTATATCTTACCTTGTAAAAACTAATTATAGCCTTGCAAATTGCCCCATTATTTTTAATAATTAATTTTTTATTTTCCCCTTTTAAAACGTCAATTTGTTCATTTATACATGTTGATTGCCAATATTGTTTTTGTAAATTTTTCGTTACTTTATTTTTGTTTTTTTTATTTTACGTAAAGTCATACTTTAGTCTTAAAGCCTGCGTTACTTTAAATATTTGTTAATATTTTTTGTATATACATTTTTGCACTATATCGTATCAAGTATAAAAGATTAATTTAATTACTAACTGTATAATTATGATAATAAACTAAACGAAAAATTGAACTTTGTGAGTTTGAATTTAAAAAATGAAATGAGAGCCTTCAGTTTATAATATTTTAGTAAAACGTTTTTGATTTTAAACATTATAATTACAAACTATATTTAAAACTGTTGTAACATGTAAAGTTGTAGTTTTATGGGAACCGCTTAGTTCCAACCCGCGATCATTTCCCGTCTGCGCACAATTCCCACCCGACCAAACCCGAGAACCAGTTACCGACCAAGAATTACGGGTAACAGTAAAAGTAGAAAATATAATATAATAATAAAAACATGTTAAAAATAAGAAGTTTGTTGAAAATAAAATATTTAAAAAATTAAAAAAACTTTTTGGTGGGAAATAATCGCGGGTGGGAATTGTTAGCATACCAGTTTTTTTCCTAGTACTAAACACTAATCTTTTGGTAGTAACATTAGAAAATATAAACTTAAAAAGTAAGTTTACTGACCATTAATTATTTTTAAACTTTTATAATAATCTAAGTGAATGCGGTAGATCTCTAAATAGGTCTAGAACAATTAAAAAGTTGCTTTGAAATTTTGTAGTTTGTGAGTTTATATTAATCATAAAAGTTTAGGAGGTTACTAACCATTAAGTTCAATGTCTTTGTTTTTTAATAACTTTTATTTTTTATTTACTTGTACGTGTTAGTACACAATACATATAAAGGTAGTTTTTAATAGAAACCAAATTATATTTTTCAAAAAAAAAACGATGAAAATATCATATTACTGTTTCTATATATCAACCACTCGTTAATACTTATGCGTACTTTTAAAATTTTTCATGCGAAAAGCTATAGTACATACTTTGAATTTTAACATACACGAAGGCTGGTTCAGGCAAAACAAGCTTTTATGCGTCCTACGAAAATAATGTACTTTCAATTTAAGATCATGTAACTACGGTCTGCAAAGCATAATTTCCCCCCCCCCCCCGCGACGAACTTTTTAGCTTTACAACAGTTCGTGCAAAACAAATCTGAAATGTTATATAAAAATCTACAGAAACACGGTCTTAATTTGATTTTCAGTAAATAATAATGCAGAGGACGGAATCCTTGTACAACTTTTCAAGAAGAAGTTGGTCGCGGGCCGCAGTTATTTAAACAAACTATACTTTTATAAACAACAATGTGATAAATTAAGCAATATCAAAGCACTTTTAATGAGTAATTATTAAATTAAGCGCCTAATTGTATGCTTTTACCATAAAAGATATTCTTATTGCTGTTTTTTATAAAGTATGTTTAGAGCTGAAAAGTACCTCGCAGGCCGAAGATACTCACTTTGAAGGTCGCATTTGGCTCGCGGACCGCAGTTTGCCGACCCCTGCAGTATTTTTAGCAAATGACCGTTTTGTTACAACTCATAGCATAACTGTTTGAAACTTCAGCGAGCAGCGACTACACTTTTCTAAGAGATATTTCAAGCAAAGTATTTTAATTTGGCCTTTAATACTACTTATTTTGGGTGCCATGTGTAATTTGGTAACAACTTTAATGTTTTATTTACTAAATTATCTCTCAGGCATACCATTGAAATAAATTGAAAAGGAAGAATACAATTAATCAGAGTTTTCAAAACTTAAAAAGTTGTATAGAGTAAACCATGTGGATAGAACATTATTTTACTATATTTTGATTAACAGCACTATCAAGCACAGGCTTATTTAAACTTTAGTTTAGTAAACCAAGTTGAATTAGCTAGCTTTATTTTATAATGCATATTATACGTAATTAGTTAAAAACTTAATGAAGAAAGTAAATTATTTTAAAGCCCAATAAACTTCTATTTTAGCTTTTTAAGAAAGCTGTTTAAGTATTTTGTGTGAAGTCGAATCGACTTAAATCCTTCCCAAACTTGACAATCAAAACTGAACAAACACAAAACTAAATATCTGTTCTAGTCCTTGTTTGCTGTTAAGTGTTTTTCTAAGGTATAAATAAGTAATTTAACACAATGATAATTACAGATTTTAAAAATGTACTACCTTAAAGCAAAATCTTTAAAAATAAAGTTAATGTTTTAGTATCGCCGTGTTAAACTGATCAAAACTAAAATTTGACAAGCTTTCTGTATAAATACTCTCTTTAGTTGAAAATGTAAACTATTAAAGCAGGTGAAAGCTTTATAAACACTATTATTTATAGAGTATAAATAAGATCCTAAACTTTTGTTGAAAATAAGCACAGCAAGTCTAAGACATATACATTTAATACTTTGTAACTTAAAACAAAAATAAATAAATATTTTTGTTTAAGTTCTGTTTCAAAAAAAAGTAAAAACCTATATTTTCTTAATCTGAAAGCTTAATTCAGGTAACAATAAATTGTAATTTGTATTCAAGATACTTAAAAATCTTTTTATCAGCGGTTTGCGATTTAAAATAAATTCTTAATTAGTTGTTATAATAACTTATATATAAACCTAGTTTAAATTTTTTGTTTCACATATCTTTAATCAAAATGCCAAAAAGTCTACTTGAAACAGCTTAAGTTGATAAACTGAATCAAAACAAAAACTTTCAACAGTTTATATAGTTTAATTGAGAGTGCTTGTTTAAGTTTTTATATACTGTTTTTAGAGTTAAAGAAATCTTATTTATCTATTAAACTTATTAAAAAACACCGAAACTTAATTTAGTAAAGTTAGTTTTTCATTAAACTTACTCGATGTAAGACTAGTTGTACTGTTTTGTACTAATCTTACTAAATCTTATATCATTACGCAGATTTTTTATCTTGTCTATGTGTTTCAGGTTAAACTATTAGATGAAGCCTTTAAAAATATTTTTGGACAAAATAACCAATAACTGTATGAATTTTTCAACAGATGTTATTTTATATTTATATCTTCATTTTGAGTTGATTAACTTCCTCCGTTGAATTTGTTTTCACCACATATTAAAAGTTATAAGTTTTTATATAAATATACATGCTCTTCTTAAAAATGGCTTCATTATAAACTTTTGTCATACCTTTGAAAAATAAATTACCAATTTAATTTCAAAAATAGTCCAATCAATTTTAGATTTGAAAAGGAGGTTTAGTTTTTTTGTTACTAAAATAAAACTTACAAGAAGCTTTCTTCTGAATTTCAAATCAATTTTTTAACAATGTAAATGGTTTACTGAAGTTTACAATTTGACTGTTTGTTTATTTAAAGATTTGAAGTGATTTTAAAATAAAAAATTAGTTGTACAACTAAGCAGCTTATGACTAAAAATTACTATTAATAATGTTAATTCAAAACAAGTATTCAGCTTTTTAAGAACGAAAATCTGTAACAAAAATTTAACAAAATTAAAAAACAACATAACAAAAAATTTTTTACACAAGTGTACAAAAGGAATCAAAGTCTTTCATAGTTTTTTAAATATAATTATTAAACAACAACAGTAGCGTCAATGTATTTAAAGTGAAATATAAAAACGAAAATTTGTATATAAATCAACGTTGAACAAAATACTTTAATATTTTTTCTTTATTTTAGAACTTTTTAGAATTTTTTTTAAACAAACAGTGTATGTATTTGACAAAAAACCATGACTAGATGTTTTTACAAGTTACAATTTAAAAAGTTTCAAGTCAAAAATTACATTTAAAATAAAACAAGTTTACACAACTAATCATAAATGTTGAAAGTTTTAACTGAAATTATAATAGTCTCAAACTAGGTATAAATTGTTACAAATTACAAGAAAAGTAGTGGTTATTTAACATTAAAAAAATAACTTGTTTGCTTAAATCTTTTTTCTGTTCTTGATGAAAAATTTGCAAATATTTGTTTTAACAATGAGCTAGTGAACTTAATAATGTATGTAATTTATTTAAAACAAGATGAACTTAGTACCATGGCTTAATAAGTAATTTAATTTTGTTAAAAACGAAATGGTAAACTCAGACTTAAGAAACAAAATAAAAAAAATTTAGTAGATGTAAAGATTTCAAGAGAACCAAAAATTAAGTAAATAATTTTTCTTTATTAGTAAATACATAAATGAAACATCAGTAGCTTTTATTTTTGTTTTTAAAATTGTTAAAGATACATAAATGTTTTAAAGGAATTTAAAAATATTGTAACATTACTAACTGTCAAACAAACCGCCGTAATAAAAAAAATATTCATTATATCAATTCCAACTCATATTTTTTCATCCCCTCTCTCGTCCAAATCGCACTGCTGGTAGCTCAGAACACTTTCGCCCTGCTTCTCGCAACAAAACACCCTTTTGAGGGGGTTCACCTGTCCTGATCCAAACTTCTCGCACTCTTCGATCGTCTCCGGCATCTTGGTGCCGACTGTCTCTGGTAGAAGGAGGCTCAGGACTCCTGAAAAAAAAGAGAAAATAATGGTTGATGAATCAAAGAGCTTTGGTATAATTTTAGAGCATGTATTTTTTAATGCAAAAAACTGTTTTTTTTTAAGATTATTCGTTTACAAACTCAGTCCGGTTTTCTCTTTGTCGATATTTTTGAAATTTTCTAAACAAAATGGTAATTAATGATAAAAATATTTTTTAAACAAACATGTTGCAAATCTATAGTTTTCTACATTAAGCTTGAAAGTTCATGAAAAACTGTTTGTTTAACATTGTACAACCTGCATAAAACCGTATAAACACTTTACTAAACTTTAAAAGTGCTTTATTTAAAAATAAATATTACCTGCCACCATTGATATCCCGCCAAACACGACGTAGGGAAGTGGGGCGCTCAAATCTCCCAACATCGCGATAAACGGGGCCAAAATTCCCCCAATACGAGCCATGCTGCTGCAAGTTCCTATGCCCACGTTCCTGTGAAAATCATGGCATTTTCTTTCTTTTTTGCTAATGTTTGGAAACTAAAGTTTTGTTTGACTAGGCCGTTTTAAGTTTTGCCAATGTTTTGTAAACAAAAGAACGCTTGTGTATACTTGTTTTTTATGCATCACGTATGATAGTAGTTTTAAGCTTTAAGCTGGCTAAAATATTTTGAAATATTTCAAGTCCTATATAACCATTTGATATTGTTACAACTATCTTTTTTTGCCTACAAGACATATGCATATGTATTTCAACTTAATAAATGAATATTTATATACAGTTACTCGTACGCTTTTTCTTACAAATAATAACCTATAACAACACCAGCTACTTATGCTATACTTAACAGTCTGTGTATGCGCATTTAAACAGTTTAAACACAGTAACCTTATTGAACGCAACAAACTCCAGAACAAAGTGAGAGTGATGCTTTTTGTTTACCTTATACTAAACTACATTATAAGCATCAAAATTTGACGTTTTACATATCCTTTCTTGATAGACAAAAAAAAACACAAATGTGTTTGTACACATTGTTACCTGATGGGTGTCGCGTACAATTCAGACGCGTATATGTAAGCTGAGGCGAACGCCGAAGAACCTCCAAACTTTCCGATGAGCGACAAACATATGTTCAACGCTTTCTGATCTACAATTGTTTATGAGGTTAAATTACGTTTGATAACAATGAGTAACATACAAATCACTGCAAGTTAACTATTAGTAAGACTTTTTAATTTTACGAACAAAATTTTTAAATGTATGAATAAAAATGGTATATTTTAACAAATTTTCTTCAGAAACGTACATAAAACGAAGATAAAATTTCAATAAAGCCCTAAATAAAACAGCAAAAAAAGCAATAAAGAATTTTCTCGTTTTGTGTACGTCTTTACGAAAACTTTTTGAACTTTTTTTTAAATCAATTGTTCAAACAATATTGATTTTATCACACTTTATTCCCCGCTCACCTTTCTTGACGGCCTGCATGCAGATGCACGACACGCCGGCGATCCAGTAAGCCAGCGACAGCGTGGGCCTCCTGCCCCACCGGTCCATCAGGAGTATGGAGCCCACGCAGGCCGGAACCTCGATGAAGCCGGACAGCATCAGGTTTATGTACGGGTCGCCGCCCAGGTCCGAGGCGTTCATCGTCAGTCCGTAGTACACGATGGAAGCCGTCAGCCTGCGGGGAAATATCGTCGAAAAAATTTAAATATATTTATTTTTTCGTATTATCGTTTCCCACAAACGTTATAAACATCTGTAAGAATGATAACTAATGGGGTTCGTCGATTGAAAATTGCATCGTTGGCTCTATGAAAAAATATATAAATAGTTACTGTTTTATAGGACACGATGCAGGCCGTCAGCTTGGGTGGAGAGTTAACGTTGAAAGTGTATGATTAAAATATGAATAATAGTATCAGGCTGGTTGCAATGAATAAAAAAACTAAAGTTGTTTAAAATTCGTTAATCAATGAAGTTTGTTGATTTAAAAAGACCACATTAGCTCTTTGAAATAGCGTGTTGATAAGTCTTGTGTTTGCTATAATGTGTTCCGCTTGTTCTTGTTTATAGTTTAAGTATTTATGAGGCCGAACAACCATAATGTTACGTGAAATATTTTGCTTTGAAACATTTAATACACAAATATTTAATTAGGTGTTTTAATATGTTTTCGAAAGATTACTTAAAAAAAACTATTTCTACATTTGCACACTCATTGTGAGTTTTTATTAAGACTAGGTTTCATTAGTTCTAATGATTTATAAGCTTCATCTGTGTGAGTAAAACTAAATTTTTTATAAAATTATTTCTTTACAACTCATTAACATAACGAGAAAGTACTTTAGTGTTACTACTTATCGTTACATTATCATATATATTTATAGTTAGCCTGTGAGACTGTTGGTCACCGTTAGTTATGAATTAAATGCTAAAGTCTTAAAACGTAGTAGTGGAAATATAAAATTCCTTACTACTTTAACTATTCTGTTTCATCCCGTCTTTACTACAGTTTTTGAATTAGTTCAGAAATACTGCTTAAAAACTAATTTTAAAGTTACTAGAATCCAAACAAAAAATAATCTTTTAGTTAAGCTAATCTAATAAGCTTTACAAAAAACACAACAGTTTTTTTTTTCCTAAATGAACTTATTTAATGTTAATAGGAGATTCTATAACTGTAAGCTACCGAAATGTTTTTAACGCAATAGTTTTAAGACTTTAAAATCTTAAACATAACTCAAACAAAAACTAAGCCAGTATTAATGCTTTAATCTACTTCAATGATACTCACCAACAATAGAAGAGTATCAGAGATTTTCTTCTGATACTTTTTGTCTTCAATAAATCCCTCATCCCATATTCGTTTTTCGAAGCTTTCTCAACTGAATCTTTTCTGTTTTATTGTCTATTTTTAATTGAATATTAAAATTATTATCAAAACTACTTTAATTTACTATAACTGTAATATTTTTAAAAAAATAGTTGAATCATTAAATACTCGTCTTAAGCTAGTTTATTCATTTAAGTTTATAGCTTAAAACTTTTAAACATAAAGATATTTTGTAATTGTTTCCGCAAAACATTAAAAATTATGATACCTTTTTATACACTTTATTTCCACATTAGACTAAGCTCAGGTAATTATCAGCACAAAACATTTAAAACTTTATTAAACAATTAATCAAATTCAATTACTAACTCGAAAAACATTTTTCATAAGTGCAAACAAACTTGATGCTGTAGATACCATTAAAAAGTTTTAAAGTAAAAAAAAAATTTTTATTTAGTAAAAATATTCACTTAAATGTTTGAAAAACGTTACTGATTTATTCAAGTTAAAGAAATTTCTGGTCTGAAAACAACTTTAATAAAAAAATACAGGTTTAATTTACAAGTTCAGTAAAACTGGTACGAATCAAATCATATTTAAAGCATATCAATTGTTGTGCAAAACCTTTAATTTATTTTATGAATCTGAGTTTTAACTAATTGTTTTCAAAATGCCTCGTCACAGTCAGTTCAAATTAACACGAAAGATTTTAGGTACCCAAAAATACAAAACATAATATTAAATATAAATAAAATAAACAAACACAACAGTTTTGGAGTAAACAAAAATAAATAAATAAAATTTGTTAAAATAGGTAAATAAAATAAACAAACACGACGGTTTTGAGGTCGTCCTCAACAATTTCCTGCAATTTGTTCGCCTCATGAAGATTCTTCCTGTCGCTTATTCCCTCCGTGATCTTCATCACGACCTCGTTGGCTTGCTTGTACTTCTTCATCGACAGCAACCACCTAGGCGACTCCAGCATTAACCTTTAAAAAATGTTTGTTATTTTAAGTAGTAATAAATGTATTTCTTGTGTGAGTGTTTTAATAAAGAATAAGTAATAAGAAAAAATTTAATGCAGTTATATTAAGCACATTTATACATCTCCCCCCAGGCTTTATCTACAAAATTGATAGACGATAAAATACCTATTCGTTAAAATTCGAATACAAGTTATTAAGTAGAGTGAGGACATCGATAAGCTACACCCCTTGAACTAAAACAAAAGTGCGAATCGTACGTGAAACCCCGTACTTTACTAATACAACACAAAACTATTATTATTGTTAACGTTTTTTTTTAATTGTTAGCATTGCTTTACGACTAAGCTACTGCAAAAAAACTAACTTGTAAAGAAGCCATAAGTAGACAGCTGTTGCATATTTTAAGCATAAAATTTGTCACAAAATAAATATTTTTGTAAATATCAGTAAGTACTTGAAAAAAACCAGTGGTAAAACACACTATTTAACATTTCTAACTGTTAGTCAGCAATAAAACTTTACAATCAATTACAACAACAATAGATTTAGCTAATAATAACCAACAATTTTTGATCAATTTTAATAGTAAAAAAAATATTTATTAAAATTACTTAATGTATTGTTAACAAAAATTCAATAGTAACTTGAAAAAAAAACAACTTTTTATCTGATAAAGTAGTTAAAAAAAACAAACCAGTAATAGGACACACAAAATAATATTGCTGCTTATTAGTCGGCGCTAAAAACTTAATTATTAACTAAAACAAAAATAGACTAAATTAAAACAACCAGCAAATACTTAACAATTTTTTAAAATTAAAACAAACCAGTGATAGGACACACAGGTGAACAGGGGTAAGGCGATGGCAAGTTGCAGGTCCCTCCAGTCCCTCAAAAAGTACCCGAACAGAGACAGCATGCAGAAGCCCAGGGCGAACGTGGACTGGGCCGCCTGACCCACGATGACTCGGTACTGGGGCGGAACCAGCTCCGTTGCTATGGGAACGGTTTGTAGGTTGTTACGTATATTGTTGAAAAGTATTAAAATATGAATATACTATTAGTATGCGTTATTGTTTTTCACAAACGTTAAAACATATTTTCACTGTTTTTAACCTGAAACGTACTACAAACTACTAAAAACAAAAGCAAGTTTTTCAACTAAAATAAACAAAAGTTTTGACTTGTTTAATTTGATTAATAAAATACTTAAAGGTTTATAAAAATATTTCAAGTATCTTATTTATATATTGATTAAATTATGGTTGTTTATATTTTTATTGCTGAATAAACATTAGATACTTTTTTAAAGTTTTTTTCAAGTTAAACTTGTTGTTTAAAAAAAATTTTACTGTATAAAAGTATTGTTACTGACTATGTATTGTATTTGAGTACTGTATGGTTTTAACATAAAAAAGTTATATTTTCACATCAACAAACGTAGGTAAGCGTGCTTGAATTCTACAGTTTAAAGTAAAAACTTTTGATTCTGGTTACAACTTTTGTTCACAATAGCACGAATTTTTCTTAGGCTAATTTGATTGCGAGTTGTTAAGGAACATTTTTAAAAAAATGTTAACGTTTTATGTAAGTTTTTTAAATAACTAAGTTGTTAGTTATAAATCATATACTAAGTATTACTGTTCTTTGATTTAAAAAAAAAGTACTTGAAAGATTATTTTCTACGCTAATTTTAGTTTTTATAAAAACATTTTATTTGTGTAAGCATTTTTTCAAACAAGTATGTAGATCAAAAAAAAACCTAAGCTTTTTAATTTCAGTAGCTTAGTTTTAAACTTGTATAAACTTTGGCCAATGTTTCATACAGCTTCATAAGGTTTGAAATACATTGCTGTGTAAATATGTCTAGCAGTAAAACACTTGTTTGCCTTTGGATTTTTATCGTTTTGCTTTATTTACATTTTCAATATGCATATTGCATATTTATAGTTGTTTAAAGCCCTTTGTAATTGATAAATACAAAAAGTAAAAATGTGGTACTTTTACTTAAAACGCTTTAAAAACTAAACTTTTTATTACTAATGCTTAATAAAATACAAAATGCATATTAATACAATATAGCTTTAGTTGTGGTATATACTTAAACAAAATGAAACAATTTTACAATACGCTTCTTTGTATACGTGTAAAACGATAGAAAACTCTTAATTGTTTATAAATAAAAAGTAAAACCTTTATTATACACAACGTTTTTAGTAAGAGATAAAGTGCTAGTTTTAGTTAATTGTCATCAAAAGAAATTTGTAAAGACTTGAAATAACTGAACTGTAGAACATAGTTTTTAAAAAAGCTATAAAAGTATAAGATTTTATTTAAATACGTTGTATAACTATAAGCAGTCATACAGACAAAGTCAAGAATTTCTTGGCAATAAAGTTATTCTACTACGTGACTTTAAAGCTGTACAGTGTATAGTTTTATTCCAATGTTTAGTAACTACTTTCAACAAGAGCAATTTTTTACAGATGAATAACTAAATATATAAATCTCCGGTTTTACAGTTTTTAACGTTGAAACTAAAATTGTCTAAAAAATCAAAGTTTTGGTAAAAAGCACAACAATAAGTATAAGTAAAGCAATGGCAGTGAACACTTTGTTGTGCAATGTTAGAAGAAAAGTTATTTTCGCGTAGAACTTAAAGTCAATCAGAAAAAAGAAATCATTAATAAACAACCAAGTCGATTGCAGGTCACTGAAACTAGTGGTGCAAAATAAAACTTTGGACTGTAGCTATATGTTGCTGCTGAAAATAAATTATGTTAAATAGTTTAATTTTTTTCGCAACAAAATATACAAATATACCTTTGAGTGTTAGAAACTTTATATTTTTATGAAATATGCTGCTTTATGAAATGTTTTTATAGTTTAGGTTCAAATTTAATCCAAATTTTATATAATTTATACAAACATATTTAATATTTTGTAGTTTCGTTCTAGAAAATTAAAATTAAACTTTTTTTATATAAAGAAAAACAAAAGTAGAATATTTATACTTTTACCAAACTTTCTACTTAATTTAGCGCAAAAATACTTAAGGTGTACATTTCAACAAAAAAAAATGGTTTTACTTTCAAATAAAACAACATTCGGTATCCAAAAACAATAACATAATGATTTTTATATCCAAAACAAGAGAAAAAGAGCAAATTGAAAGAATCTCAATGTAACTCAGTATGTAAAGTTGCGGTTCCAAATGTAAATCAATACGAGCTGCTTGCTTTAAACTTCTGAGCTTTAAAACTTAAACGGCGCATTTAAATCTTTCCCGAAACTCAATATGCTTATAATCGATATGCAGAGCTTAGCAAAAAGCATAAAAAAATATTGCAACAACTCTGAACAAATTGGATTTGGCGTCGTTTTTACAAACAGGGGAACTTCCGAAAAAGTATAAGAAGAAGAACGAGTTTTGTGAATAAAGTAGTAGCTTTGGAGTTGTTTAAGTTTTGCATCATCTTGTGGGAAATGATGTTTAAATAAAAAAAAGTTGACGCTATTCAAAAATACACA
The DNA here is from genome assembly GCF_965202585.1 of Thalia democratica. Taxonomy (NCBI): domain Eukaryota; kingdom Metazoa; phylum Chordata; class Thaliacea; order Salpida; family Salpidae; genus Thalia; species Thalia democratica. The sequence continues at coordinate 28,942,607 of NC_139168.1, read as the reverse complement.
TTTTGAATATTACAAGTTTTCATTAAAGAGTCTGTTAAAAAGTTAGGATGTTATCCATTAAACACCTTTAACTGTAGATTTTTTTATGTATTAATACATCGGAAACGGCGCCAAAGCATATTTGTTACAGCATTAAACTTCTTAAGCTGTTTTTCTCGCTATTTTTCCATGCTTTGTACCATGAAAAATATAAAGTTTGTAACACCTAATTGTTATTTTAGCTCATACTTAAACTTTTTTTTTCAAAAGATAATTTAGCAAAGTTGTATGTACTCATTTTTAAAGTTTACTTACAGATGACAGTTTTAGAGATAACTTTGATAATTTAAAAATATATATAATATATTAACGAATAATACGTTTAATTCGAGCATTTTTACTGACCCTACTTAAATGTTACACAAACATTAATCGATTGAAAACACATCAAAACTTATCTCAAAACAGCTGTTCTTCACAATACTTGTACAATTAAACAACTAAAGAAAAACGGATTAACAGTTTGAAAATTACAGTAACCTCTCGCTTATTTACGCACATTGTGTCCACAGAAAAAGTGCGTAAAGATATGAGAAATCGTAAAGATATGAGAGGTATTAAATATACTTAATATAATGGCTGTTTTTGATATTGTTTCTAGTTAAAAGCAGACTGAGGTCTTTCCTACTTTTAACAATTTGTTTACTTAATTTATAAATATGAAAACAAAAGATAAAACTATACATTTAAATTAAAAAGGATTTAATTTTATATAAAATAATACTTGTAGAAAAATTTGACTAATTTTAATAATAAGTAGATTTTGTCTGGATCTTTACTTATTGGATACTTAACATTTATATTCTATTTTACTTAGCAAATTGCTGTGCAAAGAAAGTGTTACAGAAGAAGTACTTAAACTAAAAAAACGTCAAATGAAAATTAGTGATATGTTGCCTAAAAAAAATAATTGAGATTTCTTCGAAGTGTAACCTCTAAATTATTAAGTATCACTGCTACTTTTTGCTAAGAAGTTTCATTAAATTTATTTTTTAGATGTTTATTTATATATAGGGCAAGAGTACTGTATTATTTATTTGTAAAACAAACTCTCATTGTTTCATTATTTAAGATAGTCATATGTATTTCAGAATTTTAATTTAATCTCTTATTGCTAACAAAATTTCTGATATACTGAGGTATAACTAAATGTTTATCAATTAGTCAAAGAACATAAATTTACAAAGTATAAAAATATAGAGAGGTGAGTTAGTACTTAAAAACATATTTTACATTAAAAATATACAATAAACCTAATTCTTGCAATTATAAAGAAAACTAAAATTTAATTGTTTGAATTTTTTAGAATTTCAAAACGCGTAACTAAACGAGAGTGCGTAACGTCACGAGTGCGTAAAGATGCGAGAGGTTACTGTACTTATTTTTTTCAAATGAAGCTTAAACGCTGATTATTTTACGGTTTACAAACATAACTGTAGTTAATTTTCCCAAAAAGGTTAACAAAAATTACTTGATATGTGTCTTTATTTACGCTTAATTATTTAATTTTTGGTGTAGTGTCTTAAACGTTTTAATCAACTTTGCTTCATTAAGTACATTATTTTTCAGAATTCTTTTAGTGACGATTCGAGTCATTTTACAGTCTTAAATAAGAGAACAATCAACAACCAGCACCAATTTATAAGCAACCTTTTGTAAACGAATAAATAAATAAACTTTTATTAAAAACAAAACACTTAGGTTAGTTTTGTTTAACTGTTTTAAAATTATTGAACATGTTAAGTTTGATTAATTTTAATTAGCACTGTACACAGTAACTAAAGTATAAACTAACAAAACCTAGCATTCACTGCAGTCCGCATGTTCTTGACTAAAGCTTTTGCTTTGTTGAAAGTACTAGCAAAATACTTTTATTTTAACCAAAAATCTTATTATTAAAAAGCTAAACACCTTCATTTAGGTCGATGTTCTTAATTTGGCAAATACAAGGTGATATGTGATTCTAAAAAAATAAAGTTGAGGAAAGCCGTCTGAAGCTGTAAACATTGGGTTACTTCCCCAACACAAGAAACAAAGCAACGAACCGAGGACGTAGGCGGAGGAAAAGGGCGGGAACACGGTGAAACCGATGATGGTTCTGGCGCAGAGGAACAGGTAGAAGTTGGTGATGAACTTGTTGATGACGGACACCACTGCTGCTATCACGGTCGACAGGATTATCGCGAACTTCCTTCCGTGGCTTTGACAAAAATTTTGCTTTGTGTTTTTTCATGTTTTGTTATTTGTTTAAATAAATGCCTTTTGATTTGTCTTAAAAGAACATTTTACTTTAGTTGCTGTGGTGCCATTGCAACTTTTATAGCTCACGAGATGATTAAGCAAATATTGTTTGTGTTTAGTTTAAAGTACATCCGTTATTCAGGCATTAGATCTCTGTTTACTAATTAATTTTTTCTACAATAAAAAGGAGAAACTTAAAAACATTTCTCGAATTCTAAAAGCTTCATATTTATTAAAAGCTAAAACCTTAATTTTTTTTAAACTTTATGTTGTTTTTAATTAAAAACTTTTATCAAAAGTTAACTGCAAGAAAATGTTCTAAAAAATTTAACTCTTCCCTATAATGGGATGTTTCATATATTGTTTTATGTTACACATATAATCGATACAACTACTTAAAAAACAATTGCTTATTAAAGTTCCAGAATATTTGTTTTACATAAACTTTGTACGAAAATCGTTTAAAGTTTTTCAAATCTGAATCTTACTAAAACATTTTATCTTTGTTTTATTTTTACATTTTAAGCGTCTGTTCCCATTTTCATGCTGATAACTTTTTAAGTTTGCGCAACTTAAGTCCGTGGTTTTCAATATCGATAAGGCATTTTGTTTATAAACAAAACACAAAAATCTTGTTTAAAGCAAAACATACGCTCTCTAAATGCAAGCTTCTATTAAAGTTGTAAATTAGAAAAAAATGACGATACTTTTATAAGTACATTTGAAAATTTTTCAAAAAGGTTATATTTAAATACCAATAAAAATAGAAAAAATAATAATTCTGAGCCTTCTACAAAAAGATGAACTTATCTCCTTGATGTGAGATACCTTAAAAAAAACAAGTACATTTATTGGCTGAGAGCTTGTATCGTTACAAACAATTGTGACGTCATACCCGTCCGACACGGCGCCCCAGAAGCTGGCGCCCATCGCCACTCCTCCCATGAAGAACGCTTGGCTGAACTTCCTCTTGTACTCCCCTCCGCACACCAGCAAGAAGTCGGAGGCGATCGTGGAAGAGTAGGTGGGGTCGTCGAACACCAGGTGGCCGCATTTCGTCGTTGGCGGGGAGAGGGGTTGCGTCGAGTTCGACCACCAGTAGCTGTTGTTTGGGTTTGTTTGAAAACAGTATATAATAAAATTATAAACTAAATGTTAAATATTACAAACTATTTCAAATTTTCTGTTGCGTTTTTTATCGTTTGATATGCGTTAAATTTAAAAAAATCGTTTTAAAAGTTTCTTAGATTATTATTTTTTTGTTTAACTCATACCAAGTGACAAACCCAACGACTACTTGTGTTACTTTAGTTTTTTATTTCTATTTATTTTTATACATATTTAAGTTATAACTTTTCTCAACAGTTCGTTTAACGCACATCAAATAATAAAAAACCCAACGAAAAATTGAGTGTTTACTTTTTAAAATTATTTTTTCTACATTTTTTAATACGTGAAGATTCCTTGAACTAATATTTTCAAAACAAAAGGTAAAAACAAAATGAGAAATTGAAAGCATTTCTTTTTGACTAAATTGTGTGAAATATATTTTATTTGGCTACCTGTTATTACATACAATTATATTTAGTTTAAAAATTTATATCCTAACTAGGTATTCACAATTGATATGAAACATTAAACGAGTTTTTTTTTTATGATTTTTTTTTTTCATACTATGTTCTACTTATTTTTAAAAATTTCAAGTATATTTAAAGCAAATTAGAAAAATAAAGTTTTTTATTTCTTTTAAAAAGATTATATATAAATGTAAAATAAGTAATTTATTTATTTTTATAACTTCTCGAGTTCTATATAAATCAGTAACAAATATGTAGTTTTTTTAATCTGAATCAAAGATGCAAACAGCATTAGTAAAACAAACAGGTTTGTTTAAGCTTTTACTAATGTTTCAATAAGTTTGACTAATGGAAAAGTAATTTTAAAGATGTTTTAATGAGCTTTTTAAATTCAGTAAACAAAGTGAATGTTTTAAATCTTTAAAAGGGTTAAACTGAAATTAGTATGAGCAAACAATAATTACTAAAGGTTTTACTACTTTCGTCTTGAATGCTTGAAAAAACAGTACTTGAAACGTTAACAACAAGCTAAATTTAGAAAAAAAAAAACTAAGCAGCTTTAAAAACGTAAAATAAGTTTAACATTTTGTTATTCAGTCACATACCTGCACTGTTCTTGTTGTGATGTCATATTTAATTTCGCCACGTCATAAACCTCGCATTGCGTAATCTGACCGCTTTTCTCCTCCTCTGCAAGAAACTTTTTGTCCTGCGCATCACCCCACGTTTCGTTGCACATCTGCCAGCATTTAATAAAAACATCAAACTTGCAGAAATTACAAAAAAGAATATTCATATTTTGTGTTTGTACATTTTTTTTGATAAAAGCTTTGCTTTTAATTCTAATTGAATATTTTGTCCTTTGGTTATAGTTTTCATGTAACCGCTTTTAAGTAAGTATGAAAAGTGTTTGTTTTTTTTGGTTTTTTTTTTGTTGATTTTTTAAAACTACTTTCAATTTTTTTTTGCCTTTAACAAACAAACTCAAACTAAAACACAAGCTAAACAACAGCACCCTAACAACAGGTGACCCAGCAACACAAACAAACAACAACACTTCATTCCACTGACACTTTCAAGCTGTTCCCTGCCATCGTACACGCACTCGTACTCCATCTCGGCCGCGATGAACACGTTGCTCCCCATGTGCATGGCGGCCAGGAAGCCGGGGACCATCAGCAGGCAGATCTGCATCAGCTGGAACGACCCCACCCGGTCGACTTCCTTCAGCAGCTTGTCGAACTCTATCATTGTACAAAGCTGTAGATCTGTTCGTTTAGTTTGTTACAATTTCAAAATAGAATTCAATCGGTGTGTGGGGTTTTAAATTGATCTGTTACTGTTTTGTTGTGAGGTGTCGTGGTGTGTTTGTCGAACTCTATCGTTACGCAAGGCTGAAAGCGTGTTTAGTTTTTTTTTTGTTTAAATGTGGAAAATGTACTTTGTTGAGCTCTATTGTTATATAAGGCTGTAAGTGATTTTGGTTTATTTTCTTCAACTTGTTGTAGTGTGTTTTTTCGGGACTTTTTATTGTACCAGGTTGTAATTTTATTTATTATTATTTTGTTACAATATGTTTTGAAAATACATTTTAAGATTATTTCTCATTTTTATTAGCTTCTAGTACTTGCAAAGAAAAATAAAATATAGCCGAAAATACATTTTAAAAAAGTTCAAAAGTCGTTATCGAGTAATTAAACTAACACTTAATAACTGTAGCTACAACATAGACTCTATTGTTCTGTGTTGAAACGTAAACAGGTTAATATATAAATGTTTTTCAGACTCGGAAATACAAACTAGGTTTGTGTATATAAATGAAGTCGTTTCAAAAAACATAACATTTTTAGGTGATAGTTTTACCTTTTTTTTTAAGTTTTAGTGTTGTCAAAAGTTTTTGAAATTCTTTTGTTATTTTATATAAAATTATTTAGCAAACTTTTAAAGATTATAAGCAGTATTTGTTTTGTTTTTTTATTTTGAAGATTATAACAATGTGTTCCAAAATATAACAATTTATTAAGACAAAGTAAAAAACTAAAGTTTTAACTGCACATTCTCAGTAAAACAAAGTTCTGCTAAAAACAAAACTTTTAGTGTACTGCTGCTTATTATTTTCAAGTTACATATACTTTATATCGTTTAAGTATACTTTAAACGATAACAAAAAACTAAACCACTAGAATCTATTTTCTTGAGCTGGAAAACAAAAAAGTTTTTTTTGTTACAATTTCTGAGCACTTATAATTAAACTAAGTTATTTGCAAAACTAGATCAGTACTAACATTTTGACTATGCTTTAGCAAATCAGCACTTAAACACGTTTGTGCACTTAAACACGTTACAATTTTGGAGTTTGTGTTCTAATTATAAACACTTCTATCTCTGGGTCAGCAAAAGTTGCGAAACAAACCCGCTAAAATTGAAGTGTTGTCTCTGTAATAAGTTATTTTAGTCTCAAGAGTACTTCAAAGGCCGCATAACAAGCCGTTCTAATACCATTTAACAAGCAAAACACATTTGTAATTTGTAATTTGTAATGTAATAACATTTAAATTGTTACAAAATGTTATCTGTTACAGCAAGAAACTGTTCTAATTATAACTTTTTTTTTTCTTGTTAAAACATTACTTCATGATTTTTTAATTCAGTAACTGTAAACTAATGTTTTTTATTTATTAAGAATTTTATTGCTTAAAATGTTAAAAGCTATTGTAGTTAACACTACAACTTCCCTACATACGTCTATATGTTTTAAAAAGATGTTTTAATATATACAATAATCAGATGAATAAACTATGTATAAAATTACTAAGTGCTCAAAACTTTTGTTAATAAAGATCCGAATAAAATAAGTTTGTTGGAGTGTTAAAATAACATTAACTTGAAAAGTACTAGCTTGTGTAATTAAAAGTTTCTTAATTATGTATAGTTATTTTTTATACTTAAGCCAAGAATATTTCGTTGTTGTAGAAACTACGTGTTTTTATCTCTAATAAATAACTATATTTAAGATGTTTAAAGAATGTTAATGTTTTTGTAAATTTTAAAAAACTGCTACTGTTGTGATAAGTTACAAATGTACAAATGCACACAATTGAAAAATACTGTTTTTTTTTTTAAGTTCAAGTAATTTTTTTATATACGTATCGGTACAAACAACAAGAGTTTATTTTATTAAATATAATATTTTTGTGAACAATTCAAAATAATTTCTGTGAAAGTTTACAATGTTAGTCCAAGTAACTTTAATGATTTATTAGATCTAATGGTAATTTTGTTTTATACTCAAAATAAGTGTATTAAGAGGCTATGATGTGACAACGGCAAATTTTTTTTTTCCAAATATTTATAATATCTACTAGGTGGTTAAATAACCTTATAAGTATGTAAAATATAATCACCACTAAGCAAATAAATATATGTTATACTTAAATTAAATAATTAAGGAACGTACCTTTTAAAAATACTACTTACAGCTAAGCTCATAAAAAACAGTTGCTTTAAAAATTATACACTGATTAAAAAACTTAAAAAAGAAAAAAATAACATAAAAAAACTTGCTAAATGTTTAATAAGTAGGAATATAAGTCTAATGCTGTCCTTAGTTGAAAAACTTTAAAGCCATAAACTCGATAAAACGGTTCTTAAGTTCTCAATAAACATTTAGCTTTTTTTCTTTTTTCTTCGCTTTTGTTTTACACAATGCAGCAGTTAAATAAAGCTTTCAGGCGATTACTTTATCATATACCCATTATTTTACTTGATTTTGTTAGACCTTTTAAGTAAGTGGTTTATACAATAATTTTAAAACAGCAATTTTTAATTGAAGTTCTCATCATATATAATTAAAATTAACTACTTCCTTTTTCTAAGTTTTTATGATGTTTTTGCTTTAGTCTTTTTTTTTTCAGTTTAAGCATAAAACTTGTTGTCATAAGTATTTGTTTACAAATTAACAGCTCAACAAAACTAAAACTCTACATAAACTACACTTTATAAAGTAAATATTACAACTTTTTATTGTAAATAAGTTTGGTATGTTGTTAGTTCGAGAAAAAAGTAAAAGTTAATGAACACATTTAGTTTTATAAAGTTTAACCTTGTTAACTTCACACTAACACTTTTTTATACCTCTAAAGTGTATTATGCTTTTCAAATGTACTTTTTTTCTGTCTCGCTAAAAATAAAAATATTTTGTTTTATTTTGATTTTCAGCTGTACTAGTATGTATATATCTACTTATTTCTATTTTAAATTGTTAAAAACGAATCTTTACTAAGTACAACCAAATTTTGCTTGTAATAAAGAATTTAGTAACAACCAAAACGTGTATTTGCTGCATAAGCTAGCAAAGTATCTGTTTGCTTGGCAAATATTTGCACTTTTTTTAAGCTGAAACATGAACTTACAGCCACCTTTATATTAGCAGCAAGTTTTTTGATTTAAGTTATAGCATAAAGCAAACAAAACTGTTATCTATACGAATTTTAAACAACTCAAACTGTTTTTGACAGTCTATATACTTTATAACACTAAATGGAGCTTATTTCAAACTGTCTGCATAAAATATTTATCGGAATTTATACAATAAGTTTTTTCCGCAATAGTTTTGATTGAGTTTCAAATAAAACAAATTTTCCAATAAAATTATAATTTCATATTTCATGGTGAGTCGCTGCGAAAAAACTTAAAATTTAAATCCAATTGATAAATTATAAGTCTGCTGAATATTTAATTTGAAAATTAACTTTTTATTTTAACAGATGCCATTTGGCTTTTGTTTTTAAACTCTTCTAACTGTTATCAAATTTTTGATTTTACCCTTTATTAACCTGCTTTTTAAAAATACTTATTTAATAAAGCATGCTAGCAAAAGTTTCCAATTTACAGTAATTGAAAAAAAAAATTCTGTCACATATCTAGTTTAAATTGTTTAAAACTAAACGTAAACACTGATTTTATAGTTCGTAGAACTTCTTTTAAATAAACTCTTAAAGTTTTAAAGTCATTAAAAAAAGTTCATGGATAAAGTATAGCAATGCAAAAAAAGTTTTGGTCAAATAAACTCAAACAATATTGCAGAAAATAATATTTATTACAAAGGAGAAATAATTTGCATATATCTAAGTTTTTAAAAATAAACTAATAATTCAATTAGCGTATAACAACAAAAAAATACAGCATTTTAGAACTTTCATTATGCATAAAACATTTTGAATACTTAAATAACTAATTGGACTTATTTATAGGACAATTTAAAGAAGTATGAATTGCTATTAAACTTTTTGGTATTAAAACTTTAAACTTTGGTTCGTTTAAAATTGTTCTAACTTTTTTGGGAGTATCGAAATTTTGTCAAAACTAAACTAATTTTAAAATTTCTAACTTAATAATAAACTATCTGATTTTGAAAATGAGTTTTATTAGTATATGTTTTAAAAATAAATTTTCAATAGAAACATCTAACGAGTATATAAACCGTTGTTCTCTATCAGTTAAAAAATAAAATAAATTGTTATAGAAAATACGATATTTTCTACATTTTCTATAGCTTTTCGCGGTACTTCCTGACAATTTGAAAACTTTTAAAAACGTTATAAACGAATTGACAAACACATGTTGAAAGTGTTGAATTTTTTATAATATTACATTAAGTACGTCATTTTTTAAAGTACCAGTTTTAATTTTTAACTTTTTTTATAATTAGATTAACTTGTTTTTTTTCTTAGTTTTAACTTTAAAATCTTTGAGCCACTAGATTACGAGATATATTTTTTGTAACAGTATACATTAATAAAGTCTAACAGTATGATAAAATGAAGATTTGTTAACGACTTTGGTACACAACGTTCATAGCAGTATTGTTTAACTTATAATACCGTTTAAAAGGTAATCAACAAAATGGTAAAAATATCTATCAAAATGTTCGTATATAGTCAGTTTATCAGTTCACGAGAATACAATGCAATGGCCATTAGTTGTAGAAGGGTTATTATAAAACAATGCGTTTTTATTTAACTAAAAGCATTTTAGACTTTTTCCCAGCTGGTAGTTTAAAACAGTAATCACGCTGTAGAATAATTTTATAAGCAATAGCATTCTTTATACAACAGATTGAATGCAACATTTAATGAAAGTACTAGACATTGATCTACTAAAACTTTATAGTACTAAGCTAAAAGTATAAAAGTTTACATTTTAAAGCAAAAATGATCATTTTTAAAATTTAATTTATCTTAATATAATTAAAACATCTGATATTAGCTATAGTTTTTAGGTATCGTTGTATTAGTGTAAACATGGTAAAAATTACCAGAATTGTTGAAGTAAATGAGTTAGTTATTGTTGGCGGGTTTGGCTTGTTTTTATTTGTATTTTTGGCTTCATGCTGGCATAACTCCTGTAAAGTTCTCAAGTTTTTCCTGAAGCAATTTAAAGGATTTGTGCAGCTGTTGTTGGGCAGTGAAATTAAAAAAGCCACTGAAGCGAATCTAGATGTCAGAAGAATTTCTGACAAAGTGCGTGTTCTTCCAAGGAAAAAGGCTGTTAACAGAGATGTTTTTTAGAAGAAGTAAACGTCCAAGAAAAAAAATGGGAATTAATACCAAGACAGTGAGTCCGAATCACCTGGATAAAACGTGGATGAAACAATGGACCCAAAGTATGGGTAAAAAGTTTGATAACTACACAGTTGCGGGGGGTGGTTTCAAAACTTCTTTTGTCCAAGTTTCTACTAACCGAAATTCTGGTGTGAACAAAGAAAGTACTAGTAACAATGGAAAAAATTTGTGAAAAGTAACAGTAGTAGCCTGCGGAAAGTTGTGAAAAATCAACAGCGACCGTGTTTTGTTTGGTTTTTTTGTGCCTTTCAGTTGGTGGGTTTTGCGTATTTTGTTGAAAATATAAATTTTATGTTGATTTCCTACACTTTGGTTGATCTATCAATAAATTCAATAAAGCAATTTGTCTAATTTGTTATATGTTTTGCTTAACCTTATTGTAATTTCCTAGTAGAAATATTTTTCGTTGAATAATTATTTGTTTAGTTTTTATTAACTAAGATTTATTTCAACTCTTATATTTTTGTTAATATTGTTTTATTATAAAGCAGTTTACCTCTTTGGTTATATTAAACAAATTTAAATACGTTTTTAATTTGAAAAAAAATTTAAGATAATCTTTAAGTAATAAACTAAACAATAAACCGTAAATTTTTCAGTAATTTTTTAGCTCCAACTGCACAAATTAAGAATTTAACAAAGTCAGCATTATCATTTATTTTAAAATAGTACTTATGCTAAACTTAAATCGTGTTCTGTTAGATTACAGGCTTTCTAACCTCTTAAAATGTTGTTGTTAATAGCGTTAAAATAAATAAAGCCAAGTATGTTGGTATATTGTTCGGGCTATTCGTTTAAAGAGTTCATTATAATACCAAAAAAAAACGACAATTTATTCAAACTTCTCATTCTTTTTTTTAGAAAATTTTGACATATACATCATTAAATTAAGTTAAACAATATTGCAAACATTCCTAACTATTGTATAAAAAAGAATCTTACAAACATGTTTGTTACAAATATAAGTTATAAAATATATTATAAGTACTCTTTTATTTAATTATAAAAATAAATAACTTCATAACTAAAAATTAAATACTCTCTATAAGTTTAATTTTTCATAGTTAAATTAGTATTTACATATTAGTTCTGTTTTAAGTTTTCATGTTATGTTGCTTTTTTATTTGTATGTACCTGTAAATATACATACTTATACTTAAGCTTAAACTTAATTCTTTTTTCCTAAAACATACATAAGTTACAGTGCCTTATAAAACAGTTTAAATTGAATTAAATGGAGCGACACTTGTAAAAGCTTTTAAGTTTTATATATATTAAACTAGCAACTCTAACCAAAAAGTTGTAAAAATCTAAAAAAAAGGAGTAGGAATAACTTTTTCTGCATAATACTTAGAAAGGCTCGTTTTGTAAAGAATATTAAGGAAACAGAGCTTGATAAAGATGCATTTAAAATAAATTATTAGTGCTATTTTATAAGTACTAACTAAATTAAAAAAACCTTTAGATGATTGTTTATCTGGTACACTAGACCGAGGCTTCTGTTCAAATACCTAAATTCTTGTCATATGTCGGCAGTCTTTTATAAAAAAAAACTGGTTTGTAGAAAATGTTTTTTGTGGGCAGCAGTATTTAAAAAGTATTACTATAAATAGAAAAACTAAACGTAAAAATTTCAATACTCATAAAAAAAGCAGCATAGTTTACAAGCAAATAAAAATAGCTGTCATTTTTAGGCATTTATAAGTGCTTTTTATTACTCTATTTTTTTTTACTAAAATTTTTGGCAGTTATCACCTGGTCGTTGCTCTGATCATTTTTGTTGTAGCACCGCTGAAAACTTGCATGGGGATTTGAATTTTATAGTTTTACGATACTTTGTGGTATTTATTATGTGTTTATTATCTCCTGGACACGACGTTAAAAGGTATCCAAGTGGTGTACGACTCGATAACCGAAAGGTTTTTTCGTGCACCAGGTCCTATGACCAAATATTTTTAGCGCTCTCTATTTGCCGTTCAGTAAACAATATCACTATCATTCAGGCTTTAGCTTTGTGAGTGTTCTCTAAATAGCGTGTCACCCAGTTTTTTTAATTTGCTTTATAATAAAGTTTTATATTTTTAACTTACTTTCGATAATTGAAAATAATCAAATATCAATGGAGCAGGTAAAGTTACGTATGATGTACCACACTTGCTTTTGCCCGAAAGACGTTTGTTGTTGCAAAGGGTGGAGTTTGACTAATGTTTTTCTACTATTAAAAAACAAATAGTTTTTAACTGTCCTAGTTCTTTTAGCTATAAAATTTATTCTTTTTTTTTTTTCATCTTGTCTACACGAAATAATAGACAAAGATGTTTGAATCTGCTATTACTATTTATTGCTTTGATTTGTTAAATATCAAAAAACACTAACAATTAGACATAAATTAATAAAATATGTCTAAAAATGTTTAATTAGCATCGTACAATGTACAAAAGTATTCGTACTTTTTATGAAAGCACAGTTTTAATTAGCACTTTTATGTGCTACTCTACACTCTACAAAGCGGTTAAACTTTAAGATTAATCATTGTTGTTATAAGATCTTTACTTTTTGTTGTACTCGATCTTACAGAGTGTGTTGGTAAAAATCCCAAACTGCTAAAAATTAAATGTTTTTTAGAACTTTTGTATTCATAATTCAGAAATAACAGTTTTTAAGTATTTACAAAATAAATTTATACGTAATTTAACTGTTTTTACTAAACTCTTTTACTGTCTAAGTATAAATAAAGTTGGTACTGTAATAAAGACCTTTTAATTGAATTTAAACTTTTTAAACTACAATTAGCACTTAAAAGGAGCTAATATTTGTAGTTAGAATTCAATATTTCGTTTTGTTAAAGTTACATTTGAAGCTTTAAAAATGTACAAAAAAATGTGTTAATAAGTAACATTTAACCTGTTTAAAAGTTAGAAATGTACCCTTATATATACAGTCTTTAATTAATTGTGTTTACAAATATATTTGCTTTTTATTATTATTATACCTGTTACCAATTGTAATAACAAAGGTAGTCGTATAATGTTTAAGAAACATTAATTTCAACAATGTAGATCAAAAAGCTTTTTTTAAGACGTTTAGTTATTAAAAAACTTCAAATGTTTTTTTTTTCTTTAGTAAAAGTAGCATTTTAAGAGTCTAAAGGTTTAGAACATATTCATATTTAAACAATAAAAAATATTTGTTCTAAATATGTTATTTGTACACTTAAAATTGAAAAAAAAATCTAGGTTCATATTCACATAAGGCAAAATATTTAGCTATATATTTTTATGTAAAAATTTATGTTTTTTATATTTCAATACGAAGTTTTACAATGTGCATAAATACTGCAACCTTAAATTGTTATGCTGCAAGAATAAACTTTCAATTTAAAAAAAATGTTTTAGAGTCTCTAAGCTCAAAAGTTCATCACTACTTATAACGGCTCTGCTTTAATTAAAAGTCTCAGCAAATAATCAAATTATGTTTTGTTAGCAGCTTTGATATACACAAACAATAGATTTTTAATAAAAGGTAATGCATAACTAAATTGAAAAACTGGTTAAATGTAGTGATTTACAAACCTGTTTATAATTCTGTTAAAGTTTGTATATAAAAACTTGGCTAGTCTGTCTCAATAAGTAAGAGTTTGCTAATAAATGTAGCAGGAGTCGTAATAAAAGTACTACTTAAATTTTATTTGTTTTTGATTTTTACAATGCATTTTTGAAATACTCCTATTACTCTTATAATTTGTAGCAATCAACATGCCTTTGTAGTATTTTAAAAGAATTTACAACTATTAAAAACGATGATATAGAAAAGTTTAAAAAAATTTATCAAAGTTTTAGTACATATGTAATTGACAAGTTCATTTTAACAAATACGAATTAATAAATCGATGTAGCAGGATTTCTAACTGAAAATGCTACTAAAGTTTTATATGCTGTATATTTGGTATTAGTTTGATCTAATAAATAATTAAAAACAATCAACATATTTTAGATTAAAAATTTTTTAAACTATGAAGATTGATTTAACTATTCAAGACAATATTTAAATAAATTGTTAGTAATAATAGTCCAAGTAAATGTTACACAGTAAAATCTTAAATTTTTTTAGCTCCACACAACTTATTTATAACATCTGATAAACAGTTATAATTTTACTGCTGAACGTTATTCAAAATTTTGTCATCAGTTACTTACATAAAGTATATTAAATTTGACGTTTTTGAAACGAAAGCTAAAAAGTTTGTCTTATGTTTAAAATTCTTAACTTAATTTCAACATCTAATTGTCTTTTTATTTTTTAGGTAGTATGAAAATGGTAAAGAATGAGTTACTTATTGTTGGCGGATTCAGCTTGATTTTCCTATTCTATGAAGCTTCAAATGCTGTTTTAAGTCAAGTAGAGCTAGTAATGCTCTCAAATTTTTCTGGGAGCCATTCAAAGTATTTATGTAATAGTTTCCAGGCAGTAAAAAGACAGAAGCCAGTGAATCGTAACCAAATTTTGGAAGGACCATTCGAGATGGGGTTTTAAGAAAACAATTTGTTGAAAAGAAGGAAGTTCTAAGTAAAAAATGTAGGACTAAAACCTATAAAACCTAGGTAGTGTGTTCAAATGACCTAGATAACACTTGGATGCAAAAATGAATTAAAAAGGTGGACACTGTTGCTGCCGATGGTCACCATTTATCAGGTGAAGTTAAAAAGTACCACAACTCTGATGTTAAAACTTTTCGAGACAAAACTTTCCTATTAGATTCATATGCCCATTTTTATGATAGCCTAAGTCCTTATGACTTAGATGTGTCCATAGAAACAGTTTTTGTAACTGATGAAGAAACTCCGCAATAACGATTGTGTTAGGAGAGTGTTGTTTGTGTTTTTTTCTTGATAGTGTGTTTCATCATTTCCTTGAACTACTGAATTTTACGCTTCAGTTAAGGTTTCCAAATATCTTGTACTTTACGTTAATTACGTACTTTATTTAGTTGATTGAGCAGTTTAGAACAAACCTACCTGTAAAATTTAATGTAACTAACTACCTCTTAATCTCTGTTTAAGATCAAGCTTTTTGCGCAATCGTTCGTGTTTATCTATTTTTAATGTTTATTTTAATTAATTTTTACGGACCCCAGTGCAAGCTGTAATAGGAGTTAATTAAACTAATTTTTATATATAAAGTTAAAAACATTAGTAATTTTAATACTCCGATACAGTAAACTTTCAATCCAAAGTTGTTTTAAATTAAAATACCAAACAGTTTTTATTAACACGTTTTTCAGTATTTATTTTAGCTACAGTGCGTTGTTTGAAATTATGTCTAATATAACAGTTTTATAGTTTTGTCTTTTTGTTGTATCTTTTAAAACTAGTAAAAAATAATTAACGATGAATTATAAATTAAAATTAAGTTTTTACAAGAGAAAAAGGGTGCCGCGTAAAATAATGATACAGAACTTACAATTACCACTAATCGTTAGTAAAAATAAATTTATTAAAAAATTATAGTTGAACAGTTCTATAACTCTATTATAGTTCTTTAATTAATTATTTGGATCATGTGTTCCAATGGTCCATCCCAAGCCTCCGTATAAAGCATGTTTATATACAATACAGCAAACATGTTAATCTTAACATAACTATATACAGTTAGCATGATTTAATGCGTCACATTATCTTAAATTTCTACTGTAGTAAGCTTGAATTAATTTACTTTTGGAAAATTTAAAAACCTCTTTCTAAAAAAATAAAACATCTCATTTTATAAAGTGCATTAACCTTTCTTATTGAAAAGAACTGTAAACATGAAGCTTCATTTAAGCATAAAGATTAATTACTTTATTAAAAATCAGAGAAATATTCTTATTCACTACAAAAGCTCTTTCAAAAGTCTAGCATCTCAGACCAGTAGATATAAAAACACCAACTAGTTTTTTTTGTTAAATTAAGTCGCACACTAAAAACAGGTAAATATGAAGGAGTTTGACCAGTGCACGGCGATTTAAAATCTTAATTGGTGAACTGTTTTTATTATTTATTCCATAACCTTTTTTAGTTGGACCTACTACGACCATAAAATTTCACAAAAAAAAAACGTTGATAAAATATTACCACTTTAGACAATTACGAATCATCTAATAAATATATATTCAATATCTTACCATGATCTTTATTACACTTATAAAAAAAATTTTGAGATTATTTTTTTAATATTTTTCGCTGTAATGTAATCCAAATTTGTTATACATTTAAACTTATCATTTTTACCTTTTAACTACCTACAATTAAAATAACAATAACTTGAAAATCAAAATATTTTTATCTTACAAATTAAGAGAAGCTATCTTAGTGACACCGTTCTAATCAATAAATATTTTCGGTAACTAGTTTTGGAAATTTAATATTATAAATTTAAAACTTTTAATTTTTAGTTACTATCAGTTGTCACCTACATTTAAAACTAACAGTATTTCAAATAAATTAATATCTTAATTTCGTACTAGAAATTAAGAGAAGCCATTTTAGTGACACCATTTTAATCAAAGGAAGGTCTACAGCATGGTTTCTCAAAATTTTTCATAACCTCCTTTGATGAAATCAAATAACTATCTCTATCTTTAAAAATCAAGATCTTTCTCTGGTTTTAATTATTTAATCCAAGAGTATCTAATATAAGTTTAAAACTATGGCCTTATGCTGACCTCCCTCTTTTGCGGCTAAAATGACACACTTCAGGAAAGCCTAATCTGCAGCAATAGTACGTATATATGCACATTTTACAGTTTAACTTCATGGTGAGTTAACTTGATAATAACACTTAAACAATATACAACTTTTAAAATACTAAATTTTGTCAGCTTGAGAGATTTATAGTGAAACTTAATCTAAAATTAATTTAAATTTTATATGTAATAAATGATTGTAAAATACATTTATGAACAAATTGGTATATCTTACTTTATGATGTTTGTTTAGTTATATAATTTTAGGTAAAAATAGTTTTTCATAACTACAAAGTCTCATTGAAAATCGATTTTAAAGTTAAGTTTTAGTAATATACTTTTAGAAACTATTTTAAATACATTTAGGTTAAAATAAAAGTCCTTGATAAATTAAAGCGTTATATATTAAATTATATAGTAAAAACGTGTGTGCTTTAGTGATTAGTTGACAATTTTTTTTTTCAAAACAAGTCGAGTTTATTTTAACCTCCAGCAAGTTCACACAAGTAAAACGATTCCATTATTTAATAATTTTAAGTTCTTAAAGATATTCGAATAAATACTTAATTGGAAGGATTTTATAATTTCTTTAAAACTAACTCTTTCTAAACTAGAGAAATTATTTTATACTAATAATAGACTAAATTAGCTATATCATATTTTAGAGTAAAATACAAAAAATAGTTTTGTGCATAAATAATTATCCTTTAACAAACTTCTTTGTTCAAAGTGCGAACCAGGGTTGCCACTTGTTTTTTCCAAATTTCTTTCAGGTTTTTAAAAGTAGACATTTTTGGGTCTATTTTTAGTTTAAAGTTAAGTCTAAGGTAAGAAACTGTGTTAAATAGTATAAAAACATTGAAAAGATAATGTAAAGCTACTTTAAATATACTTTTCATAAAAAAAAATTTTGATGATGACAAATATTTTTAATTTATATGATAGATTTTTCGAGTCAAATCGAAATTTTACTATTGAAGATGTGAAAATTGTTAAAATTCCAGGTTTTTTTTAGTAAAATTTGTTGAAAATTCCAGGTTTTTTTCAAAATTTCTCAAATTCGAGGTTTTTCCAGGTAAAGTGGCAACCCTGGCGAACTAATTATCTACTTAATTTTCAATAAAAAAAGTACTTGAAAAATTATTAATAATATTAAAACTTAACAACAATCAAAAAAAACAAGCAAATTAAGGTTACAGGCAATATTAACTAAAACTGCTTAAACGTGTTACTTTAAACTAATAATAAGTAAAAAAACAGCATGTTAATCAAGTTGAAAAGTTAATTAACAGAGTTTCAACAATGTTTTCTGATTCTTAATTTAATTTCTCGTCTTTAATTATGTAGAGGTTGTAGCTCAAAAGTCAAAGGGAGATTCTGTGAAAATTTATATATTTATATATATATAATAAATAAAAAGTTTATTTATTTATATTACTTATTGTGAATTTTCAATATATTTTTTTAAATATTTTATGCTTAATACTTAAACTGATTTGTTTACATTTACACAAAAATAAATAACAGCATAATTACTACCATTTGTAAACTACTAAATCAATTTTATGTAAAACATAAACCACTTTATAAATTTAATTGAATCATTTCAAAACTGACCAGATTTGATTTGGTCGTTCAACAGAGCTTTCTTTTCGTCTACAAGCAATTGCGCCAGGAACTTATCGAATGTCTCCATGTATCTTCCCATGGAAGTGTGCATGTAAAGGTTTTTGTTACCTGTGCAATTTGTTGGGTAATCAGCATGTTGCGAGTAAATCATTGACAGTGAGAATTTATATTAAACTCAACATAAATTATCAGAGTTAAAGTATTTCCGGTCAGCAATGCAAAAGGCGAGCCTTTAAAAGTAACGCTTTTAAACCTCTGAATTTTTCATAATTTTACCTTAATGGTTACATTTTATTGTGCAGCTTCAAGTGTGCTAATATCAATAATTTGATCAATCTCAAAACCTTAATGGGCATACAATGTGGAAAAGCTTAATGAGAACTACCTTGAGTGGGCAATAAAAAGTACTCCTCTTGGGGTGATTTCGGCTATCAGTAGCCAAACTAGTAAGAGATTAAAAATTTGAGGGCGATATCTAAAAAGGGGAGGCAGTTATTTTTTAATTTATGAAAAAGGAATTTAAGTTAGAGTTTTAATAACTTGAAGTTAAAATATAAACAAGCGTAAGTTTAAAAGAATAAAAATATCGTCCAAGTTTTTTTAAGACCTAGAGTTTAAAGATAGCTTGAATTGACTTGAATGAAAGGCTACCCTGCTTTGTTTATTAATCGCACATTTGGTTTTAGAGAAATAATTATTTAAAACTTTTTTTAACTTTTCTACCTTGGTCGTCCGCTTCAATTTCCTCTGGATTCACTTTTTCCAACTCTTCGCAGATTTGACTGTGAACAAAAAGTTTTGAAAAACAAGTAATTTGAAAAAAAATGAAAAGCTCATTAGACTGATACGTTTTATTTTATTTTTTAGAACAAACTTATTAATTTTATAATTAGTTTAAATATTAACGTAATACTTATGTATTTAACAAAAAACAAACTTAATTGTTGGCACTTTAAAAGGGTCGAACTCGTCAACTTTTTTTGCGTCTATCGGCACGCAAACTCTGCCTGAAAATTAAATACTTCTTATAATACCTTTCGATAAATACACTGTCATTGTTTATAACAAAGAAAATTGGCTGAGTACAATAACAGATAATACATCAAAAACCTTTGTAAGACATTAATTACCTTAAATGCATATGCTTAACAATTTGTGGTACAAACTAAAAGTACAATAAACTAATTAAACAATCTAAAACCCAATTAGGGTAACACGCCTTACTTGCACTATTTAATAAAAATATTTTCATCATAAAAACCCTATAAAATAGAATTTAAAATTTCCTTTATACATCTTATTTTTATTTTTTTAGCAATTCTAAAATTAAACAAAATCAAAACAACTTAGGAGTGTGTATAAAAATATGTCACTTTGCACAAATTATAAACGTGTGTTTTAAAAATTGTTAAAAGGAGTCTTCATGGTTTTGTTTGTTAATGCAACAGTTTATTAATTAAAATACTTAAGTAAAAAATGCTAATATTTTTATTGAAAGTTAAATATGCAAAAACTAACAATAAAAGTTCACGAAATAAAAACGTATATCAAAAAACATTATTGTAAAACTATCAAAAACTAAAAGTAAAACTTAAAAAATAATAAATTCAACAAAAAAAACTGTTTGTAGAGGCATCTATATAGAGAAAAAGAAGTAAACAATGTTATATGACTAATAACATAATTAAAGTTTGCTTATAATTAACTATTGCTAATTAGAGCTGAAACCAAGTGTCTTAAATATAGAGAACAAATTTTCCAAATGTTAAGATAAATTAGTTTTTACTATTTTTTTCGTTAATTGAGCTACAAATGTCCAAAAAAGAAACGTTTAGAACCGGAAAAGAAAACAGAGAAGCTATTAAAACAAACTATTACTTTTTATTATTTATTTTTACTTGTTAAAGTTTTTATATTAAAAATTGATGAAAAACAGTGTATCAGACATCTTTTACTTGTTTTAGGATGCATAGAATGGTGAAGAGAAAACAACCAAGCTATTAAAACGATCCATTAACAATCCTTTAACTTCTACTTGTTAAAATTTTTGTACAAAGAAGTATATATCAAAAAAATCACATCAAATATTTTTCTCACCTGTTTTGGGGTGTATGGAAAAGGGGCTTTTGAGGAGATGGTTGACCCCCTTGGACACGTTGGCGTCAAGTCTCGGAAGACAAAATTCCAGCAATATTTCCCTGATGATGAACTTGTCGAACTTCGTCGACTCACTGTTCTGTTAAATTGTCATTTGTCAATTTTAATCAACTACGTTTCAATTTTTGTTTCAAGCAAAACATTCTACTTATTTTATTTTATTTAGATTTAATTTTACAAGTTTTATTAGTACAGCAAAGTTCTAAAGAACAAGCATTTAGTTAATTTATACATTTCGATTATTACGTCATTTTATATTTCAATCCTTTAAAATACAGTACAATACTATTTCAATTTTAATTCAATATATATTTTAGTAAGATACAATTTTTGACAAGACTTACTACGAAAGTGCTCAAATAAATTTAAGATAAGAAAACTAAATGTGTTTTGTTATTTTTACAAATAAGTTATTCACCGGAATAAAGCTGTTCAAATTTATTCAAGTGTTCTATTAGATATTTACTATTGTAAAACTTTTATCTTTGAAGATAAAAATTAAAGATCTTAACATATTGATAAGTAGAATAACTTAAAAATTTGAAGATCTTATTTAAATAATGTTTCACTCAAAAAATATATTATTAGTTAATAATAAAGTATAATATAATTCATAATAATAATCAGTAGTATTACTAATAATCTTATTACGTTAATAAACTATTCTATTTAAATAAAACTATATTGGTAACTGATAATCTCTTTTATTGAGTGACTATGAATTAAAATATTGAAACATTTTAAGTTACTATTTACTGTTAACATTATTCATTTTTAATAAAATATAATTAAATTTTTGTTTAAGTAAAATAGATTGTTAAGTTACATTTTTAACTAAACAAAATTTCTGAGATACAAATTTAAATTGTTTCGTTTTTAATGTTAATCACTTTATGTACCAACTTTTTTCTGTTTAGACACATAAATTTTAAGTATATTTTATTATTAGTTCATAAACCTGTCATTTTTTAAGTACAGAACATTAACTAAAAAAATAAAACTGACTGTTCTCAGGAAATTTCTAAACTCTTTAACAATTTTTTCGAACCTTTCTACAGAGTTCAAATTCAAGTCTGTGTAAAAAAAATACAGTTAGTTTTTTTTTAATTTTAAACGATAAAGTTATCTGTTAGTAAAACTAACAGATAACTAACAGTAAAAAAAAATTCAAATAGCTTAATGGCTAGCTAAAATAAAATATTAAATTGTAGTTTTAGTATTTTTTTAATTTAAAGCAGAAATACACTAGTCAACATTAGTTATTTTGTTAATCGAAATCAAACAAGTAAAATCCAAAAGCTTTGAAAGGAATCATTTTAAATTAAACTCATCAAAACAAAAACAAACCTTTAAAAACAGATTCACATATTCTTCTAAACTCCGCATTAGGAATCATTTTAATTGTTGCTTTCATTGACTTATCATTGCAAAATAAATCTTGGTCTTCCAAGTAATTCTGCCAGTAACTCTTTGACTCTCTTACACACCGACTGTTTTATATTTTTTATTTGATTATATATAATTTAATTTTATAGTTTTATCTATGAATGATACAATTTAAGATACTGCTAGACACCTGCTGTTTAAATTGCTCTATACAAACAAGAATTGTTTAAAATTGTTTACAAACAAGTGTTTAATGTCTAGGTTCATTTTGAAATTTAGGTTTATTTTAAACTGCTTTTTGTATTTAAATATAAAGGGTTGCCACTCTCTAAATATAAAAGCTAGCCTGAGTTTATAATAAGATGGAAAAAAAAGGATACTAATAACTAAAAAATTAAAATATTCGAATCAAAAATTCATATTTGGCGCTAAGTTTAACTAAGTTAACCAACTCTTTAAACTTGTAAAATAATACATTCAAACTTTCCACTAAATTGAAAAACTTGCAGAGTACTTAAATCATCTTACTGTTTAAAACCCAAGAAACAAACTCAAGATTCTGAATTAAATCATTTTATTTTCATCAAAACTCACTCGATGAAAGGATGAATGGGGGATTTCAACTTGACTTTTTTTTCCATCATGCCGCCTTTCAACACGGTCAAGTAATCAACTATGGCCGTTCGGGCCGCTTGCGACAGTTGGCGAGCCTGAAGTTTGAGATTGATACTAGTTGATAAAAACTAAACAAAATTAATCAATTTATAAAAAAAATACAGTACAAGCCAAATAAGTTTGATGATACTCGAGATTAGCACGTGAAGTTGAATGGACTTGTACTTGAGAAGTTTTAACAGAGAGTCAAACGGTTAATTTAATGTTAATAGATACAGTGTAAAACAACTGCAGAAAAAGTTATAAAACGATCGAAACTAACTAAGTGGTCGGACACCCAACAATGGACACCTCTTCTGCCAGAGTAAATCCACAATATATTTTTGAACCCGAAGTCCTCTGAAAATTAAGATATCAACTTAATTAAATTCACGTTTTAGTAAATTCTACTAAAATAATCCCCAAGATATTACAAAATTAAAGTTGATATTTTTTTAAATGGTAAGGTATAAGGGAATACTCTTTTATAACAGTTTTAATGAAACTAACTAGAGTTTTTATTTACTGTTGTACTTTATAGTACAAAAACTTTACTTTAGTTATTACATGCTCGTTTATTTAAACAAGGACTTTTTCACTAATCAGTAAGTTGCAAGATAAAATAACCGTTTTTATTTTTAACAACATGCATTTAAAACGAATACAGATAACTGACATTAAACTGATTAATAAGATTTACTTATCAAAGCCAGTGGGTCAAGATAGCTTATTGCCAAACCAATATAAATTTCATACATTTACAGTTTTACTTCTTAAAATTGCCAACCATGTATTGTCGGTGAACTTTATTTTATATATTTTTAAGCAAAACTATTTATCCAAACCTCTCAAAGCCCCGTCGAGTATTTTGATTGCAATTTTCATCAGAGTCCAGCATTTCATGCAGATTGCAGCTTCCCTTAAAAAATAAAATCATTAATTTATGCAAGAAATGCTAAATAAAAGCAGGTCATTAAAGTTTGTAATTTTTAACTTCGAATTTCGTGCGGATTTCTGATTCCCTTAAAAGTCCTCAATAAATTATAAAAACAAAACAACAAAAACAAAATAACACAACAGGGCATTCGAATTGATATACTCACACTTTTCACCAAAAAATATTTTGCTTATTTATTTGCTAATGATTTTTTTATTGTAAGGGTTTCCCCTGACCCTTGGTCGGTAAGCGGTTCCCAGACTTGATCGGGTGGGAATAGTGCGCGGGTTGAAACTGAGCGGTTCCCGTTCAAATTATACAATATTTACAAAGTATAAGCGATGATTCAAGTTCATTAATTCTGTCAATTTTATAAATACAGGCTTACCACTCGTTTTTTCAAAAAATTTTCCAGGTTTTACAAATTTCTTCGAGGTTTTCAAAAGTACACATTTCTGGGTCTATTCTTAGTTTAAAGTAAGAAACTGTGTTAAATAGTATAAAAACATTGAAAAGATACTGTAAAGCTACTTTAAATGTGTGTTTTTTTTTGATGACGACAAAAAAAGATTATCTATATGATAGATTTTTTGTGTCAAATCGAAATTTTACTACTGAACATGTGAAAATTGTTAAAATTCCAGGTTTTTTTTTTGCCTAAATTGTTAAATTCCAGGTTTTTCCAGGTAAGGTGGCAACCCTGTATATAACAAAAAAAAATTAGCAAACAAATATGTTTTTCACGAAGAGTGAGAAAATACATGAAATTTTATATTATAGGCAACTAAAACACATGTTATTTTGACAATAATATAAAACTTAATAACCTACTTACGGCCAAAATATCAATTATGTTTCATATTTGGCCTGGAAAAAGCATGTTTATTAGTTTGTTTTTCAAGAAAAAAAGCGTATCAGTTGAAAAACAATTGAATACCAAATCAAAAACTTAAAGTGCACTAAACAATAAAAATGATAAACAATTCTTTTTCATGAATATTTTTTTCTTAATAGATATTAAGCTTATTTATTATTTTTAGTGTATAAAAAAATAACTGAGTTTTTTTTAGTTTGGTTGTTTATTTTTTTGATTCTAAGCTTAACAAATTACTCATTTGACATTGTTAAACTTATTTATTCTGAAAATATCTAAATAAGTTAGGCAAAAATTAAAACAATATTTAAAAGTAACAAATAAATGTACTTATATGACTTATTCATTTTTGCAACAATCATTTTTATACGTTTTACTATAATAAAAAATAAGTTTTGATCAAAACTATAATTGTTTGCATATAAAACTATCTTTTCAATTAACATTTGAAAATTTTATAAAAATAAGACCCGTTAAGTATTTTAAACACTCTATGCTTTCATGTGTTTAAATATGAAGTAGTTATTAAATTACAAAATTACACTTTATTTTTATAATTTATAGAGATGGATTACAACTAATTAATACTAGCTACAGCAAAAATTAAAGCCAATTAACTTATTAAGTACAAGGTTGCCAAATGGGTTTTTTGATTTATTTTCCACGCCTTCTTAATTTCTTCCAGGTTTTAAAAATACAAGGTTTTTAGTCCATCATTAGTATAAATTAAATTTCAAGTATAATTAATGGTACAAAAAAATTTAAAAAGTATCGTAATGTTCTTTTAAATGTTGTTTATAATAACAAAAAAAAAAAATAATATATGTTCATATGTTTTAAATTTTTTTTTTACTTACTAAAAAAATTGCTTAAGATTTCAGGTTTTTCCAGGCTTTTCAATGAATTTTGTACAAAATTTCAAGTTTTTCAGGTTTCCAGGTTTCCAGGGTTTTAAAACATGATCATAATCAGTTAGATCAATATCAAAAATTATTAATAATAATTTATTAATAAATATATTAGTAATTAATTATAAATAAATGACTGGCAACAGTTAAAACATGATCATAATCAGTTAGATCAACATCAAAAATTATTAATAATAATCTATAAATGAATACTATTAATAATTAATTAACTGGCAGCAATTTCTAACATTATCATGAAAAATAAATAAATTAATAATATAATAAATAACTAAACATATTTATGACAATTAATCAACTAACTGGCAACAATTTCTAACATCATCATAATCCGTCATGTCAATATCGAACACAAGTTCTTTGCTCACTGGTTTGAATTTACCTGCAGCGTACCTCTTGTGATCCTTGGGCTGTTAAAAAATTGTTTTATATATATTGATACACTTAAACTTTAATGATTTTTTTTAGGCTTTCATTTTTCTTAGTACTCGTGGTAATTAAGTAGATTTATGTTTTGAAGGTGAAAATTCATTTATTTTATGTTAATTGTACGCTATATTTATTTATTTTATAAATATATATTTTATTTTTCAAGAAACTTTTAGTTATAAATTTTTAATTATGTTTTAGCTTTCAACTAACTAAAAATGTAGTGTTATTTTAAGTCGTCATTAAACAACAAAATGTATTTTTAGCGAGTTTATAGTAAAATCATCACGTTTTTAATGAGCCTCAAAAGTTTAACAAAAGAAAACGAATTCAGTTATAATTAAAAACTAATTGTTGAGAAATGTGAAAAAAATTTTTTTTGTTTTAAATGTTATTAGTATGTGAAAATATTACTAAATTTTGTAAGCCAATAAATAAAAATTTTGGAAAGTATATTTTTTATTCAACAACAGTTATTATGACAATCATATAAAAACATTTTGTAATACCAGTGTAGGTTCAAACTGTATTTCGCTTTTAGTATAATAAAACATGAATATAAAACATATGCTGATATGCAATTAATTAAATATTAATTTATTTGTGTATTTGATGTAAAAACTTTTTTATAAAATACTCAACAAAGAAGCATACTGCAAAGTATAAAACAGAAGTTTAGACAATCAATTTAAATTATATTATATAAACAAGCAAGAAGGTTATAGATAGCTTAAGAATATGTGCATACTTGAAAACAACTTTTTGTAATAGTATAGTATTACTAACATACAAAAAATCCAACATATGTATTAACAATCCTAAAAAATAAAGGGCTTAAAAATCTTTATTAGTTTGAATTTACAAATTTCATAAAAATTATGAACAGTTATGCTCAAGTAAAACACTCGTTGACTATCAAAAAAACTTGACAGTATAACACTTTTTAATTTTAAAAATAAGCAGCGAAGTATATTTTATCCAGTCGCGGTAAAAATGACACTACTTCATAATACCAACAAACCAACAGGCAGGTTGTAGATGGCGCCGATGTCGATCTTGTGGGGCTGCATGCTGATGAGTTCACCCTTCAGTTCCTTCTCGCTGCTGAACGACTTGTACCTGAGGTAGATGTCGTTCCTGATGGTGAACGAGAACTCCCGCTTGCCGAGCGAGTCTGTTGTGATTACAAATGTGAAAGTTTACGAGTAAAACATGAAATTTCGTAACATTTTAAGAACAAAAAATTCAAATAAAAAATTGACAACTGTTCAAAAAAACATGTTTTTTTCAACAGGATTTTTTTCTGTTTTCTGACACCTGTAGAACGTGAGAAGTTTAAATCAAAAAAGTACTATTCCAGGTTTGAATGATGGCCAAATTATAGATATTACAGTGAATCACTTTGGTTTCAGCACATCTATTTTATTAACACATTTATTATAACAAAGATCTCATTAAAATTATTGTGGTTGTTACAAGTAACTCAGTATTAACAAACAAGCATAACATGCTACATACATTTACAATGTTAAAATAAGAAAATGTTTATCAATCCTAAAATAAAAAAAATTATCTGCTGCTGAAAAAATATATTGTAAAAACTGCTAAGACAGCAGTTCGTTTTTCAAATGTTAATGATTAGAAAGATGAAATTGAATACAAATGTTTTTAAGTTTGGCTAGTTACTAAATTTTTGAAACTTAAGTGAGTTACTTCAGTTTTAGCAATGTCTTCAGTCTTTTTTCAATTAAATTTAAAACTAGCTCTTTTAACTATGAATATGATACTTTATCTGGTGTTGAAGAATAAATTTGTTTACAAATTATTTTGTTTTTATTTTAATTAAATTTTATCCAATGCTGTTTAACATTACATTAGTCTTAAACAAAAAATTTGTACACAAAAAGTTTAAAACAGTACAGAAAAATACTAAGTTCAATTTAACATAATTTTCTATTTATTAACCGTTTTTGTTTTTGTAATTGAGCCACTTGTAATAGGGCCCAATGGGGAACAGATGCTTGTAGTAAACGGGAAGCAGTCCCTCCAGCGATGCAGGGTCATACTTTTGGTTTGGGGTTTTTCCCTCGACTGGGGATTGCAGGCTGGTTGGCGCCATTTTTAAAGAAAAATTATCTAAAAAGCCGTTAGTAAAAACAAAAAAATAATAAACAAGTGCTTTGATATGTGAACTATATTCCAAATATTAGAAGTTTCATTTAAAAATTATTAAGTTTTTATAGGAATGCTAAACTATTCAATTTAAAGTATAAATATCGTTATTAAACGTATTTAAGTTTTATTATTAATGAACAACTATTTACTTGATTTCTATCTTTATTGTTTTCAATATTATTAAATCAATTAATCAAAATCATTTTATACTAACTCATAATGAAAAGGAATGAATAAAAACAAAAAAAAATCTAAAATAAGTCGAACACACAAACTATATATCGATCTAATACAGTTAGTAGCAATAAAAAAAGACCCCTTATTGTACATTTACGTGTAAATATAAAAAAATCTAAGCAGCTGTACAAAATAATTTTAAAAAACTGAAGTTCGAATATATCGTTGTTTATTGAAGTATAGTTTTCTAAAAGACATAAAATTTATCAAAAACGTATTATTATACTTATAGAGCATTAAAAAGTGTGTCATAAAGTGTTCAT
Organism: Thalia democratica; assembly: GCF_965202585.1. Classification (NCBI taxonomy): domain Eukaryota; kingdom Metazoa; phylum Chordata; class Thaliacea; order Salpida; family Salpidae; genus Thalia; species Thalia democratica. Next base: position 28,913,739 of record NC_139168.1, on the reverse strand, counting down.
GTAATTAAAAGCGTGTGTCTTTTGACAAAATACTGTTTACAAGACACAAAATTAAACTCATCAATAAAAAGGATTTGTTATAAAACTTCACACACACACACATATATTTGTACAAAGATAATTATTCGTAAACGACACAAAACACACAAGTTTATTGCAAAACACTATATATATATTTTGGAAAACTAAATGTCACAGACGAACGCTAAAAAGTTTCAAGTATTTTTTCCAAGCTGCATTGAGAACCCAAATTATGAATCCACTCACTCAAAGATGACCAAAGACGTCAGTTCTTTAAAATATCAAAGAGCCAGGACTCCTATCAGATGCTCGCGAGGAGAACAAAAAGATTCAAGTAAAATCGTGTGAATTGTAAAAAAAACTTGGATCAAAACGTGGGTTCAGAAGGCACTAGCATTGCCTCAAAAAACAACAAATAAAAACCCCAAAGATTGAGAGGCGCTAACGGACCCTTTAACATTCCTCCCCTTAGTTCTCCTTGTCAGAGCCCTCGAGGGAGCAGCGCCCACTAGAGGGGGTCCCCGGTTTCATGTAGCACGCCCTGCACGTTGCCATGTACTTGTCCTGACTGCCAATTACCTGAAAAAGTTAAACTAAAATAATTGCTTAGTAAGATGCTAGCTGGTTAAAAGTTTGGTAAATTAGTTAAGTTAGATTGAAGATTTTTTATTTGTTTGATACATGTGTAATGCAAATTAATTTAATTATTTATAAAATAACATTATATTCAAATTAATCAACATATAATATTACAGAAGAATATACTGTCTACTATTCTATATGAAATAAAGAATTGTGAAATCATTGACGTCTATAAGTATAAAACTCAACTAAAGTGAAATAAAACTACTGACCTCAACTTCGGTGTCATCGGACGTTCTCTTGGTGAAATGGGCCTCGCACTTACAGTAGTTGCACACGGCAGACAACTTGACCACACTTTCCGCGTACGGAACCAAGTTCAGTATGTTGTTGAAGCCCTTGCGTTCGAAAGTGCCGTCCAAGGCAGCTACTATCACCACCTGATGGTATTCATAATTAATGTCAAATATCAATAAGTTAAAATTGCTAAAAATTATTTCAATTGTTGTATGTGCTAAAAAAGAAATCTTACCTTAGTAGAGTTTCAATACTAAACTTGTTAGTTTTATAACTTTATAAAATTTACAATTTCATGTAACCACAAAAATATTTGAAGTCTCTGGAAGCATAATGATTATTGTGATAATATTGAATCTAACAGCAAAAAACCAACTTTGCCCTGGTTATTTAAATAATCAATTTAAAGTTGTTTAAACAAACATTTAATATTAAGTTAAGTAATTAAAACAAAAACTCAAGTATTTAAGGTTTACAATGATTAACATGATAAAATAACACATATTTACAACAAAACAACCAACTTTGCCCTGGTTAGCCATTTTTTCACTGAACTCCACCACATCGCTGAAGAACTGCCCCTCGTCGATACCAATAACCGAGCAGTTCTGAACTTTCTCCTCGCTGATGTTGCCGAGCTTCTCCGTGCTCACCGCCTTCCAGCAGTTCCTGTCGTGGGTGACCACTTCTTCCGCTTGGGAGTAGCGGTTGTCGCGGGCGTACTTCACCATCAGGCAGTCGTGACCGGCGATGTCGTACCTGGGAGTTGTGATTAAAAATATCATGTTTTTACTACCGTTGGGTTTTTATTTTTAACATCTTAATATTGGGGTTGCCAAATGTTTTGGAAAATTTTCTCCAGGTTTTCGAAATTGCTTTTAATAGTACACATTTTTGGGTATATTTTTAGTTTGAAGTTAAGGTCAAGGTAAGAAACTGTGTTAAATGGTATAAAAACATTGAAAAGATACTCCTACTTTAAATGTGTTTTTTAATAAAAAATTTTTAGATGATGACAAACTTTATTCATCTATATGATAGATATTTTGAGTCAAGTTGAAATTTTACTACTTGACATGTTGAAATTGTTAAAAATCTCAGGTTTTTCGTTTTTTTTCAAAATTTTTAACTTCCAGGTTTTTCCAGGTTTCAAGGTTTTTTGGTAACCCTGTATTATATGTTGACAACAACTGAGGTTTGAAAAAATTGTTATAAAGGTTGTAAAGTAAATAGATCAAGGATGTTTTACTTGTTTGAGATTTTGTTTATTAAATGTAGTTTGTTACGGCTGAAAGTTTTAATTCGGCGGAAACCTTGTAAAAAGTAGAAAAGTTAAAAATATTTTTAAATAAACAAAATAACAAGTTTAATCTTTTTCATAAAAAGTGTTATATTTAACAACTGCTGGGTGTTTATTTCTAATATACTTGAGTACATTTAAAATATTATCTTATTGTATGTTAAAAATAATAATTTGAGGATATATATTTGTTAGAACAATTTATTTTTTTATAAAAAAACTTAAAAATAATTTTGTTATGTTTTTTATTAGTAATGTATGTTTGTATATTGATATTGTAAATGGAAGTATTCATTGTGCAAAAATGTTGAAAAGAAAAGAAAAATATAACAAATATAGTAAAATAAATCAAACAAGAATATTATATTTGTTTTGATAACCGTTGAGTTTTTATTTTCTAAATGAAGTTTGTTACAGTTGAAAATGTATTAATATATAAAAATAATAGCTTAAGTATATATATAAAACTTTATTTTAAACATTGCTTTTTGTACAATAAATATTTAACATAAGCTTTTTATTTTTCTAACTGTTTATTTTAGATCACAATACAGAGCTATAATCATACAAATTTTTCAACCTTCTGACTCTCCTGATCAACTCCGTGGACTTTCCGCTGAACATTGGTCCGAAAATGATCTGAATTTCGCCGCTCATCAGAGGCTGTCTGGGTATGCGTGGCCAGCTTCGGTTCATGTTTGTTTATTATTGCTTTTATTTAAATAAAACTGTTTGAAAAATGTTTTATTGTCGTTTTGTAATGGTTAAAATTGTCGAGTTTGTTTTAGTTATAACTTTTTAAGAAAAATTTTTCAAAGGCTTAAACTGTGTAGCTATAGTGTATTATAAAAAATACTATTATAAATAATTCAGCTGAAAATATTTTAATTATATTTTTGTTTAGCTGAATGGTTAGCTTAAAATATATGATTTGTTCAAGTAGAGTTTGCTTTTTGTTTATTATAAGAGTTGAAGAAAAACAATTCTACTTTAATGTTGTAAATTAAGTTCAACACAAATAAAACTATGAAACTTTGAAAAAATTGCTACTAGAAACTATTAAAAAATATTTTTTATATTTTTAAATTATTGATTAGCAAACTAAATAAACATTCAAACTATTTATTAAACTGTTAAATTAACATGTATAAATAAATAAGATAAAAAAAAAACTGTTAAAATTTAAGGTATAACACAGTCTTCTCAAAAAAAATATTAACTCATTCCTTAGTATAAATAGTACATAAACAAAAAACAAAATTGGTATTGTTAACTTAACTTTGCTGTGAAATAAGAAAAAAAAACTAGTACAAAAAACTTTTACATGTAAAAACATTTCTTCATATACATAAACCTATATAAATACTTGAAAAATCAAAAACAATTTAATGCTTATATTTAGTACAAAAAGTGATTAAAACATAGGTTAGATTGGTTTCCAAGTAATTTTTCTCATTATAAAGTTTCTAATAGGATGTTAACAAGCATGTTAACTTAAAAACACTTGCTTAATTAGAAAAGTTCTGTTTATGTTAAGTTTACATACAAAAGATTAATTATATAATTTTAAAGGGTAATAAAAACCTGTATATTACTAAGAAAATTTCACAAATCATAATATCTAAAACTAAACTAGTAAATTACCATGTTAAAACAACAAGTTTAACATAATTAATAAACTTAATCTACTAACACAATTATAAAATTGGAAATATGTTTGAAAATTTCAAATAAATCTTTGATAAGTACAATTTTTATGGGAAAAAAAAACTTATAGGTCTGACAGTTGCAGTACTATAACTCTAAGTTTAATGATAAGAAAAATAATATAAAAATAGCATTAACAAAATGTTTTAACAATAATTTTTTATTGTATACATGATTTGCTTTTTGATACAATGAATTAATCAAACTTAAGAACTATCTCACTAAAAAACTTGTTATATATTGCTAAACAATTTTTATGTTTTTTTCAAATTAATCTTAAGGGCATTAAACAAGGGGTTAATTACTATTTTAAAATTAAAATCATTTATTACATAAAAAGCTAAGGTAATAAGTGTTTTTTATTTGTATAATTTCAAGTAACGTTATTGATGTTTTGTAAGTTATAAACTTTTCCTTCTAGTTTTGTGGAAAAAAATGAAGAATCTATCCATAGAGAAAAAACAAAACAAATTTTATAAAATAATATTTAAATCGGTATAATAAAATATAATATTAACAAATTAAACATTATTCTTTATTACACTACCACATGTTTGTGTGTTAAATGTAATTCAGGTGTTTAATTTGTTACTATTATATATTCCAATCAACTTGTTTTGCTCGGATCTTTGTTTACAAACACTTAAATTTATACTTTTTAACAGTTATAAAAAAAATATCCAGTTTATATACATTTTTTGATACAGAGAAAGAAAATTGCTTTCGAATTTTTTTTTGAAAAACAACTTCAACAGATCCTAACACAGCTGTTAGGGCAAATATTAAACACAAAAAAAAATTTAAAAGTATTTTTTAAATATAGTTTATTTATTTCAATAAAAAACAAGTAATTAATCATAGTACATAATCAAAAATACTTTTGTTTATAACAAAGAAATAACTAGCAAGTTTTTTTTTCTCATTAGTTTTCCATTATTTTGCTAACTGGATAAAAAAAATTTGAGTCTAAAACAAAAATAAACAAAGATCTGTAATTTAAATACTAAACTTAATGATTATTCAAAGGTAATATTTGGTAAGCATAACCAGTTTATGAACATAAAATTAATCAAATAAAAACCTTAAGTATAAACATTTTTTTTAACATATTGATGTTTAAATTTATCAAATAAAAGTTTACATTTGAATTTGTAAATCAATTTTACTGTCAATAAAAGCTTAAGTTACTTCTTTTGAATAAGTATAAAAATACACTTATTGCGTTTTAAAAACTAGTTATGCACAACAAATATATGTTATTCTTATACTTTTTTAACATGTTGCATAAATAAATACTGTTATAACCACAAAACTTTAAAATATTTAGGAAGTGAAAAGAATTCATATATGGTATAAAACAAGCTGATTTATCAGTTTTTATTAAAAATAAAAAATAAATTGCTAAGAACTAGAAAGTTTTTCTCTTTAGTTTTTTGCTAATTAAGACAAAAATGCGGAGTAGACAAAAATTTACAGTGACCTGTAATTGGGATTATGAAGTTTTTTTTTTGAAAAATTAAAATAAATACATGTAACAGAATGCATAAAACTATAAAATTGTTTACAAAAAAAAATCAAATATAACTGTAGTGGTTGATTTTAGCAATTCCAAAATCAATCTTAATTACAGGGCTGCCACTCTTTGAAACAAAAAAAAATTGTCCTGAGTGACCTTAAACTGTCCTGTGTCATCCTGAGTTTCAAATCATTAAAAAAAAAGTTTTTTTTAACTTTTTAAAGTAAACTAAGATCAATTATTTTGAGAAAATTGGTAATAAAATAATTGCAGCTAAATCCCATTTGTCCTGAGACTTAAAAAAAAATTCTGAGTCAGGCCAGGGTTGCCACTCCTTTTTTTTTTAATTTTTTCCAGGTTTTAAAAAGTACATATTTTTGAGTCATTTTTTAGCTTTTAGGTAATTTCTATTTAAGAAACTGTGTTAAATAGAATAAAAACATTGAAAAGATACTGTAAAGTTACTTTAAATGTATTTTTTGATTAAAAATAATCTAATGAATACAAAAAAGTCTTGTTTAAAATTAAAAGATAGATTTTTTGTGTTAAATCGAAATTTTACTACTGAAAATGTTGAAATTATTAAAAATTCCAGGTTTTTCCAGGTTTTCTTCAAAGTTTCTGAAATTCCAGGTTTTTCCAGTTATTTTTGCCTAAATTGTCAAATTCCAGGTATTTCAAGGTTTCCAGGTAAAGTGGCAACCCTGTCAGGCTAATTTTTTTTAATTCAAAATATCATTAGCTGTCTTGGGACATCCTAAGATTTTCAAAACTTCATCCTGAGTATGTGGCAACCCAGTAAATAATAATAATTTAATTTCAGTCTGAAATTCTAAATTAAAAAAAATTTCAATTTTGCTAAGTTAGTATATCAATAACAATTATAATTAATTAATTTCACAATAAGTATTAAACAACCTTAAAAAACTCATCCAATAAGTTAGGCAACAACCAGCATTTTTAGTATGTAACTTAAACAATAAAAAAAATATTTACACACCTTCCATGTAATTAAGTAAAAATTAATTTTACTTAGTTAAACTAAAAACTAAAAAGTATCATATTTCTTTAAATAATAAAATATAAATGAAGGCAAATCAATAAGCAATTTTCTACTAAAATACCATATTTCCCTAATTGATTTATTTTCAACAACACTAAATAATTTTTATTTATTTTTAATTAATTAATTAAACTAAAAAAAAATTTACAGTAATAAACTAGTTATCAATATCAAATGTCTAAAATACCAGCATAATACTTTATTTAATCAAGAAATATATGTGTCTTGACATCATACAGCTTAAATAAAAAATTGCTTCACAATTTTGATAAGTGAAAAAATTTGTAGATATTAATTATTAATTAGAACAACTATAAAGAACAATTTATTACTAAATTAGGATCAAATTGAATTTAAAACTTTGTAAACTAGACTTAAAGTAATGGTTTAATTAATTTTAATTAGACTACTTACAATTGGTTCATTAGAAGTAATTAATAATTATTTGTTTTTAGATATTTAATAGTTTTAAAGATAATTGTGCTTAATAATTAATAAAATTCTTTAGATTTTGTTGATAATCAAATTACTCATAAAACACTATTTTTATTATTAATGGTTACAAAAAAAAAATCCTGCTCATTTTTAAAGAAACACATATTCTAAAATTCTTATTAATCACACCCTAGTGTTCTTTACTTTTAATTAATTAGTTCACTATTTTTTAATTATATAAAACTTCATTTTCAAAGGAGAATAAAATCCAATAAGTTCTGAAAAACCCATTTTGTTGCTTTTTCTTAGTTTTGTAGAAAAAGTAAAATAACAAGTTGAAGGGGCTTCAAAACATGTTAAAAACTGCTATATTTTATAACTATCATGCTCAGAACAAAAAAAATATGTACACAACTTCAAATATATGCTATGGTCTTGTACTTTAAAAAGCTTGAAATTATGATAACATTGTGAAAATCACTTTATAAATGGATATAAAATATGATTTTATACAACCAAATGAGAATGTAATTACAAAATTAAAATATTGTAATAGTTGAAAACAATTCTTTTTTTTTAATGATCACAACATAATGCACTAGTTAATGGCACTTAGGTCATGGGCAGGGTTGCCACTTTTTTTGTAATTTTTCTCCAGGTTTTCTCCATTTCTTCCAAGTTTTTGAATGTACATGTTTTTTGTGTCTATTTTTAGTTTAAAATCAATTTTAAGTTAAAAAACCGTGTTAAATAGTATAACTACATTGAAAAGATACTGTGAACCTACTTTAATGTGATTTTAATAAAAAAAATGTTGATGATGACAAAAATTTTTATCTTTCTGGTATATTTTTTGTGCCAAGTCAAAATTTTACTACTTACATGTAAAAATTGTTTAAAACTTTATACTTTTTAGTGATTTTTGCTTAAGTTCCAGGTTTTTTGTTTAAATTATGAACTTTCACGTTTCTAAATTTTTTGATGACTCCTGCATAAAGGAATAAGGGCATAGAGGGGAGGGGTAAGCCATGTTTTTTACAAGTTGATCTTATTTTATAGTTTTTACAAGCTTCAAGTTGCTTTTTACCATTTCTAAAATTCAAATTAGTTTTTGAGATATGAGAGATCAAAGTCGGTGACCTCAATAGGTTCCTAATGGAAGGCGCAAAATAAAAATGCAAAAAAAGTCCAGTTCACTAAAAATCTATCTCCTCCTTCATTTTTTAAGCAACCTTCAAATTTTCACAGAAAGTGTATTATTAAATTTTAAAAGGATTGAATGCAGGAATTTTTGTAGTTTTAATAAATATTTTTTTTCCTTTTATTTATTAAAACCACCTTTTTTTTTTGTTTTTTTTTTTTTAATTTTTATTTTAATATTTTTAAAATTCCAATATTCAAAGTCTTTTAAACTATAATAGGAACTTTTCCTGAAAGTTTAAGGTCTCTAGCTCAATTTTTTTAATTTCTGAGAAAATTGACACAGAAAAATTTGCAGTTTATATGTTTGTATCGGAAACCTTTTAAAAAAATTACAATATCTTAAACGTTGAATATGATTTATTAATTCTTTAAAAACTGGCTTGTAGTTTGTACTTCAAGCTTTCATATAAAATTTAATGTTATTTTTAGTAAAAAAAAATGTTAGACTCTCCCCCCTATGCCCTTTTCTAAAACTTTAACTTTTTTAAAGTAAATCTTATTTTGTGTAGGTTTACTAAGCTACAAGTTGATTTTTACAGCTTTCTTAAATGGAAATCATTTTTTGATAATAAAAACAGTTAAGATTCGATACCACAATAGGTTTCTTATAAGATGAAACAGTGAACAAATACAAATCATTAAAGAGCTACTTTCTCTTCTGCTTTGAAGATAAACAACTCAAATTTTCTGAAGGTGTTTCTTGCAATATTTTAAAAAAATCTTTTGAATAAAGGTTTTATAATTTTAAATAAAACTCATTGTGACTAATAACAGAATAAAAGTCAACTTTTTGTTTGTTTTTGTAACAAAATATATTTTTAGTTTGGTATTTTTTTAATTATTTTCAACAAATTCTTTTAAATGTTATAAAGATTAGATAATAAGTTAGAAAAAAATGTTCAAAATCTAAAGAAATTAATTAAAACTAAAGAAAATTGTCTTTTATTGCTTTCTTTAAAAACCTATAAAATTCTTAAAATTTAAAAAATTTTATCCAGAAATCTTCTTTGAACTTTAAAATATGGAATAAAGGAACTAAAAGCATAGTTAAAATTGTAAAAATTAATTCCTTAAAAAAGCTTTATATCCCTTTCTTTACTACCTGAATTATTAAAGGCATAGAGGTGTCAACTTTTACAAAAATTAACATTGACTTTTATATGAAAGTTTAAAGTATAAACTACAAGTCAGTTTTTACAAAATATATTAATTTTTATCAGTTTTTGAGATATAGACATTTTTGTTTAAAGTTTCCAATACAAACATATGAACCACAAATTTTTAAGGGTCAACTTTCTCAGAAGTTTAAAAATTCATTAAAAATCTATCTCCTCCTTCATTTCTGAGCTAGAGACCTTAAACTTTTGGGAAACTTTCCCTTTAAAATTTAAAAAAACTTTTAATGTTGGGTTTTTATAAATATAAAAATATCAACTTTTAGACAATATAAACAAAAAAGATAGGTGTTTTATTTCGAAAAATTTACATGTTTCAAAATAAAAAATAACTCTTGCATTAAATCAATTTGAATATTAGTAATGGACTTACTGTGAAAATTTGATAAGATTTGTTTTTAAGATTTGTTTTTAGTTTAGTTTCGCCTTCCATTAGAAACCTATTGAGGTTTTGGGTTCTATTAAGCTCACCAACTCTGATTGACGAACTAATGTTAATTCATTCTAATTTGCTTACAAAAAACACGGCGGTTTAAATGGCTTCCTGCACTGTGGGCTGGTAGTTGTTGCTCCTCAAGACTACTGCTTCCTTGACAGGGATTTTAAATCTTGAAAGTTACTTTAAGTTTTGTTAAGCGATTAAAACCGTCTGATAATTCACATTTACTGTACAAAACAAGATCAACTTGTAAAAATCACTTAAATTTAAGAAAAACAAAAATGTTTCATTTACAAAAAATCATTTCAATTATATTACACTATAATTAAGTGTAACTTTAAAAACTTAATCCTGGAAGATTTTTAATTAATTTTAATTATTATACTCATAACAGTAAGAGTATATATTCTAGGTAAATTAATTAGAGCTAACTATGTGCACTAATTTAACTATGTAACTACATTAAAACAATTTAATTAAGTACTTGACAGATTTTCTTTACAAACCCAAGTTGCACACTCCAGTTGTGGCTGTAGGAAGTGATTTTCAAATTCAAAAATGTTGCCAATTCAAATGAAACAATTCATGTGGAAAACTTTTGTTGTTTTGAAAAATTAACATCCCGCCTCAACTTGGCACCAAATTCGCGCTGTTTTGATTTTGGCTCTTTTTGTTTTTAAAGTCAGAAGTGTAAAAGAACGTACAGAATAAAACATTCAAATATTGAATATATACTACAAATATTGTTTTTTTTTATGTGATTTTTTTAATCGAAATATATTTCAAATATACTTTAGATAAAAGCTAAGTCTATAAATCGTCATAACGAGTCGACAAGTTATTTTAACTTAACTCGTTCTAAAATTTTCCCATCTGATCATTTCAGTAGAAAGCAAGTAAACATACAATAATCTTTCCAGTTTTTGTTAAGTGCCACTATTTAGTTTGTTTTCAAAGCAGAGCCCTGCTTATAAATTAAATTATCTAAAATATTACAGCTCTGAAACTTTTATTTTTTGCACTTAACATGTTAAAAATAGGTAAATGGCAGTCTGAGTGTGATAAAGAAAATAAATTGCAATCGCAACAATACAAAGCTTCAGTCATAGAAACACTGCCTGTATGTTCCAAGAAAGTCAACTTTTAGGATAGTATCCGCATTCTGTTCTTTTGGCCACCAATTTAATACTTATCCAATAGTTTTTTTTATAGTTGTAAAGTAAAGTTCAGTTATGTGTATAGGAAAACAAAGTGTTAAAATAACTATGCTGTTTATAAACTGTCCTAGTCAAGCCGTTAAAAAACATTCAAGTGGTGTGCGACTCGACAACTGAATTTTTTTCGTGCATTAGGACCTAGAAACTTATTTTTTGAGCGCTTTCTTTTGTCATTCAATAAACAAATACCGTATATAAATTTAAACAATTTTATGTCAAAAAGACATACTGATTTACAATAGAATTTGATAAAGTTTTTATATAATGATGTAGATATGATATCGTTTTGTGGTATGTAGCCTGATGAGTGAAAATTCCTTCTATACACCAGGTCTTTTAACTAAATTTTTGAGTTTTAATTTTTTTATTGTGTTCCACAAACTGAATAACTTACATATTGCTTTATATTATTTCCTACGAATGAACTTTAAGTGGCTTAAATTAGATAGAGATAAATATTTTGTAACGATTGAAAAAAGTTCGTGCAAACTAATGTTTTATATTATCTTAAAACTGTCAAAAGAAATCCTTACTTAATTATAGAATAAAACAAAATTACTGTTTTTATAACCTCTTTTTTATAACCTCTAGTACTACTTTAACATTGTACAAATTGCTTCAATTAAAAAAAATTAAAAACAAGTCTTATAGTAAGTCATTGAATTAGAGACCATTTTATAAACATAAATTAAATAATAATTGGTGCAAAGAAAAATTAGTAGTAAACAGAAATTTATTATGCCTTCTAAAAATCATCAAAGTATGAACAATGTTCAAGATGTTTCTTTTTAATTGCTGTTTGTAAAAAATAAAACACACAAAAAAAAACATAACGAAACATATTTCAATTTAAACTGTTTTCGAACAGTTTTAAAAGCTTTTTTATTTAAAAAATTATTTCAATTCTGATTAAAAAGAAGAAGTATTGAGCTAAGTTATTTACAAATAAAAAAGAAAAACTACAACATATTTGCGTCTAATATTTACATTACCACAAGCACGAGTTTAATATTATCTCTCGGTCAAAATACTTTTACTGATTAAACTGGTATTAGTTTAATCAGTTGTGGTGAAGACATCCAAACTTTTCTTTTTTTTTTATGAAACCAATACTCAATTCCACTTCACGACTATTTGAACTTCTGCTTAAAGCAAAAAGTTGAAGGTTTTTGACTTAAAATTTGGGATTTCAGACATGTATGTTTTGATTATTTCTATCTAATTAGTTTCTGGTAAGAAAAAAAAAAGCACTCTGTCGCCGCAAAAATCTTGTTAGTGTTCGTAAAACTGCTATTTTATCTAAGTTGTAGATGATTGTACTAACTTAACTTTGATTTGTAAATTAGGATTTCTAGAACTAAATTAAGTTGATAAAAAAAAATAAGTATGACTATATTTTGTTAATAAATTACAAAAGTAGCATTCAATTTATATCGAAGCGATTAGTTTACAAAGCGATTTAAGAAATATGATATCTTAGGTAAAAAGTACATTAGATTAATAATTATTTTATATTTGTATTTAAACTTATTTTACTCATTTCAGCGTCAATAAAAAAATGATAAGAATCGATGATAAACACTTTAAATCTATGAATTGCTTATTAAATATATATATATAGCTATAATATATTTGACGATAAACCAAAACAAATTAAAAGTTTTAAGTTTCTATAAAGCCTAATTAAGGTTTAAAAATGTAATATATTAAACCTAAATTATTATTACGAAATACTTTAGCTGTCTTATATACTTATGAAATATTATATGTTTTGGTTTTAAGAAAACAAATAGAGAGATCTCAACTACTGGAGGAAAAGTAAAGAATTTTTTCTTTCAAAAATTTATTTTACAAACTAAGTTTCGGTCAAATACCTCGTCAGTGCTTAAATAAATCTTATTCAAATAGAATTTCTATTTGTTATTTTTAATTATTTTTTTTAAGAATAAATTTATACTTATGAAATGCTTAAATTTTTTTTTGCTAAATATTGTTTGTTCAACAATTAAATAAAATGTTTAAATACAATTATTATAATTGTAAGATGTCGGTTATAGTCAAAATAAAAGAATTCTTTAACTATTAATTAGTTTAATATAAAGAAGAAAAACATTAATTCAATTTTTTGAACAATTTATTTATTTTTTAATTATTACTATTGAACGTTTATAATATTGAAACAATTTTTAACAAGTACTAACAATAACAAATTGTATGTTTTGTAAGAAATTCAAGTGACTAAAGCAAAACTAAACAGTTAACAAGTTTAATTTGAAATATAGCTGGTTCTAAAATTGTCGAAGTAGAAATATTCTCAATTATACTTATATATTGTGTAAGTAGTACATATATACAAAAATATTTTGCTAAAATAATTTGTACATTGTACTGGTCTTAAAGGTATTATGAATGAATAATTATTTTTCTAATGTTTAGACCAGCGGTTCTTAAACTAGGGTAAATTAACTTGTTTTAGGGGGTAAATATTCTTTATTAAAAGCTATGTAAATCAATATTTTAATTTTTATTTTTATATATAAATTAATATTCAACTGTAATTTTTTAGAGTTAAATGAACTCTTTAAGTTTTAGTATTTTTTAGATTTAATAAGCTTAAAGTTCAAAAAATTATTATTTTTCCCAAAATTCGATACTATTTTGTCATTTAGGATAAATTTGGTAATAATCTTCCAGAAAGGGTTAAAAAACGAAAAAAAGATTAAGAATTGCTGGTTTAGATTCAAATAAATGTTGAAAAATTTATTAATATAATTTAAAGGAAACTTTAAGAAATAAAAATTATGTAATAAAATTTTTAATTTAAGTAGGAACTGTTAAAGCTTAATTACTTTTAATAACTGTTTTTAAAAGATAAAATTTAAAACAGTTAATGTGTTTTCATAAAACCAGTATCTTTAAACTGCAAAAAGTAAAATAATCAATATAATATTTAAACACAAAAACTATAATTTGTTTAAAACTAACTATTCGAAACTTTAGCACTCATAAGTTATACAGAACTAAAACACTAATTAAAAAGATACTTGATAAATGATAGTTGAACCTAAGATTGCTTTATAATAGTTTTATTGTCAATAAATAATAAAATAAATTAGCTTTGTATATAAAGTTGTATTAAAAAATTTAAATTTAAGTATATCTAGTAAAATATTGAGTATTAAATATTTTTCTGAATATTGATTTATGAAGTTTAAAAAATAAATAGATGTAGTATCTTATCAATTCAGTGCAAATAGTTACAATCACAATTACGACGGCATTAGCCATACTTGAACATAGACATTTACTTGTAGCCTTTTATGACAAGTTACTTTAATTTTGTTAGCTATAAGTTTTAACAAAATCTTAAAATCAACCTAAACTCGTATGTCATATGTGTGTAGTTTGATCATATTTTAAATAGGTTGTAAACTGTTAAACTTTTTATTTTTTGATAAACCTATTATAAATTAAAAAAAAAAAAATTATTGACTAGAATTAATTTTATTTCACCAAATAAATATTGAACAGCTAAACATAGCATGTTTGAACACTCTGCAAATATGACTTATTTTTCTTTTAGTTAATAAGAAATTACTCTTTTTTTATCTTTGGTAGACATAATTACGTTCAAATAGCAATATGGATGTGAAAGGAATAGTCGACGATGCTCCAGCATTACTTGTTACAATGCTCATGTTGCTTGTGGTACTCTGGTGCATGCGAGAATTTGTTGCTTACTTGTACTACTGAGAAGAAAAGCTCGAACGATTTTTTGGTGTAAAAGCTCTGTTACGTGTTCATGCTTTCTTATTTGAATTTTTATCTAATATAAAAGCCTTAGTAATAAGTTTACTTTATTTAACATATACAATATTTACTTAAATATTTTTTGTGATAATATTTGTATTTTTATAAACAAATATGCTCTTGCTTTGATGAATGTGTATTTTACATTTGATTTCTCATTTTTGTTTTTAGCTTCTACTGACCAAGTTACATTAACTATTTTGTGTAAACATAAAAAGTTTTGTTTCATTCTCGTTTCGATACTTTATCGATGGCAATAAAGTGTTCACTATAAAATATTTTTAGTCATTTAATCTAAATGACAACTGCATTTCCATTTTTAGTAGATATAACTTCAAATAAGATATAAGTAAACTATCCTCTTTTAAATGTAATGTTTACAATATTGGATGAAGAACAATAAAAATTAGAAGTTAATAATAAATTTTCTTAAACTTTAAGTATATATATGGCTCTAATTTCGAAATTAAGTTACAAAAAATGCATAAAAAATTTAATGAATCCGGGCAAATATGAGATGATCATTCGAAGATTACTTTTAAAATTAATTGTAGTTTTGACCTATGCATATCAATAAGCAATTCTGAAATATTTGATAATACCAGTCTAATAGAAAGCTATATAATAGTAATGAAGCTTTTTCTTTTATATAATTATCTTGAAAACGATAATTTCAAATGTATTTCCAAAAAAGTTGTTCATTGTATAGTTAAAACACTAAATAAGTGGTTTCTACCGTATGCACTTGTGCATAGTAGTGTTAATAAAAATTGTTTTCCTTTTCACAGATTTATGCTAACATTAATTTTATAGCCATTTTCGCCCAATAAAATTGTTTCAGATTTTAAATCGCAACACTGCAATCATATTAAATTCAAAAATTTTTTGACACTATTGAAAAGCAAACATATGAAAATTAAAAAAAACTAATGATCCTGAAAACATTTGTGTATAAATGTATTTATATAAAAACGGTCTCCTTGCTTGCAAAAGCTTCTGTACCAAAGGTGTCCACTTAACCTAGGATCCTGAAAAAAAACAAGGAATTCGAGAAATTTTGAAAAAAAAAAGGAAGAGAAAATCTGCAATTTTAAGCAAAAATAACTAAAAAAAAGGAAAAACCTAGAGTTTCAAAAATTTTTTTATATTAATTAATGAACTTTCGATTTAACCCAAAAATCTATCATATATTTAAACAAAATTTTTGTCATTAAAATTTTTTTTTTTATTAAAAACTACATTAAAGTAACTTACAGTATCTTTTAAATGCTGTTATGCTATTTAATACATTTTTGTTACTTTATGGTTAATTATAAACTAAAAATAGCCAAAAAACGTGTACTTTCAAAAACCTGGAAGAAATTAAGAAAACCTGGAAGAAATTTCTAAAAAAATAGTGGCCTCCCATAGTAACCATGTTGTAGAATCTCATCAGTTTTTAAAAGTATTAAGTAGTATTTAATTAATAAAATAAATTAGAATTTATTGACTTAAATTATTAATTTTATACTATTTGGATTTGTGTGGAAATTACATTGAACACAATGTATCTCCCTAAGGCAGGTTTCTCAAATTTTTTTCAAAAGGCTTAAAATAAACTAAAAATGCTATGGCCCCCTCCAACAACATGATACTCATAAAACTAGCATAAAATACGCCTAAAACCTTTTTTTCTATTAATCAACCAACTCCAGAATATATTATGTAAGTTTCTAATTATGACCTTGTGGCTCCCTCTTTTACAGCTTGTGGCCCCCTAATTTTCCATAATATTTAGTATAAGTTTCAAAACTACCATAAAAACACCCAAAACTTTTTTTTACCTCTTCATTATCAACCCCAAAATATTTAGTGTAAGTTTCAAATTGTAATTTCATGGTTACCCTGTGGCCTCTTTACTGCTCATGCAACTACTTTTGGGAAACCCTGCCCTAAAGTAAAATAACTGTTTTTATATAGTTCAATTAAAATAGCAAGCTTCAGCTTTCTGCAACATTTTGGTTTTCAATCTGTTTGATCAGCAGTAAGTTTTGTATATTAAGAACAATATCAATTAAGTCTATAATTTTTTTTGTTAGGTATTTGGTCTCTAGACTGTATACAACTTTTATTTGAATCAAGTAGAGTGCAGTTTTAAGCCAGAACCTATTTTTGCTAAGTTACTGTGCATACTGTTAAAAAAATTTGTTTATCTATTTTTGAAGATCATTAATTATTAGCTGCTTGTAAGTTCTATTACCTAAATTTAAATATATAGTTTTAAACAGTTTTGATCTACTGGTCGAAAGTAATAGTAATGAAATGGGTCAATTTGAAATTAAGAAACAACTTATGCTGGCCTTTAAAAGTAAGTATACATAATTACATAGATATAAATGGGCAGTAACTTTGCAAAAATAAAGTTCTGGTTTTAAATTTAGAAAAAAAAAACAAAGTATGGAATTAAAAAAAAATATTAAAGTTCTAGTTGAAAACAAAAACCTTATTGTTTGCAAAGTTACTGCAAATTTATGTATCAAAATGGTATACATACTATTGGTTTTGTATATATGTGGTATAGTATTAAAATTTTAAGTTGATTAATACAGAAGTTATAATGTCAAAAAACAAAAAAATATTTTCAAAATCTATGCTTTGTTTAATTGATTTACTAGAAGTTATAGTATGTATAAAAATATTTTAATTATATATATTTGTATAAAATTAAGTTATTTAACTTGATAAATTAAATATTTCACACTGAGCCCACCTTAAGGGCTTTATTAATAAAAAAGTTTTCGCATTAGCCCAATATGTAGGCTGTGTCTCAAAGAAGCAACAGCCGTTGTATATGCACTAAAAGACAAGAGATGCCTAAATAAAAGAAGCGAGTTTGTATCGTCTTGTAGACATATAAAAAAAACGCTTTTAAAGTTTAACAAGTTTTAATTTCATCTTAAAATAATCTAAATTTCAATTTGTACCTTAATTTCATCTTTATCTCTTTCAATTATCTGTCGTAATATATATTTACTCACTGAAGTTTTATGAATTTTCGCCAGTTTATTGTCGATTGGTAAATTAATTTTTGCACAAGCCGTTTTGCATGATTTTTGATAGTTTCAAAATTAAGTCATAATCTATTTATGCTGAATTTTTTAACTTTCATTTGTGTTTTGTTTTGTGCTTTATTTTAAACTTGTTTTGAAGCTGATGAGTGCATAGGCACAAAACTCGAGTCCTTTGAGTTTTACATCTTGAAATAAACTTATATATATATATATATATATATCTATATTTATTATATATAGTTATTAATTATGGTATATATACATATCATAATTAATAACTATATTAAGAATATTAATAACTATATATACAGTAACTTTGCTAAAAGTTAGGTCCTTAATCTGTACTGCACTCTAACTTTCCTCCGTTGAGAAGTCTATAAAAAAACTGAAAAAATCTAGAAATTGTCCTTATTGTGAAAAACCTGGAATTTTTGAATTTAAGACAATGAAAACTTTGATATTTTACATAAAAATTACTATTAAATGCAAAAAAAAATCTCTTTTTATTCATAATTTTTAACTTAAAGTATTATTTTATCAACATTTAAAAGCATTCCTTTACATAAGATTTAATTTATTGCTAACAAGGAACAAAAGTTTTTGCAACCTGTAAATTTAAACTGTCTTTTAATAAGAGGTGTATTTTAGCCTGCACTCAAAGTTTTATTTTGATCAACTTAAAAAACATTATTAAAAAAAAAAGTTTTTGAATTCATACTTTTTTATACTAAAACTGGTATAACCTTATTTCTTTTTCAAAGAATTGGTAAAAAATACATTTTATTAAATATATTAAAACTGTTATATTTTAGATTTTTTCATTAAGCCTAACTGAATAAACAGTTACTGGGCCAAGTTTCCTGAAAAAAGTATTTATATGCATTAATTTGATGTTTATTTAACTACATGTAAAATAGGTTAGGTTTGCTGCAATGTTTTATTTTTCAACTTTTTTTTTATATTGCAAAATCTAAAAACAGGTTTAAGAAAAATTTAGAGTCTTAATTTACAGCAAAAATATATTTTTTTATTTCAGATTTTGCAGCATAAACACTTTTGAAAATAATTGTTATGTATAATTTAATGTAAGTTAAAAAATATGAATTATTTTGCTTTATTCACTATAGTAAGATAAGAAAAAATTATAATTTTTGTTCTACTAAAGTAAATAAATTGAACTTTATATGTACAATCTTAATAATTTACCAGAATTATTTAATTGAGAATAGTTAGTTTTAAGTTGAACACAACAAAATGAGGTTTCTCTTAATTCTGACGGTATCACTTCTTATCATCTATGGTAAGTTAATTTTTCTGTTTAAATTTATTCATTATTAAAATCATATATATTTAATAAATATTTAAATGATTTGTTTACTACAAACATATGTTTTGAAAAAATTTAATAACTACCATTACATTATATTATTAAAGTGATGACTTTGTTTTAGCTGTTTGTCGGAAATACTTTCCATAAATACAAGTTAACCTACAAGTTGTTAGTGTTTCTATGTTTTAAAACTTTCTTTTGAAATGGATTAAAAGGCAAGTTTTAACTTTATTAATGAGTTCATCTTTGTTTTTTGGTAGTTGTTGAGTTATGTTTTTTTTGGAAAAAAATCCATTATTATTATTTTCAAAAAAAGGACAAAATATTAAAAAAGTGTAAGTAATTTGAGAAAATAGATTATCAAAACTTGTATTAATCCCAGTCTATTTTAACTAAAATTTAATTTATAAACTCAAAAACTAAGTATTTTTTAAAAAGTCTGCAATTCTTAGCTTAATTCCTAATATCTAGCATTTACTGGAAAACTTAGCAACACTAAACCAAATGTAATTTCATATCATTATATTTAGTAAAGTATAAATATGTGGTTAAAAATTGTTTAAAGTTCATTATTTAAGCAAATCTTAAAAATATGTTATTTTATATAGACTACTTTGTATTTGATCTTCAATGATTTTGGTTGACATCTAAATTCGATGACCTAATATAGTATTTCATTTACATTATTAAATTAGTTTCCAGTTTTTTCAAGCATAAAACCACTACAAGTGTAAAAATTTTTACTTTCATCAAGTCTAAGTCTTGTTGTCAAAACAAAAGAAAAAAAAATGTTGTAGAAAAACTTTTAGTAATTATAGTTAATTTGGTTGTAAAAATCTGTTTATATGGGGAAACTTAAAAATAAGTTTAGCTTAATATAAGTTAAAGTTTTTGTAAGAAATTTATTTTTTTTAATAATAATTTATTTAGTTAATAAACACTAATTAAAGTAATCAACAAACTTATGATAAAAAACAATCAAATTACTTATAGCCATTTTACACTCAAAATATTTTCATAAAACATAAGAAAAGTTTTAATCATTTAAACTTTTAAACAAATTTGTACTCTTATTTAAGTTTTTTAAGGTACAATAATTTGTTTAGAACTTTTATATAAAAAGTAGTTTTAATTTTATACTTAAAAGTTTTGGCAATGTTTCCACACGTTGAACACAAAAAAAAAATCAAAACACTAAAAAAAATTAGTATAAAAAATACCCTTTGGTCATCAAGTCGTACACCACCTGCTTAAGTTAAAACTATAATACGCCAAAAAAAAGTTAACAGTCAAAACTGTCTAAACTCTGATTTTAAGTTATCTAAATTGAAAAATTTGACATACAAGCTTATATTTACAAATCAGGTTGCAAGGCTGAAAAGCTGGAGTTTCAGTCACCAAAACTTGTAAAGTTTGGAGAAACTGCCTTGTTGAAATGCGTTAATAACTTGTCAGCAGTCTCTGACCTGTTGAATGCTGGTTGGACCGCGAAATGGAAAGTCACTGATGGAAATGTAAGTGTTTCAAAATAAAAATATTTAAAGTAAGTTTTCACTTCTTTTTATTCACTTGAAAAAAGATTAAAAAAGTTAAGACCTGTGTTTTTTAGTGATAAAAAATGGATATTCACTTTTAGATTTTTGTTAGTGGTATGAGTTTTTTTAATGCATAATTTTACAAATTTTTCTTCTTACAAAAAAATAACTAAATTTATAAGCCCTAAATATGTAAATAAGTAATATTAGGAACAGAGAGTGCAAATTTTTTACTAGTCTTTGGTATACTGAACTTTCCTTACTGAAATGACAAAATTTATAACTAATAAAAAAAAGAACTGAAACTAAACTGTTTTATGAGCTTTAAAATGTCAGTCTAACCCACTGAAACCAGAGTAACAAATAAAACAGTACTTAAATTGGACCATGTGTACTTTCAAAACATTTTGAAAAACATATGTTTAATGATTATTCATAAGAATTTAGCTACTGACTGAAAGTTTTTACAACTACAAGTCATACAATGTTATTGCTTAGTTTTTTGAGCTGTAAAAATGTGTTAGTTTTTGGACTACAAGATTCTTGTTTTATCATAACTTATGGCTTAAAGTAAATTATAAATTTTCAAAAAATACTAATTTTTAAATTTATTGTCTGTGTTAATAACCTCAGTTTAGTTATTAAAATCTTTGGAAATCACAACCAAAGTTATAAATTGAATTATAATCAACCATTAAGAACTCAATTAAGATATTTTGATAAGTAATTAATTGATTACAAAGTTGAAACATTTGTTTTTATTGTAATTTATTGTACATAGAAAAAATAAACTATCATAAAAATTAAGTTTCTCCAACTTTTGAAAAAAAAACAAACAAACTTAATGTTAGATAGTATTATTTCTTATGTATGGTAAGTTTTTAGTTATTGTTAGTAATTTATAATTAAAATTTAAAATTGTTGACTTTTAGAATATTATAATGTAATACACACTTGTACATGTTATTCAACATCTATTCATACAATATTATTATTAACAATTTTTTGGACATTTTTTTTGTAAACTGAATACTTTTAAACAGGACACATCATTAATTAATTTTGAGAAAAACGATGCGGCAACTGAGGAGTACAAAAATTCACCTGATCAGTTCAAGGGCAGATTTGAAAGCAAAACTATTATAACTGGAGATGGTGAGTGTTAATATTTGTTCTCAGTTTTACTTTATTAAATGCATAGTGATTTGAAAGCAGTTTTGTTTTTAATCAAGTTTGTCCATACCTTTGTTTGTATTCCACTTTTTTTTTAAAGAAATACGTATCAAAAATTTTAGTGCACTTTTTAAAATAGGAGTAAAACTTTACATTGTAGTTGTAGAGAGCTGCTAAAAAACCTGGAAATAAGCAAATAAATATTTTCAATTATAAAAGGTGTTGAAATGGTAGCTACACTCGCAAACATTACTGCGAGCGACGAGATCTTGTACAAGTGCGAGTTTGAAATTGGTAAGGGCTCTGAAATGTTCAGTTACACCGGACAGGGCTCCTTCAGAGCGTTCCACCAGCCTGAAGTTGCGGTCAACAACGTCAACAATCCGCTCGACCTTGAAACTTCTGTTGAATTGGGTTAGCTGTTTGAAAATTAACAATTTAAAAGAGTCCTTAATATTGTTTTTTGTCTGACATTAATTTAACTAGAAAAATTAACTAAGAAACTAGTTTTTCTTATATTTAGTTTAAAAGGGCTCTTAATAATGTTTTTTGTTGTTAATGAATTTAATAAAAAAAAAATTATTTTTTCTTTTATGAACTTATATACTGAAGTCTTTAAAATTGTAGAGCTGGTTTTTTGTTTAATTTAAAGCTTTTTCTAGTTTGTATTGTATAAATGTTTATACTTTAACAAGTAATATATTAAATATTTTAATAAACAATTTTTTTTTCTAAATCATAACTAGTTATAAAAATGGATTAATAACAAATGATTCAAGTTAAGCTTATAATTATAACAAATAAGTTATATTGCTTCAGATAACGGCACAGTTGTGATGGAGCCAGCCACAAATGAAGTATTGGTAGCAACTTGCACCATCACCAACGCCTACCCGAAACCCATGGCTATTTCGTGGTTCTCAATTGATGGTATGTTCTTGTTAAATTATTATTTTTTAAAAATGTTTTGACTAATTACAAAAATAATTATATTGAAGTGTTATAAAAATTGACTATCATCTAACAGTTTCTTTAGTTTTTTTGAAAATCCTTGTAATCAAAGCTACGCTTACACAAACTTAATTTGAGTTTGCTAAAATTAGATAATATACAATAATTCCTAAGAATTTGGAGAGAAATGGTTAAAAATGTAAAATAAAACTTTTCTTTTGTGCACACAAAATTTTAATAATATTATCTTTTATTTTTCATTGTGATTAGCATTAATATCATGTAAAGTGCGACTACAGTTTTTAAACACATTTTCTGAGCGCTGTTTAAACTTTCCGCCAACTTCAAGACACGACGAGAGGCGGTGTTGAATCAGCGATAGAAGGAGATTTCATGGATGAGGCGAAGTTCGTGCAGAACGCAGACAAGTCGTGGAACACCGCAAGTGACGTTTCCCTCGCACCCGACCTGGGCCTCCATCTCAAGAGGCTGCAGTGTCGCGTTGATTTGGGGTACGGGTACAAGAGCGTGGAGAGCGGCAGTCTTCTTGTCAATCGTTAGTGATTAACAATGCATAATGTATACACAAGTATAAGTTTTGATATTTACACAAAACTGTTTTTATCAGGTAAATTACTTATTTGAAATGTATACTATTCAACTTTGTTAAATATTGATATATAATAGCTTAAAAAATTAAAATTTCACAACTAATTTTAGTTTAGTTATTTTAACTGCAGTCAAAATGCATGTCTTTTATACAAGCCAAATACAACTAGCATTTTTTAAATTTATTTTTTTAATTTTTTAAATTTTTTTTGTTGTTTCAAAAAATTAAGTTTTAATCGAAGAATTGTCCGAAACAAAGTTTAACTTCCAAAAATTAAAACAACTAATGTTACTATATTTATTTTTTTTTCAACTAACGTGTTACTAAAACAAACTAATATGCTAACCTGCAGACCCGACAACTGACGTGAAATTGTCAGTATCAAGAAAAAACGTAAAAGAAGGGAAATTATTGCAGGTTTCATGTAAAACCGATGGATATCCATTGATTGATCATGTAAGTTGGGTACAAAATTTATAAAAAAAAAACTGCGTTCAGTGATTCATTTTCAATTGATTTCTTTAAATATGTAAACTAAAGTTGTTCAAACTGATAATTCAAAAATTGTTGTTTCAGATGTTGTAAACACTTATAGGCGTATTTAATCAAAAAAAGTAGGTAGACGTGCGAAACGAAAAAGTAGTTTTGCTAATTTTGTTTCAGATAAACTTGTACAAAATTGACAACGGTGAGGAAGTGCTGATCAGCGCGACCGAGACGGAGTACGAGCAAGCCGTTGTTTTCGAGAAGAAAGCCCACAGGAGCGACAGCGGAACATACGTGTGCAGGGTGGGCGGCATTGAAAAAGTGGCGCGCGTCGACGTACAGTGTTAGTTGAAGTTTCGTACAAGGTGCAGTGTTCGTGCGCGTCAGGCTAAGTCAGTTTTTTTGAAAAAAAATTGGAAAACGTCAGGCTAAATCAGTTTTTTTATTTAAAAACTTGAGAATCTCAGTTTTTCTCAGTTCGAATGCTTGAAAATTGTTGATTAAAAAAATTCAGAAATCTTGAGAAAAATTGAGGTGTTAATTTATTTCTAAATAAAGATTTGGTTATTAAATTCAAAATCAGTCAGTATTTGTAAAAATAAATGCTTAATTAGGTGACTGTAAAAAAGGAAGAATAAACGCGTTATATCTAAACACACAAGTAAAAGCTTGCTCGGATACCAGCCTGGTTTGGTGTAAAGTTCTTCTGTGGTAAAGTTGTAACTTTTGAGTTAGTTATAACTATTTTAACTTATATTAGAAACATACTGTTAATATAGAAACTTTATTTTACTATCTTTTTTTTTCCGATTACTCAAGTCAGTTAAAACAAAATTTTACATTAATTAAAGGATACTTCGCTAGCAAATGAAGATTTTAATGCTAGCAATGTAACTTTTTAAAAAAAAATAAATTGTGGATAAACAAAAGACACATTAAAAAATTAATAATTAAGAGGAAACCGCATATTATTATGTCACAATATGAAAATGTATATTTTCAGTTCTAGACATTAGCTAGCATAACCAAAAATTGTTCTAGCTTATGCAAACTTGTGTGCTTTTAGTTTGATAGTTCAGGAGCAACAATAAACGTCTCAACTTGCATCTATTCTATTTGAATGTCATGTTTATTATAGCTGATAATCTCATTAACATTATGTAGTAGTTTATTATTTAAGAATAAGTTCACGAGTCAACAAACTTGTACTTTAAAATGCTTAATGTTACTCAGATTACGACGATCAAGTGGTGATGAAGCCTTCCACGACGGACGAGCTGACGGTTGGCGACAGCATCGAAGTATTCTGCACTCACAACTCCCACCCCCGACTAACCGTCATGATGAAGAGGCCCGGTGGCGAATGGCTGGCTACTGAAAGTATGTTTACTTATGTAGTGTTTATGTTGGTTTTTTTTAAAATTTAGGTTGAAAAATGTTTTGAGTTAGTTTTAAAGATAGTTGTATGAAAGCAAACAATGTGCTTTTTTTAGTGTTATTGTTTTGTTATGAAATTCTTTAAACTCTTTCTTAATTTTTTTTAAATATTTGCATATTTAGTATACGTCTGAAGTTTCAGTCTGTAGTAAAATTATTTATCAATAATCTATTTTTGTTATAATACCCAAACAGCATTTATTAAAACTAGTGTTTATTAACTGGTCAATTATTTTTACATGAACAACATCAGGGGTTGGCAGCCATTTGTAACTCGCGGGCCAATTTTCCGAAGAAAAATTGCTGGCGGGCCGCACTAAATTAGAAAAAAAACCTTAGAGGGCCACATTTATTTAAAAAATGTTGTAGTAATCAGTATAAAATTATTATTTAAGATCAAAAATCTGATTAATTGAACAATATTAGAGCACTAATGAAGAGTATTTATTGAATTAAGAGCCTAACTGCAAGTTTTTATTAAAAATTCTTTAATTTTTACTGTTTTTAAAATGTATGTTTCTGGCTGAAAAGGAGCTTGCGGGCCGCAGCCTTTAAGTTTGAGGGCCGCATTTGGCCCGCGGGCCGCACTTTGTCAACCCCTGAACTACATAAACTTTTAACTTTTATTTGAAATATATAATATAACCAATATTTATTTTAACAGTTTAAAACTAACAAAACAATGTTTCATTCCTATACTTGCATATAGGAGATCCTCAGTTGTTGTAAACAGGTCTTATTCATAGTTGTTTTGTTAGTAATAAACTGTTAAAATAAATATTGGATAAAAATCTTCTTTAAGACATTTAAGTCGTGAACTTTAAATTGTTTAATGTAAAACAAGTTAAATATTATATGTAATATAAAAAAAATCAAAAGTGGTCTTGGACTTGTTTTTTTCTATGACTTGAAAAAACTTGAATAAACTTTATTGATCATAAGTTGTTAATAAAGCTACTATTGACTAATTACTTAAGTTAAGTTTTATTTTACTACGAAGCAACCATTGTATAGGTCTTAACCATTAAAAAGTACACTAAGTTTTACACCACTTTAAATTGCTTATTATTAACCTTCATATATTTTATTAAATGTATATTTTTAAACTATGATATATTATATATATTTATTTTTCATATATATATTTCAATCTTTAATGAGATAATTGTCTTTGTCGAACTGGTAAACATAAAATACAAAAAGTTGGTTACCCTACTAATATTTGCAACAGAATTGGTAGTACTATACGGTCAGGCAAAAGACAGTGGCAAGTACCAATGCAAAACGAGTTCGAGAAAAGTTCAGATGTCGACCTACGACGTTCAGTTCACAGATTCGTGCAGGCCTCAAATGCAAACCAATGTGAGTTTTATTACATTTCTACTTCTATTATTTATTTTTAAACAAAACATCTTCTCAAGTTAGTTTTATTAATAGAATATCAGCTTAACTCTGTATAAATTAAGTAAACTAGAATTGATTTAAATCTGTCAAATAAATAATATACTTGATGGTTTCGTAGCTTGATGTTCCTATTAAGTTTTTTGTTAGTTATAGATAAAATTTATCTGATTTATTTTCATAAAAAGTAATATTTTTTGCTACAGCTGACCAAATCGAGCGAAGGCAACTTTGTGGTGTCGGTCAGCTGCACGACGGAACACGCGAATCCGCCTTGCGACATTCAGATCGGATCGAACGACGGCTTGCGAGTCAACGATCACTTGCAACGACAAAACTCGCTCACCAAGCAGTTTGTTGTTGGTTCTAACGGAATGTCCACCATACCCACTGTTAGTTGTTAATTGTAACTTAAAACTAAGAATTTTATAACCGTGTAATTTTTTTGAAGTTTTCTTCATACTATATTTTTTTAATATATACGCAACAGTTGTTATTACACTACTTAGAGTTGAATAATGATTTTATCTATATAAATTTATCTATTTCTCATCATTGTGACTAAGTATTTTCGGTTTATTGACATTTGTTTCAAGTTAACTTAACTGGAAATCATCTAAACTTACTTCATATTATCTTGATGTACTTTGTTTAATAGTTCTGAATTTATTAAAAGGTATTCACCTCAACACATAGAATTAAAGTCAACAAACCTACCGAGTAAAATCGAGTGTCTAACACTGTTTGCTCAAACTTTCTACATAAACTGTTTAGTTGTTTATATAAAAGTTTTAACACGTACAATGGTATTTGTTTTGATATTAGCAAAAGTTTTTTAAATGAAATATATTAATGTATATAAAAAAGTCACTTAAAGATTAAATTTCAAGTTAAGAAAGCAGTTAAGAACATTAATGCCTTATTTAAGAAGCTTGTGAAACTCATTTTTGATTTTATGTTAGTTTAAATAAAAATAGTAAAATAACAGGTTGCTCAGTTAGCAATGTAAAATATGAAAAAAATAAATAATAATTTAGCCCCATATGCCTTTAGTCTTAATGTGTGGTATTTCTAAATTTTATTTAAAAGTTAATAACAATAGGTTTCTGTTTAATCTAAAATTAAGAAAAATAATTCATACTAATTTTAAGTTTAAATGTATATTCAAATTTTCAAGAAACTTAAACTTTCTTGAAATTCTTGGTAATAAATAACCGAAAACAATCACGTTTTCAGTTTTCATGCCACGCTTCCAATATGTTGGGACGAAACGTAACGGAGATCAGCGGGCCAAATTTACCAACGGAGGGAGGATCGTCAACTCTGATGATCTTTGTCATCATATCGGTGGTGACATCTCTACTCGTCGGACTTCCGCTCGCCTACTACAAATGCTGCAGTTAGTCAATACTTGATGTTAATTAAACTTTATAACCTGCTTCATATGACTAGTGCTTCATACGAATTAATTTTCATAAACAGCTTCAATTCTTGTTTTTTAAACTTTATCTTTAAGCTACATGAATAATTTGTTTTATTTACATTGTGAAACTTTGAAGAAATAAGTAATGAACTATTTAAGATAACTTAGTTTCTCCTAATAATTCTATACGTAATATAAAGCTATAATTGCTTAATAACCTAAATAATTAACTTAACTATTAAGTGTACATTGAAAAGACATCTTTGCAATTTAGTTGTAGAACCTTTCATATACCTACTAACTTAGACTAAAATGTGTATTATCTCTAATATTAATAGTGTATTGTTGAGAGTGATATTATCAAGTTTGTTTCAAAGAGAACAGTACTTTAGTTTTGGCGCTAATGAAACTACTAGGACTGATTGTCTTGCGTTAGCCTGATAGTTTGCTTTATTATTTCCTCATTGTTATATAAAGTCATAATAAGAATACAAAGCAATCATGTATAACTGTAAATTAAATATAATTAGGTATATATATCAATGTAAATGTATTCTTCTTATACTAATATTTGGTGATGATCTTGAAATACAAATTCTTACATGCAAAAATATATTGTATAGTTTTTTGGAAATATTAATTAATCTACCACATAAATAAAGCCATGTAAATAACTTTGTTTAAAATTCAACTAAAGTCTCAAGTTAGATTAGAGCTTCCAAAAATAGTTTTTACAACGGCCTCTTTTATTAAATATTGCCGCTTTACTGTTAATCATCAATTTACTTTTTTGCCGCCGTACTAGTTATTAACCCCTATTATATAAAAACGCTCTTCTTGAGAAATCTTAATGCAGACATAGTATAATAGATAGCAGCATCCACACAACTAATCAAGTCCCATCTTGTTTCCCCTACCCAGGCACATACAGACAACGTTACAGACTGACCTGCTGGCTGAGAATATATTTGCATTGCATGTGCAGAAACAAGGATCGTCATGTAATTTGTCCCTGCAAAGACGATTACGGAAACATCATTTGCTGCTGGCAAACAGGTTTAAATGTTTAGGTCTTCATTGGAAATCTTTAGTAGTGATATTGGACTCAATAAGTTGTTTAAAAGAAGAACATCTCTGTTTTGTTTTGTTAAAATGTTCTTTTTTAACCCGGTTTCATGTGAAGATGTTTTAAAACTTGTCTTAACCTGAAGTTAATAAATGACTGTTTCAAATTAAACAATTGATATAATTATCATTTTTGAAGTTTTTATAATAATAAGACCCTAGAAACTAAACTTTTAAATGTTTAAAACAAACAAAGGCTGAAAAAATAGCATTAAAACCCAAACTTTTTTTTCCTTTTTTCTCCCCGCAAAGGAAGAAGAAACACGGAAGACACTTCGAACATGAATTTCCAAAGAGGGTATTACCCGTCTCCCGAGGACCCCGACGCTCCCTACCCGCCGCCCAGGATAACCATGCGGGAGCGGCTCGAGTGCTACATGAGTGGGAGGAGGGTGGTGACTCCCCCGAACAGCTACCCCTCCTACGATGAGGACACGAGTACTTACGACGACGGCGAGGTCACCCAGGGCATGATCGATCGCCTGAACGAAAAGTTCAGACGAATGTGGCCGGATGAAAGTAGCAGAATGAGTGGCGAAGTTGATAAGAGTCCTTCGAAACTGGATGGAGTTGTTTCTTCCAATGCGGTCAAAGGCTCAAAAGGAAATGTGCTGAGCTGTTCTGACGGACATAAAGGTGGAGTGAATCGAAAAGTGAAGAAAATGATGTCTAAACACAATAAAAAGGTTTGCCAACAAGTTGAAAAAAGTTTTGTAGAAAGTTGTGATGAAGGTTATTTGAGAATTACAAACAAAAAACGTATTATTGTTGATGATAAATCAATGGGTGCAGAGACTGACAATTTCGAAAAATGTGGAGAAAAAGCAACTAGTTCTGATAAGAATGAAAATGATAAGTGCGTACAGAACAATGGCCTAACTGTTATAAGTGATGAATCTCTTAAAACACAGGCTAAAAAAGTTGAATGTTCTGAGCAAAATTTAGTAATTTCTAATAATAATAATGTCGACGTAACTCAAAAAGTTGAACAACTTGACTGTAACAGGGCTCATTTTTTTGAAACTAAAAACGTTATTAAATCTTTTGAAAATAAGGTAGGTTACTTTCTAGAATTAGAAAAGGATAACAGTACCTATTTCGAAGAGCCTGATTTTATA
This sequence comes from Thalia democratica, assembly GCF_965202585.1. Taxonomy (NCBI): domain Eukaryota; kingdom Metazoa; phylum Chordata; class Thaliacea; order Salpida; family Salpidae; genus Thalia; species Thalia democratica. Next base: position 28,883,335 of record NC_139168.1, on the reverse strand, counting down.
AATACAAAAAAGTTTTCCGTTAAGGTTAAAGATAAAGGTCGTTTGTCCGAAGATATAGACTCTACCGGCAACAAAAATGACATTAGCGCAGCAACCAACAATCCAAACCCTTCCAGCAGTATTAAAGAATTTTTTTATGAAGAAAGCATTTTAGACTGTTCACCAAGATCCAAAGGGTCTATTGAGAAGTTCAAAAAAAGTCTTGATAACATTTCGCTCACTTCCGACACAACCGGGCTGGTAACTGTAAATGAAACTGATAACTTTGACGAGTCAGTCCTAATTCGCTCCTTACAAATAATCAAAGATGAAACTCTAAATCTGAAAGACCGAGAGCAAAACCAAGACAAAGTTTGTTATAATCATCAAGTTAAATCTCCTATAATAACTCATACTGATAAAGTGACTAGCAAGGTTGAAACTCCGAAAGCTTCTTCAAATCTTATGCCTTCTTTTTCGATAGTTAGTGACAAAACCTCTGCTAACAACAAAGTCGAAATAGTCAATGATCTTAAGATTAAATTTGCTGCTATGAATGACAGTAGTTTTAAAAAGAGCCCAATGAATAATTTGGGAACTAGTGAGGAGGCGGGTTATGATAATCTTATGAGAAGAAAGTGTGACACAAATTCAATATCAAAAGTAAAGTCTCATAAACAAACTGATACGAAACTTTCAAATGTAAATAAACTGAGCAATATTGATAGGCACTATGAAGCTCTTTTTCCTGATGTTAGAAAAAACAAACCGTTAGAAGCAAAAGTATCGAACGAAAATCCTGATAAATTAGTAAATTTTAAAAGTATACCTGTGATTCGTTTACAAGCTCCAGATCAACATGTGGAAGAACTTACCACCCAAACAAACAGTAAGTTAGATGAACCGAGTATTGATTCCAACCAAAGTAGCCACAAGTCAAATGAAATTATGACAGAAAAAATAATGAGCAATAAAAGTTTGAGTGTTTGTAATTTCACGCCTGATAAAGGTACAGGTCCCGCTTTGAACGACTATAAAGTTTCAACATCTCATAGCATTACATCTTCCACTGAGAAACCGAAATATCGCACTTTCAAACACATGTTCACACCTTCCCCGAAACCGCACCAGAGTAGAAATACTTCAAGGAAGCTTGGCGGTATTTTTGGCAGGAAAAAAACCAGCAAAGTTGCGAGGAAGCCCATGGAGGCAAATTTTGAGTTTGTAGAAGGTTTGAGTTTAAAGCATAATATACGCACCTAACACGTATTAATGCATTTTATATGTATATTTATACCTCTGTTTATTTATATTTTTGTTGAGCACTAATAAGTTCATACAAAAAGACAAGAAACCAGTAAATTTGTTTTAAGTGTTGGTTGTTTTAATTTGATGTTTTTAATAAGGACGCTAAATAGCAAGTTTGCAATATTACATAGGTATATAGTTATCCGTGAGTAAAAAAAAATAAGTAATGTAACAAACAATTTAATGTGTTGTATAAACTATATGTATGTCTACATATAGAATTACAAAACCATGATTTTTAATTAAAGTAAACAAAAGAAATAAATAATATTATGCTTTAAAAATTAGTAATGTACTTAAATAAACCATTGATACTCTAATTGTACTCTTATTTATTACTAAATAATATAACTAACACTTTATTCAAAACTTTTTTTCTAATAATATTATAAGCTTAATTTTTTATTGACATTTATGATAAAGATAGATATTTACTTAAACTTATAATATTACTTTATTACAATTTTTTTTTTCAGAAAAACCAGCCAATGAAAGCCACATTAAAGGGTGAGTATTATAAAATGTTTTTTATAATCAAATATATTAAAGTTAAAATGCTTATGATTGCGATTAGAAATTCAAACAATATCTTTGATTAATTGCATTTAGTTTAATCTCGTTAATTAGTATCTGAATATTAATCTCGTTTCATTTATATATTTTAACAATATGTTAAAGTTATACTTTTGTGAGTATAGAAGCAATGAAACTAACATTACTTGATAAACTTTTATAATTTATTCAAGAAAATGGAGTATTTGTTTTAATTTTTATTTACATAATTAGTAAATTTGGTAAAAAGTTTTTAATTGTTTATTTCAGAAAACAATTGGATACGGCTGAAGTTGAAAAGTTATAAGCTGGAGATCTTGGTGTTAGTTTAAATAATTAATATAAACGTACGTACATGTAATAATTAAACAAATTTATTGCAAGTTTTATGAATGGCGTTGCTGAAATTCAAGTAATAAAACTTGTGTATAAAAAGGTAAATATATTTTACGTTAAAAATACATTAAGTTTAGTTTTCTTCAATATAAACACAGTTATAAAATGTTATGAAGCTATTTTTATTTTTAAGTCAATACTAGTGAAAAAACAAATACAATAGTACTACTCCAAACATCAATTTTTATTGATAAATACAGTTTCAATTCTATATAAGGTTTAACTTATTAAAGTCGTGTAAATTAGTCGGTTATTTAAATTGATGCATAAACAAATGTTTATAGATACAGTCACTCAATTGAAAACTATATATTCAAAGTAATGAAAAAGTTGATAAATGGGTTGTTTTGAATGCATGGGCTGTATATAAACATTAACATTATTTTGGCTACTTCTTTTAGGTTATTTTTCTTGAAAGATATAGCAGAATTTTGACAATATTTTGTGGTCTAACCTACTTCTAATGATAACGAAAATTAAGAACAAAGTCAGTTAAAAACTATAAAGACTTATATAAAGTTAACTTAAAGTAAAGATTTTTGTCTGATTTCGATTAAATATAGAGATGTTTACTTAAAATTTTACTAGTTTTTTCTTTGTTTTATAACTAAAACTATTTTTTACAGCATAATTTATATGAATAAAATTGTATAGTTAACGGAGCAGCTATTTAAAACAAATCCAAATAAAAACCTCTTTAAATCATTGTTATCATATATTGAGATTTTATATTTGAGATATAAAGTTAATTCTGTGGAAAAAATACTTAACAAAATTATTAACAAAGATAAGAATTACCATTATATAATAAAAACAAATGATTCAATAAATCAATTTATCAAAATCATCAAATCCAAAAAGTAGTCTGATAGTTTGATCCAAATATGTTTTTTAACGGTGAACAAGAAAATAAGTAAAGAGTTTTATTTAAATGTTTCAATATAAACCATTGATATTTTCTTAAATTGTTATTAACCATATGTTTGTTGAATCTGTTAAAATAAAGTTTGGCTCAGTTTATGTAAGGATTATCACTTCAAATACTTGTAGTATGTCTTCTGAATTTTTTCTCTATGCAACTTGTTTGTGTTAAGCTTTGACTTTAATAATTAAATTTTAATTATCCTTCCGTAATATCTAGTTAGAAATCAATTAAATTTGTATTTGAGCTACTAAACAAAATAGGTCATTTCAATTTATAGTTTGAAAATCTTTACAAACTGTAGAGTTAAATTTAAGTTAACATTTTGTAAATAAAAGTTTACTTTAAAACTTAATTAAATGTATAATTTTTTTTGTATACCTAACAGTTTATTTTATTTACAGGTTAAATTAGACATCTGAGCCCACTGATGGAGTTGTGACGTAATAGTTTCTATGTGACGTCATAGAAAAGTTTATTTAGGTTGAAATTGCTAGGTTGTATATTTCGTTACACATAGAAAATTTTGTGTTGAAGTTTTTATTAGGAAATAAATAATTTTGTTCACAGTGTAGCTGCCTTTCGCTTTCAAGTAAAAAATGATTTAATTCAAACAGTACTTGTTAAAGTATTAATTCTTTCATATAAAAAACTTTACGTTTTCCTACACGTGTTTTAGTTTAAAAAATGCTAAAAATATTATGTTGAACTTGAATAATTTTGTTTTATTTTTTTGTTCAATTATGTCTTTTTGTTTTCATTTTAACTTTTTCATAACTTTTTTGTTTGACTTAAATCCTGACATTTTATAAAAATTACACATCACCAAGATACACAAAAAAAAGTTCATTGAATTTTAAATCTGACATAAAGTTCAAACAAATTTAATCACTAACATTAATACATTAATATTTGAGTCTTTGCGATCAAATTTTATTTTTTTATTCAAATGTACTAAAGTTTCAAAATAAAGATCATTTCGTTAAAACAAGTTGTTTTGTTTTTAAAGTTATTAATCTAATATTTTTGCAACTTATATCAAACAAATGTTTAAGTTTCTACACTACTAACATAAAACTTTTATTTTATACATACAATATTAATTTAAACTTTACCTCCAAAAAGTTGCTTTAGAAAACCAAAACTCGGTTAAGCTGATGTCTTATGAAATAGTCTTTAACTGATGTAAAAATCATAAAATATTTTATAGCTAGTTTTAAAGTTTATTTTAAATCCATTTAAAGTTAATTTTTCAATTGTGAGAAGTCCAATAAAATTGAATTTACAATATTTTTTTTAACAATTGTGGTAGGTTTTTAGTGCTGTATACGTATAGCAAGGTTACCACAAATTTTGTAAGTTACAATGTTGTTAATACTATGCTGAATTATACTTGAAACTATCAAATTTAAAACTTAACTCAGTGGTCTCAAACTTTTTCATAAAACCCCTTTTAAAGAAATTAGAATAGCAATGACACCTTCAATAACATTTATCAACCCTTAAATACGTCTAAGACTTTTTTTGCTTTTATTTAAAACCTATAAAATATCCACTGTAAGTTTCAAATTACGGTCCTTTTAATAGTTACGACCCCCGCGTTAGACCCTTTGCTGCTTAAGAACCCCTAATATTGTAAAATGTGTCCAGAGGGGGTCATATGGCCACCTTTAGAAAACCTTGCTTTAGAATATATAATACAACTAAGTACGTTTTTATTTAGATAAAAGAAATAGGTTACATTGTAGTTATTAAGATTTGTTAATTAAGTTTTAACTTTACTTTTACAAAACGTTTGATTTTTTTTTTCAAGCATAAATAGAAACTAAATTTTGCCACACATTTCTATATTATTTCTATATCTAGCTACAAGAATAAAATGTATACTTTACTTTGCTGAAAAAAGCGAATCTAAAAAATCAAACATCAGACTTCAATTAGAGGCTAATATAGCTTACAAACTTTCATCATTGAGAAGTCTTAAACAAGTTAGTCAATAATAAAGTATTTTTGTATGTTTAAGAGGGTTTAGATCAGGGTTTCCCAAACTCATTTACTAAATCGCCCCCTTTTCGGTAACTTGAAAAAAAATCGCCCCCCACGATTTTACAAAGTAGTTTTTCTTTTAAGTACAAACTTTTGAGCTAAAAAAAGTTGTGTACGAAACAGTGGCGTCGCGTGGTATTTTTTTTAGGTGGTGAAAAATTAAAAAAAAAATCAATTATTTTAATAAAAATATATTTTTACTGTCAAGATTGAAAACAACTGAACTTTTGCTACACCTGAAGATAAGCTTTGCTTTTAAGGGCAAAGGGGGGATAAAACACTTTTTTCACAATTTGATCTTATTTTATGTAGTTTTTACTAAGCTACAAGATGCTTTTTACAGATTTTAAAAATTCAGTACATGTTTTAAGATATAGCCGGTCAAAGTCAAAGGCAACAGAGGTTCATAATGGGAGGCACAAACTAAAACAGTGTTTAAAAGAATGTTTTCGTTAGAAAATGTAATTGCGGGCTGCATGATTTAGAAAAATTACAAATAAGAAAATTAAAAAACTCGAGCAAAATTGTAATAAAATGATTTAGTATTATTGTGATCTATGAAATATTTTTGTGAACTGAAAACGAAATGAAAGCGTATATCAAAATATTAAATATCAAAAAAATAAATTTTGTTTATTTTGCACAAGTAGTTTTCAATTTACTTAGCGGATCAAAATTCGACTGGATCTGCGACTGGATCTAAGCCGTACGTTACCCACCTGAAATCTTAACTTAAACCTGACATTTTAATAATATCTCATATAACAAATTTCGGACATTTAGAAGTTAATACCAAGTAACTTATTTAAGCTGCACAAAATACTTAAATTACTTTATAAATAGGCTTTTTAAAAATATCTATACCAGAGATTAAAAAACTATAAAAAAATTAACAGTTTATTTTACACATAATGAAATAAATGTTAAAACATTATTTCTGATCTATTTAAAGGAAGTTTGACCGACTGGTTGATTATCTCACATGAAAAGTGGTTTCATCAACAGCTTCAGTTAATGCAGTAAATTTCTAATTTTAATGCTAAGATATATTGTAAGCAAGTTAGTTGTAAAGTTAAAAATTTAATTTTTAACTTTTTAAACTATTTTTTTTGTAGTAGAATACCATGAAATAGCATTTGACTTGGAATAATCTTTAGGGAACTAAACCTTAATTCTAACAATTTTTTTTATTTATTTAAATTCAAAAAATAATCCAATGTTTTACAGTTAATTCTGTAAACATAAAGTAATCAATTTAAAAAAACTTTTAAACAGGTTTAAATTTTGTTTTGTAACTGTAGCAGTCTTTTTGATGGCTTATTTAATTATGTTTAAAAAGTTTTTTTTCTAGCTATTAGCCTACAATAATTTAACAGAGGAAAATAGTGAAAAACTAAAAGCTAGTGTTGAAGTATTAAAATAAACTAAGTATATTCTAATTGCTAATATATATTGAATTCAGATGAAACAAAAAACAGTTGTATTAATAGTTTAAAACTCCTTATATTATAATAAACTTTTGAACAATAATAAATCAAGTTAGAAAATAAAATTGTGTTTAAGAAACTTTTAAATGAAAAAGTAGAAGTCATTTCAAATAGAGACCTCAAATTTATACTCTTTTAAAACCAAAAAAATCTTTTTAAAAATAAAAACTTTAATGGTTGTCAAAATATTACAATCAGATAATAGTTTTATAGTGATATAAGTTGTATACAGATTAAACTAGTAATAACAAAAACCTGTCAAATAAAGGTCTTCCAAACAAATATTTTAATCACTATGCTATAAAAACTTTTAGTGTAATGTAAAACAACGAATATCAACTACAAAATTAACCAGGTCAAAATAAAATTATTAAAATCTTTAAAACATAAACCATTTAATAAATATAGTAGACTTCCGCTTGAGTTCGCACTTTGAAAAAAATCAAAAAGTGCAAACTCAAAAAATTATTACCATATTTTTTTTTACAAAATGACAAATTTCAATATGTTATATGCAATGATGTTATGAATAAACATGAAATCCACTAAAACATCAAACAAACTTTCATTAAAAAAAATAGATCTATATAAGCTATTAAATATTATATATGTTATGTTTTATTAATATTTAGTTAGTAATAGACTTTACTAAGTTAAATTTAAGAAAATATAAATTTGCACTTTTTTTTGGGTAAAAAGTGCGAACTCAAGAGGAAGTCTACCGTAAATAATATTTATTAGGCATTATGCAAACCTGTTGTAGAATAAATAGCTTAATAAAGTTGTTATTATAAAAAGACTACTTAAATACAATACAAACTAGGTTTAATAAGAAATACTTCAAAAGATCAAATAAAATTAAAAAACTTCCATAAAATAATGTCTGCTACTGAAGTCTAATATAATGTGAAGGATGAGGAATATGACTGCTTGCAAGTTTTTCTAATCTAATTCTTAATTAGTAAAATAGAGCCTTAAGTCACCTCCTTTATATATCTAGATTAGACCTTTTGCTCAAAATGTTGATAACTGAACTTAAAGCTTTCTCAACAACATAGCTAGAAGGAAAAGCTATAAACAACAATCTAAATTCCTCTAAAATGATTGGATACTTTTTCCTTAGTTTTTGTTGAGTCCAAAAGCTTTCATATCGTTCTTTAGAAGAATTTACTTTAAGTTCAAGGTCAGTTTGTAAGTCTGAGAAGGTTTCCTGTAAGTCGTTTACTTCAAAAGTATTTGCCTCGAAGGCATCCATACTTTTATCTATATGATAGCTTTTTTGTGTCAAATCTAAATTTTACTACTTAGAATGTTAAAATTGTTAAAAATTCCAGATTTTTTTTAGGTTTTTTTTTGCTTAAATTGTCAAATTCTAGGTTTTTCCAGGTTTCTAGGTAAATTGGCAATCCTGTATAGTTTTATTTCTTAGTCTAACTTAGTGACTTTTCAAAAAGCAACTGGAAATATCATGAGGTGATAGTTAGTAATAAATAACATAAATTTTTACAAACCATTTATAACCCCAAATAACATATATGTCAGGTTATAAAATAGTGAGAGGGATTCCAATCGTCTATGATATATGTAATTGTTAAATATGGAAATATATAAATGAAAATATAGTATTTACTTGAAATTAGGAGTCATAAGCACTAGATTTTTTTCTTTTTTTTTCATAAATAAAATAAACTTTTTTGTTTAAATTTTACCTCAGGGTCAAATAATTAATAGCAAGCTAAAAATAGTAAAATAGCAAGAAAAAAAGTAAAAATCTTATGACAACCCAAAATTTTAAAATCGCCCCCTTTTCGCCCCCTTACTAGTTATCGCCCACCCTTTCGCCCCCTTACTAATTATCGCCCCCCAAAATTCTAAAATCGCCCCCAGGGGGGCGATATCGCCCACTTTGGGAAACCCTGGTTTAGATAATAATAGTGCCTTTTTCGTAACGGTTTTGCAAATAATTTGAAATTTCCAAATATTGTATTGGCATTATTTTAGTTGATTAAATTTTTAAATGTAATATTTTAATTTTAACTAATTGTTTTTTTTTCAAATCAACTTAACTAAAAGGCCACAATCGTCATTAAAAAAAAGCTGAGCTACTAATTATAAAAACATAAAATTGACTAAGTAAGTACTTTAGTGAGAAAAACCATTTAAATAATGTTAATTGATATTTTTTTTCTAAAATAAACTTCAAAAAAGACATGAGTATTGTATAACATTGAAAGAACTACAGTTTTCGTAAGAAAATTTGATACAAACTTGCGAACAAAACTTGGTTGAAATTTTAAAACAATTTCTTAAAATAAAAGAAACTGGCTAAAACTGTAAAAATTGCTAAAAACTCATTGTTTATACAAGTAACTTAAAGAATATTATTAGATATTTGGTTAATGCTGAACAGCTTCAAATTTTCTTTAATTTTTGAGGACGTTTTAACCAAAGTAAGTAATAAAAACCTTATATAAAGTAAATTTTAAAACCGTAAAGATCCATTCAAATTATGTTATCATTTAGTTTTGCCTAAGTGTTTACCTCTATTTAAGCCAGGTTTTCTTAAACTCATTTCAAAAGTAATAATAAAGTTGAGGAAATAAATAATGCCCCTTTAATAAATATAACTTTTACTAGTTATTGTCGCTAATTTTAGGAGATGAGCTACATATAAAAAATACGGTGTTCATAAATTGTAGATTTTAGTTATAAGATGTTCGTTTTTAAAGTCAATAATCCATAAATTGTTTTAGATAGTATAAAATTTTATTTTTTTATTGAATCAATAGCTTAAAAATGAAACAATTTTCTCATAAAAAAAATAATTTAAAAGATGTAGTTAAGTATGTAAAAAATTTAAGACTAAATACAAATCATTTTTGTCAATGTAGTTATAAAATTTTCATGTGTAATTATATTTAGAGAAAAAGTTTTAAACATTTTTTTTAATCTGAATTAAGTGAAACAATGGTTTATGCTGAGAAGATAAATATGAACTTTAAATATCTTTAAACACAACAAGTTTAGAAAAAAAAATATTGAACTTTGTAAACTAATTAGTTAAGAAAAACCTAATTTAAAAGTTTGAGATCTCATTAAAATACTCTGTCTTATTTGTGAGCTAAACGGTAAGTTACTTTTTTATCATACATGAAAAAACAAAAAGTCTTTAAATGAACAAACAGAAAAGACGTTTTCAATAAAAAAGTTTCCCATCATGGGGCAGTTGCTTTAGATTGACGTCAAACTTCACTACGTCACAATTCGCGACATCCAAACCACCCCTGCACCTCGGACAACTACCGTTTTGACGTAATAAATAATTGCAGCACTTACAACAGACCGGGTGCCCACAATCTTGCCAGGCATATTGGACATTTGTTATTTAACAGGGTTGTTACCTTGTAAACATTTCAGTAAGAATTTAACATCACCACTCGAAAGTTTTGTTTTGCGTCTTGTTCAGATCTTTTTTTAACTTGATTTCCTTTCAAGCAGAAAATATGCTTCTCGAAAAATTCAGTTTACTGTTTGCTCGTTTCTTTCGAGAAACTTCGAACGTTCGCTCACCAACGAAGCGCTAATCCTACCATCTAAAAATGCCAGTTGAGGGTAAACATTTTCCAAATCCTCCATCAATTCCCGAGTAAACAGGTTTCCATCCTCGTTCTTGGACCCGCAATGGTGGGACTCGAAAGTACCTTCAAAAAAATTATGATTTGGGTCTAGTCACCGTTTATGCTACGGTATGTTGAAGTTTCAACTTTGAGCTTTGTCATTTTGAATGTGTTTTTATAAAGACTGAAAATCATATTAAACAAATTTAAGCTATAAAAAATTGTGGACAACACGCAAATTTAAACTTTGTTTTAGTATTAAAGGCCTTAAAAATTTTTGTTTTTACTTCTTAATTGTTTAACAGTTGTCCAAGGCATATTGAATTTAAAATTTTTGTCATATATTTATTATTTATTGAAATCAGTTTTTTTTTAAATCTGAGTTGTGCAAACTTAAATAGTTATAAAGTTAAGCATTTTCTTTTATAACAACCCTATGTGCTTTTTGACTTATTTTAGAAGCAACAATAAAGTTTCTAAAATTAAATCCAGGGAGATAGAAACAAACTTGTTATTACTATCAACACAAGTAAGTTGATTGCGCAATTGATTCATTTAAGATTCAGAGAAATTCGACTGATACTTTTCAATTCTTTGTTTGAATAAAATTAAAGTGTTATTAAGATTTAGTCTTTAAAACATATACATTCTTTTATGGTAAAACTAAGGCTGTTTAACATATTATAAAGAAATAATTAAAGTAGTAATTAAGTATTTGCTTTTCATCAAAATATGTCTAAATAATGAACAGTTATTATCCATTAAAATGATTAAATAATTAAATGTAAGAAATTACAAACTGTTGTGAAATTTAAATAAGATTTGTTTTTAGCTCCTTTAAAGCTTTTATATTTGTTTAGTAGCTGTCTATTAACTGGTAAGTTTTCTTAGTATGTGATTAGTTTTCAGTTGATTAACTACATTTTTAGATAGTTTTTTAGATGAAAAAAAGTGTTTGATATGTATAAACAAGCAAATACATAAAATAAACTTTAGAAATGAACATACAAAACAATTGTAATAATATTTTCTTAATTACAAAGTATTAAGTGTATAAAACAAAATCGCTGTAAAGTTTAAACATATACAATTATATACTGACTACCAACTACGCAATATACGTTAATTTAGAAAAAAGATGAATATTATTCTAATGCTGACATTTCAATCGCATGTTCTAGTAATGTTAAACTTTTTAAAAAAAAATTTCTGATAAAATATAGCAGCAGTTTAATAATATTCGTTTTCTAAGCTTTTAACTACCTATCATTAGTTTTATAAATAATATATCGTATAAATCTACTCCTTTTAATATTGACATAAAACTTATGCTTAAAATAAATTCATTCGTTTAATTCTGGTTGTAAGATTTTTTTTAAGTTGTATCATATGTCCTAATATTTTCTTAAACTACTTAAGCCAAAAAAAGTAGTTTTTCTTTAATTTAACAGCTGCACTAGTATTTTAAATATATTTAAACTTATTTTTAAGAACATTGAAAATGTTTATAAACAAAATGTTTTACTTAAACACTAATAAATGAAAAAATTTTCTTACAATGAACAAATAAGAAAAAGTGAATGAAACTACTAGGGAATAAACAAAACATAAATTATACTGATTTACATACTCACTTATATTCCTAACATTTTAAGCTAAAAGATTAGTGAAACAAAACTTATTGACTAAAATTTAGTATAAATTGAACATCACAAAATAAATTTTAAGAATTCTTTTAAAGTTTATCCTCAAATACTTTGGTAACATATTACAAAAGTTTCAATTTATAAAAGTGTTTTTTGTTCAAGATTTAAGTTTGATTAGTTAAACTTAAATGCTTAATAAACTGTATTTAAAATAGAGTTACTGAAAAATAAGTTGTTAATTGTTTTAACATATTTTAATAAAAAACTAACAATTTGTTACTACTTTAATTATTTCTTTATAGAATGTTAAATAGCCTTAGTTCTCCATAAAAGAATGTATATGTTTTAAAGATAACGTATACATTCTTTACATTAACATTAAAACATATTTCAAGTTTATACAAACAAAGAATAGCAGTAAGCTAAACAAAATTTGTAATTAAATAATAAAAAAATGGCATGTTTAATAAAAAAAGACCTTATCTATTTCTAAACTCGAGATTTTAGTTTCCCACAATTTATATTTAATATACCAGAAAAAACTTCAGAATTTCAATCAAACAATGTATCTTCATTGTACCCCTTTTCCAGCAAAAGACATATAAAAAGTTTAAATAAAAACACTGGATATAAAACAATAATACGCATCAAAATATATCTTTTGGATATTATGTATCACACTCTTTCTTACATTTTACAAAAAATGCTTCTCATCGACAAAGAATTCTTTGCTAAGTCGTCAGCCTGCCAAACATTGTATACTATGCTTCAAAGTGCTACAGTTAGAGTTCTCAACTTTACTTCAAGGAGATAAGTTATTCTATTTCAGTGAATTTAAAAACATCCGAAGATCTCTAATACGGTGCAACACCGTTTTATTACAGAACTCTTTGAAACATCATATTTGACCAAATATATCAGAAAACTCGTTCGTTTTAATTAAACTAAAATCATCAGAAAAAAATGAACATCAAAATCGTATAACAGTGTCCAAATTTTTCCAAATAAAAAAGCAAGGAGTTTCCATAGCGACGGCATGTGCAAATTTGCATAATTTTTTTTTAAATATTGTATTGAACTTGTAGTTTTCGTATTTAGTGTTTTTGTTTGTAATTTTTTGTGTTTGTAAGATGCCCAATGTTGGTGAGGATGACATTTTCCACGACCAGGAATCGATGCCCTTCATCTTGTGTCTTCAGAAGTTCAGAGACCAGGAAGAAAATGAAGTTTGTTTACACTTTGTAAAATATTGACTAACTTAAAGTGTTCTTGATTAGGTTTTAGGTATACGACAAAAAAAGATTCTACTATAAATAGTCTAAAATTAAATCATATTAAAAAAAAAATTGATTTTGATTTTAGGCTAGTCCAGTATAAGGTCTTTAGTACAAGTAAAAAGCTCAAAAACAGAGATTCAAATAAGCGAAATTTAAAACACAAGATAAAATTTTAAGCATAGAAAAATCCAGAAAAATAATATTTAAATTAACCAGTAACCAGTAAATTAAGCCTAAATATGTAATTCAAAAACGAAAGCACTTTAACATTTAGCAAAAACTTTTAACCTACAAGTCTCATGTATTTTCTTTGAAAGTCGACAATGTATTTAGAATGATAAAATCGAATTAAAATAGTAAAAAAAAAAAGTTTTACAAGCAACTGGACAAAAAATCGAAATTTGTAAGTAACTTATTCAATGAAACAAAAACACATAAAGTTTAATATAACTATAGCAAGAACAAAACGTGAAAATTGTAAGGATACAAGTATATCTCTTGTAATATATCGTTCAAAAAACTTGCTATGATAATAAATCAAAATAAAATAAAACTACAGCTACGAGTGACATTAATGTTTGTTTGATAAAAAGATAAAAAAAAATTGTACAAGTTTTAAGAGAGTTGTTTATAACTAAGTGAATCTAAGAATAAAACATCAACCTATGTAAACCAGTTAGTTTATATTAAAAATATGTCAAACGTAAGTTCTTCTCTTAAATAAAAAAAGTTGTTTATTCTAAAATTGAAATCTAAAACACGAGAAAATAACAACAGAACAACTTATTATTTTGGGACACGTTCATAACCCACCCGCGATCAAAATCTACCCGTGTTCGAAATCCACCCAGCTTACCGATCGAGGGTAAGGGTTAGGGGTAACAGTGATAGTGAAAAATAAACAAAAAAATTGCAAACAAATTATAAAATAAATCAATAAATAAAGAAATTTAAAAAAAAAATCGTGTGGATTATGAAACGCAGGTGGATTTTGGTCGGATGGATTTTGAACGCGGGTGGATTTTGAATACCATTGTTTTAATTAAATTTATAAAAACATTTCATATGTTTTCATCCAAATAGGAATGCGAGGTAGACGATGCTCAGCTGAACGACCGGGAAATCATCGAGGCGGAACGTGATAATTTCACCAACCAATCGCACGACTGCATCGATCCCAAAGATGAAGATGATGAGGAGAATGTGCCTTTGCAGAAGCTGGGAGAAAACTGCAAATCTCCGCTCACTAACGAAGCGAAAGAGAATGAGAGAAACGAAAGGTGACTTGAATTTTTTTTTGAATTTTCCAAAATAAATAATAATAATTTGTTTATTTAACATTTTAATTATCGTAATTTCAACTGTTTATGTCTAAAAGTAATTGTCATATAATGTTGCAACTCTAATTTTTGCAACTAAAGGTTTTGTTGCGTGCAAATCTGATTTAGATGTTAAAAATAACACATTTAATATAAAGATTTACAAGAACTTTCGTAGAAATGTACTGTTAGCTGTTACCTGCCAACTTAAACACTTTTTGCCACTTGTTGGCCGAATCAAGTTTATGGAAGAAATACTTAATTAACCTGAAGAAAAATGTTTTCTTATTGTTTTATTGATTAAACAACTCTAAAACGGCAAAATTTTTATAGCAGCTTTACTTTTAAAAATCCAATTGTTCTATCTAAACCAAATACAAAATTAGACTAAACAAAGTATAAACTCTCAAAAGGCACGCGGAAACCATGAGACTGAGGGGTCACGTGGACACGTACCTGAAAATGCGGACGCTGCTGAGCATGGACGAAGAGAACGACCTGGAGTACGAAACTGACAAGTGCCTGGGCAGAAGCGACCTCTTTTACAGGTTTCAAAATATAAACATTTTGTACTTTTATTTCATATGTTAGCCCCTTTGAGTCTAATTTTTTCTTTTAAATGCAAACTTGTAGTTTTTTACTTTAACTTAAAAATAAGAGTTAATGACGAAGAATAAAACTTTTTTTAACTTTATAATATTTAATAAAGCTAATAAGATAAAAAGCAAAGTGGCCTTGAAGGCTAAGACTGGGTAAATTGAGTTTATGGATAAAAAGTTTTCAAAACTAAAAGCTTAAAACTTAAATAGGAAATACAAAGTTGTGGATTTTTTCAAAGGGTTATTCGATTATTTTATTTATCACAACTTTAAGTAAATTGATTACAAAAAATTTCTACTGTACACGTTTGTTTAAAAAAAATTAGAAAACACTTACTTATCTCTAAAGTAAATAAAATATTTTCTTGTTCTACAGTACCAATTTTCATATCTAAACTTTTAAAAAAACAAAGCCAATATCAGAAAACTCTTCATTTCCTAGAAATCATTAACTAATCTCAATTTAGTAGATACAAAGCAATTTATAAATTCAAAATAACCGATAAAATTTCTCACCACTTTTATTACCGCCAACAAAAACAATTTTATGATCAGCACGTTTTGTTTTATGGGATACGATTCACCTTATAACATTAGTGAATTTTCAACGTTTTTAGATGTAATCCCTAAAGTACGAAATTTAAAACCTATTGAGCACGCACTTTTAAATGAGTGACTTCAAAGTAAATTTTGTCAAGCGGAAGACTGCTTATAATAAGATATTAAAGCTTAGTTGACCTCTTCTAAAGGGTCTGTATAACATTTCCAATCTGGATTACCATAATACACCGCTGTAGTACAAAAAGTTAATGAAACGAAAACAACGTTCACACAGGATGAGAAACTTTTTGGGGAGAAACAACTTTTTCGACGAGCACGAAGTCGGCGAGATCAAAGACTTCATGGAAAACAATGACGTCACAACCGAAGAACCGGAAGTCGTGACGTCATCTTGCGACAAGGAAGATGACGTCATGAGCACTTTTGTTACCCCTCGTGACGTCACAAACAAAAATGCCACGAAACTGAACATCGATCCTCAGGAGACGATCGAGTATTCCGGCCAGGAAGAAGAAGATTGTGAAGAGGAGGAAGAAGTTGTTGAACACGAAAACGAGAGAACTAATGACGGTGAAGACGAATGCTACGGATACGAGAGAAGAGATGAATGCGAGAGAATCGATGAAAACGAGATAAGAGATGAAATTGAGATACTGGATAAAAATGAAACCGAGGGTAACGATGAATTTAATAACAACAATCTTCAGATTTCAGAAGAAGGCGAAAGTACGACTGAAGACTATGAAAGTTCTGCAGAATATAAAGATGAGTTTCAAGACTGCCATGAAAGCTTCAAAAGTGGCGATTTCAGCCAGAAGGTTTGCGATTCAGAGTCAAAAGTTCACGGGGATTCCAGGATTTCAAAAAGAGATTCTCACGAATGCAAAAACCATTCAAGCAGCAAAAGCTCTCTTACTTCTGATCCGAACTTTTATTCTGATGAGCTTTCTGACGACTGCCACGCGCACTACGACGATTCCGACTCTTACGGTGAGTTCCACGACACGAAAGAAAACATTGTCGAAGGAAACCTAAACGATTTTGACGACGAGAGAGTTTGCGCGGAAAACGAGCAAGACTTTCTACGTCCGAGCTTCAACGATCAGCGCAGATTAAGTGACGATTCTTTTGAAGGAGAGTACGTCGAAGAAAACGAACGCAGTCAGTTTGATGATAATTATGATCATGACGTCACGAAAACTTTCAGACGTCCGAGCTTCAACGATCAGCAAAGCGAGAGATCATATGAAAGTGGTAATGATTATGAAGGAGAGTATGTCGACGAAAATGAGCACAGCTTGTTTGAGGATCATTGCAATTTTGACGGTGAAACAGACGTCACAAAAAGTTCTGATGATTCGGCTGGAGAAGCAAATTTGTTTGAGAAACAAAGCATGTTCAAAAGTAACAAAGTAACTCACAAAGAATCAAACAATATGTTAAACGTAGAAGATTATGAAGATAAAGGGGACATTGACGAAAAATTTAACAAAGTTGAACAAAAAAGTAGCATTGAAAGACACAGTAGCGAGCTAAAAAATATTGGAACAACTAAAAATAACTATTTCAAAGAAAATTGTAATAATAAAAGCAGTGGTATTTTTGGTAGCATCGAAAAAATAAAAAAGAGTTTTTTTAAGGAAAACGAAGATTTTGAGGAGAGTTGTTATTTCGATAGAACTAAGTTCAAAAATCAAAAGTCTACTGGCAGTCATGGGATAGCTAATAACAACTCCGAAAACATAATATGTCATTCTGAACTTTTGGACAGAGATGTGTATGAAAATAAGGGTGATATTGATGAAAAGTATAACAAAGTAGAAAATAATATTTGCAAAAGAGTTAAAGATAAAAATAAAAAGTTTCACAGTTCAAGAAAAAGTAGTTACGAAAATAAAGGAGATATTGATGAAAAATATAATGAAGTTAAAAATAACATTTGCAAAAGAGTAAAAGATAAAAATTCCAATTTCCATAGTTCCAATAAAAGCAACTACGAAAACAAAGGAGATATTGATGAGAAATATAATAAAGTTAAAGATAATATTTGCACTAAAAGAAAAAATAAAGGATCTAAGTTCCAAAGTTCTAACAAAAGCAGTTACGAAAACAAAGGAGATATTGATGAAAATTGTAATAAAGTTAAAGATAATATTTGCACTAAAAGAAAAAATAAAGAATCTAAGTTCCAAAGTTCTAACAAAAGCAATTACGAAAACAAAGGAGATATTGATGAAAATTATAATAAAGTTGAAGATAATATTTGCAAAAGAGTAAAAAACAAAAATAGAAAATTTCACAATTATAACAAAAGCAATTACGAAAATAAAGGGGATATTGATGAAAAATATAATAAAGTCGAAGATAATATTGGCAAAAAAATTAAAAACAAAAAGTCTAAATTTCACAGTTCCAATAAAAGCAATTACGAAAGCAAAGGAGATATTGATGAAAAATATAATGAAGTTGAAGATAATATTTGCAAAAGAGTTAAACATCCTAATTTTCACAGTGCTAACAAAATCATATACGAAAATAAAGGTGGTATTGATGAAAAATACAACAAAGCCGAAGAAAGTATTTGCAAAAAGGTTGAAAATAAAAAACCCAAGTCCCACAGTTCTAACCTAAGTAATTACGAAAATAAAGGAGATATAGACGAAAAGTATAATAAAATTGAAGATAATATTTGCAAAAGAGTTAAAGATAAAAATAGAAAGTATCACAGTTCAAGCAAAAGTAGTTACGAAAATAAAGGGGACATTGATGAAAATTATAATAGAGTTGAAGATAATGTTTGCAAAATAATTAAAAATAAAGACCCACAGTTTCACAATTCTAATAAAAGCAATTACGAAAATAAAGGAGATATTGATGAAAATTATAATAAAGTTGAAGATAATAAGTGCAAAACAATTAAAAATAAAGATTCACAGTTACATAGTTCAAATAAAATCAATTACGAAAATAAAGGTGATATTGATGAAAATTACAATAAAGTTGAAGATAATACTTGCAAAAGAGTTGAAAATAAAGATTCACAGTTACATAGTTCAAATAAAATCAATTACGAAAATAAAGGTGATATTGATGAAAATTACAATAAAGTTGAAGATAACAGAGTATGTTACGGATATAACAATGTAGAAAAAGATAGTACGTTGTTGAAAGTACCAGCAAAGGAATTTTACTTCAAAGAAAATGACATTAGTGAAGAAAGCTGTTATTTTGAAAACACAGAAAACAATCAAGATAAAGTAAACAAGGAATATAGTTTTAAGGAATTCGGAAATAATATTTACGTACAAAAGTTAGTTCTTTTTTCCCTTTGATATCGCTTTTTAACACTAGGACTGTTTAAAATCCAAAATCATTAACTGCTCTATGTAGTTACTTACATCCTAATTTTGTACACATTACATTTGTAAAACTAAAGCCATAAAATATTTTTTGTATCATAGATTTCATGGCATAACTTTTATAAAACTAAACCGTTTTAAACTTTTTTTTAGTCTTTCAAAAGAGAACGAAAAATTTTATTATACAGTAAACTAAAACTTTTTGTCAAACTATAATTCTTAAAAAACAAATAATTGATTTTGATAAATTGTTGATTCAATTATGTTTACATTTCTACTCTGTTAAAAAACAGGACTAAGCACGAAAAGTTCATACAAAACAAACTTAAATTGTTTCAAGCTCCAAAGTCAAATCTTGAGGTTGGTCAACAGAAATCTCTGACCCTTTGGTCCGCGACATATTTTTTAGGTTTTAAGCAGCTATGGCAAAATAAAAAATATTACAACAAATATATTCAAATGAGCTCTTAATTTGATTGTCAGTAAACAGTGGTGCTTTTCAACAGAATATTTTTTTATAGCTTTGTGTCAAAAATGAGTTCTACTTGTTATTTATTTTTAAGCATTGTTTTGAAAATTATGCGGTCTTAGAAACTTACCAAGTCCGGCCTGCGACAATTTATTTCTGACCCTCTGACTCTAAAGTTTGCCAACCCCTAGTCAAATTTGTACAAATTTTTGTTATACTTTGGTTTTTTGATAGTGGCTTGGTTAAGTAATAATCGTTTGTAGAAAAAACGGTAAAGTGCTCAAAAATTTTTGGTTTAAGAACCACGAAAAGACTTCTCGGTCATCGAGTCGCACACCCAACTTCAATCAATAGAACAAACTACTTATAACATTATAAACGAAAAAACAGTTTAAACACTAGTCTCATGTTTAAACAGTTTAATCATCAGAAAAATAAAATTCTATACAAAACATGAAAAAAAAACTAAAAGTCATAAAAAAATCTGTAAAAATTTTACTTGTATATCTAAAAAAACCAAATAACGTATTAACTGTACAGTTTTTTATTGCATGATTTTTAATTAAGTAATAAATATTTTTATATAAAATATAAAAGTCTTGAGTCGCTTTTGTAAAATTTCTTTGAAGTGATAAGTCACATTATTTTCAACTGTAACTTTCTCAATACTGGTAAAATCTCGTTTAAGTATTTTGTATGTTGATGCAATACATAATAAAAAAATGTATAAATATCGGAAGTGGGAGTAACAATAGTATATTTAAATCATCAAAGTATTGATTTCAAGCATCTTAAGTTGATTTTGAAATTCTTACAAAAAATTTTGTATCAGGAGGGTGATTGAGTACATCATGGACAAAGATACTACTGAGGAGAACTTTCAAGACACGAAAGATGTCCAAGACACAGAAGACGAAGATTGGGATTTAAATGAAAACGGCAACGAGAAAAACGAATGCGAAGAAGAGTGCCGTGAAAAATACGAGGATTGTCTTGAAAACTACGAAGATTGTCTCGAAAAGTGTGAAGAGGAAGAAGTTATATCAGATCGAGATTCAAGCGCGGTAGAAAGTTCACCATGCATGAGTGACTACGACTCCGTTAATAGGTATTTTTATCCAAACTAAATCTAACAGACTAAAAAATTCAAACTACTAAAGTGTTTTTTTAACCATTATAGCTGATTCCAGCTTAATTTTTAAAGATATTTTTTTACAACTCAAATCAATAAAGTAAAATTTATTTTCACAGTGAGTGCGACCAAGATTCAAGCGCGGGAGAAAGTTCACCTTGCTTGAGTGACCAAGACTCTGTGAATAGGTTTTTTTTCATTTTTTCTGTTTTAAACGTATAAACAGTTCAGTGATTGCTACCATTTTAAAGAGATACACATTGCAAATTTATAGTTTATTTGACGCCGTTTCGAGTTTTACAATGGTTTTTAAATAGAGTAAAAATTATAGCTTAAACTGATACGATTTACAAACAAGAATTCACAAACTTAAAAGAAAAGGTCATAAAAATTCGTTATCCAAAGAAAATTGTTGATGACGTAATTGAAAGATCTATTATTAACAATAAAAAGTGCACTAATGAAAAACTAAACAGTTCAAACTTTAAAAACATCCTAAAAGTACCTTACATTGGAAAACCAAGTAGTGAATATAAAAAGAAACTATAAAAACTATTAAACAATTATAATTAAAACTTCAAAATTATTTTACTTCAAGAAAAGTAGGTAATTAGTTCACAAAGACAAGACATCTCACGATTGAAATCTAATGGGTCTACGAATATAAGTGCTCTAAGGATAAGAGCATCCAAAAATTTGATTTACATCTAGACCACTAATAAAAAGAGTCAAAGAACATCTTTTAGGTAAAACAGCTGTACCTGCCGGCATTAGTAATTGTAATAATTGTAAAAATGAAAGATTAACTGTTAACAACTTTGGTATTTTAAAAGAATGTAAAAATAAACTTGAGACCCTGATCAGCGAAGCTATTTTTAAACTTTACAATCCAATTTTAAACAAACAATTAACTAAACCGGGTATTACCCACACATTAAGAATTTGTGATTATTAATATATACATTTTTTAACTATGTATAAATATTTATGTAACCTGTAATTTTACTGTAGTTTATAATTTTAATATACAACTGTTTCATAATGAATATTTCTTATACATTTAGCTCTTTAACACTAACTTTTAGTTATTTTGCATAGTTTTTTTATTGATAATGACTGATGTAAAATCGAAACGGCGTCTAATAAACTATAAATTTGCAATGTGTATCTCTTTAAAGTGGTATTTAAAAACTCAAATATCCTTTCCTGTATTCTAAGTTTATTTAAAAACTAGAGTATTGTAGTGGTATTACTACCACTGCTCTTCAGTCAAATAAACTTGCAAATCACTATATATAGCTACATTTATATTGAAAGTTAACAAACTAATTGGGTGTGTTAATTGTTTTTAATTAAAATTAATTAGTTTGCTGGTTAATTAGGTATAAGTAAAAAGAAGTTAGTAGACTACGTAAACAAAATTTCATTGTAAAAACTTAGTGTGTGAAAACTTTAACGGAAAAGACATTATAGAATAACAAAAATAAACATTTGGCACAAAAACATCAAAACAATTACAACAGACAATACAAATTATATAGAGAACTTTTCTTTTTTTGTTTGCATATTCATGTATATTCTTCTTGATTTGTGAACTTTGGTCCACTTGTATTTTTGTCAAGCGATATTAGCCCATCAATTCTATAAATTTAAGCAGTTTATATTTCCCTTTTTCTAAATTTTTGAACCAGGCTAGGAACTCGTTAGAGCTTAACCGTTGATTAAATTCATTTCTGCTTCGTATTTGTTTGGTTGTATTGTCGATTATTTTTTTACTAATAATTCCAACTTTTGATCCTGTTGGATTAATTAGTCTTTCTTGCATTTTGCTGTTGCAGTCTTTCTTATGGTCATTCAGGGTGATGTAACATTGTTTCAATGAGAGGATGCTTATTCTATCATCTAGCTTAAGCTTTTTAGCATTTTTTGCATTCTTCTCTTATTTTCTTCAGCAGCATTTTGTTGTACATAATCATCTTTAAATCGGTTACCTGAAGCTCTTTAAAGTTTTACAAATTGAGCAGAGTCATATTAACTTATTCAAAAGTGTTTGAATATTTTAAACGTACTTTATTTTTTTAATCCAAACTAAAAAGTTTCTTTTTACTAAACAGCTGACTCAAGCAAAATTTTTAAAGTTGTTTTTCTCGTAAAACTTACACCAAAGCAAAAACTTATTTATTTTTGTAGGGATAGCGAAAGAACAACTTTAGAAAATTCACCTTGCTTGAGTGACCAAGACTCATCGGATAGGTTTTGTTTATTGTAAAATTATTTTTCTTGCACCCTAAAATATTTCATAAAGTAAAAATGAAAATAATTATTTAGTTGAAATTAACTAACTAATCATTTTATTAAACTATGTACTAATAAATTTCTAATTAAAGAAAAAAAAATCACCGTTTTAACTGATTTTAATCAAAGTTTATAAAGATATATTATTAACTATTAAAAAAGAAATGAAAAAAATATATTCAGCCTTGATAACTGCGAAGAAGAAGAAATTGCTTCAGACTGCGACCAAGATTCAAGCGCGGGAGAAAGTTCATCTTGCTTGAGTGACCAAGAATCATCGGATAGGTATTTCTTGATTTTTTTAAAGCTACACTGACAAAATACAATTTTTCAAGGATTTGCGGAAAAATTTTGTTTCTTATGCCCTAAATTGTTTTATATCTAAATTAATTAGTCTTTTTTACCGCTATAGTTGATAGCAGCTGACTTTTAAAAATATATTTTTTGCGTCTAAAAGAATGCAAAAAATTGGTTATATTAAAGTGAGTGCGAAAGAACAATGCCGGAAAACTCCAGTAAAAACTTTGAAGAAAACTTCACCAAAGAAAATTTGAACGACTACGTCAAAGATTACAAGAGGTCAGAGGCTTACAGAATCTTAGAAGGAGGAAGCGTTCGAGAAGAAGAGGAACCGAAAGAATGCGACTTGGAAGACGTGAACGATCTTTCGGAAGAAGAGTGCCTCGTGGAAAAACGAAGGCAATTTAGGAAGAGGAAAAAATGCGAAGAGGAGAAACACCACTACGAGCCGGACGAAATGTACAAAGACGTTTACGAAACGCAGGAAGAATGTCCTGACGAAAATGAGGAAGAAAGGTATACTCTTTTTTTGTGTACTTCATCTAAACTAGACATTGTAAATATGTTTTTCTATATACTCATTTTCATAAATTTATCTGCATTTCTTGCATGGTTCGTTATCTTAATATTTTTTTGTTACAGAATTGTAGCTTGATAATCCGTTCAGCGGTAAAACTTAGTTACTTAATTTGTCTTAACTTGTAGTATACATATTTTTCAATACTTAAGCCTTCATCTTTATTCGATTCCTTTGTTACATATGTTCAAACCAATTGTTTCATTGTATTTTCATACTTAGCTTAATCAGTCAGCAATTTAACAGGTCAGAAACGCAATCGGTAGGTTCAGAATGTGACAAGGGCAGTTGTGCCGATTCAGATAACGACAGTGCTGGAGAGACTCATTGTCAATCTGACGAAGACATATGTGGAGAGAACAACTTTTACGATGAAAAAATCAATGAAATTTTAGGGCAGAGGTTAGATTTAAATTTTTTGTTTATCAATTTTGATTGCCAATACTTTTTCAAATGTGACGATACAGTGCTGTTTTAAAACTCGTTATGATTATAACTATTTGAATAGATTTGTATGCGGTAAGCCGTTTTTTTGCTTACAATTTGCGTTTTCAATGTTTTTTTTGCAAATGCTTTAACATTCAGTATAATTTATTCTTATTTAAATACTTTTGAAACGAAAAACGAAAACAATGTAAATGATTTAAAGTAACCTTTCACGTTGTTTACTTACACAGATGGCCGGTTAGATCTATTGTAGAACAGTATGAAAGTTTCAACGAGGATTTTGAAAGCAACTGTAAGATCAATAAGTATGGAGAAATGGAAGAAGACTATGACCTGGAGAGCGATTGGGAAGTCAAAAACAACGAAAGTAGCGACGCAACATGCGAAACCGAACGACAACCGAACGAAACCGAACGGTATTGTTACTTTTATATACCTCTGAGATCCACTTTGTTGTTTTAGGAACTTTTTCTTTTTAAATACAGCCATTTCATGGCAACATACTTGTACCATTTGTAAGCACGAAACCTAGATCTATATCAACTGAATTAAAGAAAAATACGATTTGTTTTGATGCACAAGTTTTACACAATCAGATACCGTTTTATGTGTATTTATGCTTGTCTTGATGAACTTTTGTTTATTTTTAAACTTCCCAGAGAGCCAATCACTTCATTTAATGATGAAGACTGTGACTCGAATCAAGATTCGAACGATGAGTTTGAGAGTTCCCGCGAAAATTTGCAAGAGTATGAAAGCACTAGCAATGAAAAAGACGATTGCAGCGATCTTGAACCTTATTGCAGCAAAATGGAAGATAACTGCAGCAATCTTGAATCTGATTGCAGCAACCTTGAATCTGATTGCAGCAATATGGAAGACAATTGCAGCAACCTTGAACCTGATTGCAGCAATATGGAAGATAACTGCAACAATCTTGAATCTGATTGCAGCAACCTTGAACCTCATTGCAGCAATACGGAAGACAATTGCAGCAATAATGAACCTGATTGCAGCAATATGGAAGACAATTGCAGCAATCTTGAATCTGATTGCAGCAAATCCGAAGATGAATGCAGCAACTTAGAATCTGATTGCAGCAATCTGCAATCAGAAGATGAAGACGAACTTTATTGCAGCCGGTTGGAAAAGATTGACTTGAATGAGTTTGACGAAGAAGATTGGATCTTCAACGATGAAGACTTTCAAAAGAGGTAGTTTTAAAATGTCCCTTTTATTTTTCAAATTACCTATTGAAATCAACAAGCGCTTTTTTAGTATCAGTATTTGAGGTTTAAGGTCTGAACTTTTTCCCATTGAAAACTGGCAATAAATAGAATAGTTTATTTAAATTTTATTATTATTAGAAATAGCTATCGAAATTTACAAAAGTTACTTTTTGTTTTAGTAGTTTTTAAACTGCTTTTTGAATTAAAACTGAGATGACTTTTTAAGCCTCAGGACAAGCAAAATATCTACATTCGTTAATTAAAAAAGATATGCTAAAACTTTCTAAACCAACTTTCAGGTACAGAGTCAGTTCAAGCAGCGAGTCGGAAAAAAAATGCAACAAAAAACCAAACAACAACGAAGCGTGTGTTGAGAAGAAGGAAGACAGCTCGCCGGAGAGCAGCCGGGACAGGGCGAGCAAAGCGGACAACGAGCACGTGAAGAGCTTCAGGCAGCACAAGATGCAGGCTGAGAGGCACAAGAGGCTGAGGCAGGCGAAAGAAAAGAGGCTCAGAAAAAGGTTGGAGTTTTCAAACTTATGAAATAAATTATTTAATACTTATTGAACTTTGCTGTTTAAAGGTCGGTGAAACCGATAGCAAATAAAGAAGCCAACAACTGTGAAGATACGAACATTGAATCAAAAGACGGCAGTGGAAATGTGGAGAATAATCAATTTAAATCAGATTTAAGCGAGTCAGAATGTTATGGCAGCCAAGAAAGAGTTAACGAAGTAGACAGTGAGAAGTTAAGAAGTTTTAAACAATATAAAAAGAACGCTGAAAGACATAAAAACGCTGAAAAGAACGCTGAAAGACATAAAAACGCTGAAAAGAACGCTGTAAGACATAAAAACAATAGATACAGGCTGTCTATAAAAGATGGAAGACTCAGAAAAAAGTTAGTGTTTTTAGTATAGTAATAGTTGTCATTGAAAATTTTTTCAAACTTACTGAATTTTACTGTTTAAAGGTCGATAAGATCAATAGTAGAGGAAGAACCCAGCAAGTGTGAAGATACGAACATAAAATCAAAAGACGACTGTGAAAATGTGGATAATAATCAATTAAAATCAGATGCTAAACGGCTAGAATTAAGTGGGTCAGAAGATTACAGTAGTCATGAAAGAGAAGTAAAAAGTGACCAATTAAGAAGTTTTAAACACCACAAAGTGAACGCTGAAAGAAACAAAAGAGCTAAAAGTAGATCGTCTGTAAAAAATAAAAGGCTCAAAAAAAGGTTGATAAAGATTGTAATATTTTTAGGTCAATCCTGTTTAAAATTTGTTCAATTTTAAAATGCTGAATTTCGTTTAAAATCGATTACCATACATATAAATCAAACAACATAAAATGAAACATACTAATGGTGAACTGTTAGTAGAAGTTTAACCATTTTAACGGTATATTACTACTTAAATTATGGTAGTGTTAAGATATTATAGTTTGTTGAACGATAAAAAACGCTCAAAATGTTTGGTCCTAGGACCTGGTGCACGAAGAACCTTTCGGTTACCGAGTCGTACACCACGGATACTTTAAATGTCTTGTCAAAGACTAATTAATAGTTACTGTTGTTTCGTTTAAGTACTACGTATGATATATTAAATTATTTTGTTAAAAGAATCTGTATAGTAAATGATAAGCATTTTATTAACTCAACGTGACATAAAGTTTGATCAAGGCTTTATAACTCACATATAAACAAGTTAATAAAACTTGACAGAGTATTTAGTTTTGTCATATATAAAACTTAAACTTTTTCTACTTTATCCGTTGAAATTGTACGACTACAATGCAATAATTTTCAAACACAAAAATCAAAACCTTGCTGAAATGAACCATAACTAGCAATTCTGATTTAACAGCACCGATCAACCAGAAACCAGTGAAAACGAATCACAAGATAATTACAAAGAAGTAGGTAGTAATAACCAGGAAAAAATTAACAAATACGATAAGATCATTGAAGATTACTTGGATACAAAAAAGTTGCCGTCCAAAAACGACAAACAATCATTGTCAAAGTTGATTTTTTTTTGTTTTATTTTTATTGTCTTAAAAACAGTTACCAAATATTTTTTTCTACAAGAAGGGTATAAAATTAAAAATAAACGTTTATATAGTTCTATTTACTTCGATAGAAAAAGTGTTAGCGAGTACTTCAGAAGAAAAAAATATTACAGTGCATATTTACGGTTATAATTATAACATATGCGATTACCATGTAAAAAAAAGGTGTACAACGTTATTAATTTTATTTTTTTTACAGTAAGCAAAACAAACTTATGTTAGAAAAAAGCTCAGAACGAAAGAGTTTTAAAGAATTAAACAAGGACTTTATTGAAAGACTAAACAAAATTTCATCACAGAAACTTGATATCGAAGATGATGATATATTAAAAAGGTGTAAAAGAAAATATTTTAATTATTTTATCTACGTTGCTTCGCATTAGCTTAACTTCAATTGAATTAGAATAAACATAACAAAATAAGTCAATAGAAATTTAACTTGGGTTAATTAGTTAATTAGACTTGGGTAAATTAGGGTGTCTACTAGCATAAAGCCTTACAGCTTGTTAAGAAACAAACTTATAAAAGTATTTAAAGCTCATGTTATTTTTTATGATACAGCAATATGCCGAAACCATCGGACAGCTTGGAAACTTTTGATAAGAGCTACACGCAACAGAAGAACTATTCAGCAGAGAACTATGATGAGTCGAGAGAACTGATCAAGCAGTTCATAAAAAACAACTTAGACGAAAACAGCAAGGAAATTAGTGAAAAGCAAAGTGAAAGGAATACTGCAGAAGAAAGTTTACCAAATAGGTACGTTTTCTAAATGAATTAAACACTTACCCAGATAAATTTTATAAGCTGTATTGATTTTACAGCAATGATATGAAGCTGAAAATAGTCAAGGAAAAAGTCTGCGACAAAGAAAAGTTCAAAATAAAATGTTTTGAAAACTCTGAACACAATATCAACAATCTTGATGAAAATGAAGCAAGCGACTCTGTGAATGATGACGATGTTTACAAGTACGACAACAGCGAGTTACAAGAATACACCCAGCAAATTTCTGATGGGAAAAAGTCAGCTTTTGTTTTTTTTTTTTTCCTACAGAAAGTTATTCATAACAGTATAAAACTTAAATTTTCAACACTTTTATAAAAATGTTTCATTTACTTACAGTATCTCTTGCTAAAAACATAAGTTTCCTAGAAAACTTTTCAATATTTTTTGCTTTTTATACTAAATCATCTCATTTTTCAGTAACATTAATTCCTTTTTATTCTTAACATATTTAGTAAACTAACACCATTATTGAAACTTATAAAAACTCAACAAAAATATTTATTAACAGAAAATCAACGAGAATTCACATCACAAATGAGTCGCATCCTCCGAGCGACCAGTGTTCGATTATGTAATAAAAATTAAAACGAGTTTTTGTGTGCATGATTTATTTGCTACTATAAAAATTTTCAAACATGTGATATGCAAACTAATTGTACCACTCTGTTATTACTAACAAAACAATATATAAGTTTTAAATATTTTAACTGTTAACTTGTTATCAATATTATATAAGTAAGTGTATTTTAAAATAAAAAAATTAAACATATAGTCTGTTAATTTATTAACAGTGTTATCTAATTAAGTGTTAGAATGCTCGAATTAAAATATTTAAACATCTAGTCTGTTAATTTTTTGCAATATTCTATTAAATCAAACGGTTTATTCTCAATAAAAAATCATTTCTATAGTTTTCATCAGTGTTGTATCAGAGTTACAATGATAAAGAAACTAATTTCAGATTTTAATTTTTTTTAATAAAGTCAAAGATAGTCAATACTGTTATATCGAGCCTAGATTTTTAATGTAGAGTTTATAAAAAGTTCACACCGTTTGTTGATAACAGAAAAAATTTTACAGTCGTTTTTTTAAGTAAATGTGTTTTTAGAGTCAACTGAGGTTAGTAATATTGGAAAGTACGTCGGTCATTCGGCAGAATACTAACACTTACTATACAATATTTTAAGTTATAATACTTTTCTAGCTCATGTTAAGAATTGCTAAACAGTATGTAGAAAAAAACTTTTTGAAACATTAGTTTAAACTTGTTTAATTAATAAGTTAAAATAAAATCCGCAACCTTTTAATACCTGACTAACTACTTTACTAACTATTAAATATTTTGACAGTATTTAATAAATAAACACAACTTATTTATAAATTAAGTTTTCAATTATACTGTAGTAACAAATTATTGTTTTTTTTTAAACTGTTTTATTACAACAAGACCACAAATAACTTGAAACTCAAAAAGGTGTTCTTTTTTACTTTTTGATACTAACTAAATAAAACTAATTATCGCTAAAGATATTTTTGTTGAAACATAAACAGTTTACTTTATACAGATTTAAACAAATAAGTTAATTTTTTTTGGGAATAAAAAGCATTTTCCTAACCTTATGATCTAATAAGATAAAACTGAGTGAATAGCCTAGTTAAAAGTTTTTCAAAAAGATTCGAATAATTTTGAGTTAGAAAGTTGTAGTAATAAAACATAGTTATTTTTTCGTTTCTGGTTTAAATACCACGGTATTATATTTAATTTGACTACTTTTTCACTGCGAGACGTATTTTTTTATGTTCAACAACACACAGTACTTATACAGTCAAGTTTATCAAAAAGTTATTAAAACTTTAATCGATGTACATAATATCTTTAAATCTTCAGTTGTTTTTGTTTGATTTAAAAAAGAAAATAACTGCTTTATAGATTAAGTTCTAATATTGTTGCGTCAATGTTTAAAATAATGTATCACCGATTCACCGTATTAACTTTTAAAGAAAGAATGCTAGCTAGTAGAACTTTTATCAGGGTGGCTAATAACTTTTTTGTAAATTTCTTTTTAGGTTTTCTAAATTTCGTCCAGATTGAAAGAAAAAAAATTTGTTTCATTTTTAGTATAGAATAAAACTTAGGGTAACAAAAACTTTCTTAAATACTATAACATAATGGAAAATATACTGTAAAGCTGCTTTAAGTGTTTTTTTAATGGAAAAACTTTTAAATGATACAGTTTATTTTTGACTTTAGGATAGATTTTTTGTACCTTATCGTAATTTCGTTACTTAACACGTAAAAATAGTTTGAAATTCTAGGTTCTTTAAGTTTTTTAGCGATTTTTCTTCAAAATTCCAGGTTTTTGTTTTTAATTTCTCATTTTCCAGGTTTTTTTATCTAAATTGTCAAGTTCTAGGTTTTTCCAGGATCGGTGGTTTTTTGGCAACCCTGTTTTATGAAACTAACTTTATACCAATTAAAAAAATCTACATATTTAACGCTTTAGAAATTCTTAAACTACTTGATGAACAAAAAACAAAATGTTTTAGTATCTTAAATAAGTCATTGGTTTACTTATTATACTCATAATCAGATAAAACTTTTTTTGAAACAAGTTTATTATAAACACAATTAGTAAAACGACTGTGTGAAGACAAAATAATAAATTTGCTTTAAAAATATAAAAAGCTAAATATCAAAACTGTAATGGTCAGCGAACAAAAATGTTGGCAAAAAAGTTCAAATATTTTTAGTAGAAAGGCAGCAAAATATGTTCATATATAAAGAAGTACCTAGGCAGTTTGGAAGTGTAGAAATTTGTTCACAATTAGAAAAAAAAATTGTAAAATTTGATGTACTATCTTTTAACGTGTGAAGAAATTAGAACAAAACTTAAATTTTATGCTTTTCAACTTTTCAAAATATTCAAAAAAAAAAAAGAGGTATTCAAGAAAAAAAGTGTAATTCTACTGCTACAAGATAAAACTTTTGTTCGGGCAGAAGTAATATTTAGTACGAAGTTTTATAATATTTAGTTGAAACTGAAAAAGAAATCTTAAAACTGTACTCATTAATAGAACGAAAGCTTTATAACAGTGTTTAATAAAAACTAGTGTAACTTTTGAAAAACGAACTTAAATAAAGGAAGCTTTAAGTTTTAAAGATACTTGAATTAAAGTTTCAAAACAAAAAAACAAATTCTAAAAAAAATTAAACTTGATTTGTTTTCAAAAATTGTGAAAATAAAAGTTCAGTCGAAATAAAAACGGTCCTAAAAAGTTAAAACTTTGGAACAAAATTCAAATGTTAGTAAAACTTTAAAAAGCATCTAAAATACTCAAAGCTAAAATATAAGTTCGAAAACATTATATAAAAAGTGTCTAAAAACCTGGTACATTAAAATCAACTCCTTCAAATTTTAAGTTAAAAGAAAAAAAAAAACGGTCTCTAAATTTTTGAACACAATGTTTTAAACATAAGTCATTGTTTTGAAACATTTAAAACTAAATTATAAGTTTAAAAAAAAAGCCTTAAAACTTGGTACATAGAAAAAAAATCACTTTAAAACTGAAACTTAAAACCAACAAAAACAATATTTTCAAGAGATCAACACTCAATGGAGCCTGAGTTGCTTTTTCAAGCCCCTGCTCATGACGCCACTCAGCGGAATGTCGTGAAACTCGAACATGGACAAAATGTGGCGCAGAAAATCCACCGCCTGCCAGCTCCGCATGAATGCGTTTGCATTGTATATCGAGTCAGGTTGCTGTAATAATAAATATAAATAAATAAAATAGATTAAATTAAACAATTTTTAATGTCGTGTTTGAATGAAATATATTTACAGTTAGTTGTCTTGATATTGCTTTTTTAAATTGAATCATTTTAATTTGTTTTAATACAGTTTCTAAATTCTACAACTGTTTATATATAAGTGGATATCGAGACACGCTTATATTTAAAATAGTTTTGATATACTTTTTATATATCAAGCAAACAAAAAAAAATCTAAAAACCAAGTACACAACTAAAAAAAAACTCTTAGTAATATACTTTTTGTCTAGTTTAAAATACAGTGATCTTTTTAAAAGTAGTCTAGATTTACTAATGAATTTTGTTATAAGTATTGCAAATGCATTTCATTGTTTAAGAAATTAATCAAATGCATTTCAACACAGTATTTCTTCTTATTAATATTGCCGGTACAAACAGATTCAATTGTTTGGTTACTATAAACTGAAGAGGCTGACCACAGTAGGTTTAAACCAAATATCCGAATTATTAGATAATAGCTATTCATTTAAAACTTTATTTCGGCACGTACAACTACTACAAAAGCCTCTCTAGGTTAATTATGTTTTTTTATAAATTTTAGTTTTTGACAACACTTACTGTATTTTTTAGATGGGTGCACGACAATTTAAACTCTTAATTTTTTTTAAGGGCCAAACAACAAAAAGTAAACTATACTCGAGAAAAATAAAAAATACATGTTTAGGTATAGCTAATACCTACAGACAATTTTTTTCTTAATAATTTTTTTAGAAACATTTTTTGAGACATGGCTAATATTAGTTTTAAAATATAGTAGTCTTTAGTAGTTTAAAAATTCTTTTTAAGTAACTATTTTCAGTAAATTTTTGCTTTCATAAACTTATTAATTAGATCTACAACCAATTTTTCTGTTTCTTTCAAATATATATTACTTTTTGAGATATGGTCCCAAAAGCATTTTTTTGAAACTAGTAATTATATGATAATAAAATATTACTACTATTAACATTGAAACACTAAAACTTAAATCATAAAAGTTATCAAAACTATTTTAAATAGATCAACAATGAGGTAATAACTTTTATAAAAATACAAACTCATATTTACATTAAAACAAAGTAAATTGTTTACAGTATATCAAAAGAAAAACAGATATTTAAAATGTAGCCTTTACTACATGCCTTTGATAATTTAAAACTCATTTAACAATAAAATTGACTACACAAATATTTACAAGGTTTGATTACAAAACTGTATGTAAATATAAACATTATATATTTTTTGATTACAGCACTAAACTATTTTTTTTTTAATTCTTCAGTTAAGCATTTTTTTTAGTATTACTAAACGATATAAATTTTTTTAAATTACACTCTAAACCTACTTTTATTTTACAAACAATTACCTTATAAAATAAACACTTGATCTACAAAACTTACAAGTAAACAAAAGAAAACATTATATTTAGTTTTGTTAAGAGTTATCAGCCAAAAAATTACACGAAGTTTTAAACATACATCACGAATAAAACATTTGATTTAATTTGAATATATTTTTAGGTATACTTTGATACTACTGATGTATAGATACTCAGTTTAAAAAACTACTAGCCTTAAAATATAAACACAATCTAATTTTTCTGAAAGTCCTTTTTAAAAACAGATGCTATGTTTAATAAAGCACCGAATTTTTTTAAAAATAAGTTTTATACAGATAATGGTCTAAAACAGAGTTTGCCAATGAGGTACAAAATCATAGTAAGGAATTTTTAGCTTGTTCTTAATATATTAATAACTTAAATTACATACCAAAAAATGAAAGAAATTTACAATAATCACATATTTATTCTTACCAATATTAGACTTTTACTGACTATTGGTTTTCATTAAAATATCATATTTACACTAAACATACAGCAATAAAATTAACTTATTTTAGTAAACAAATAATCATACCTGATAAATGAATAATCAAAATTCTAATAAATTGACAATATAGTTACATGGTTGTCTCTACCAGTTTGCTAATAAAAACATTTTATCAATATATACAACAATGAAATATTTTAGCCAATAAATATTTAATTACTACCTTATAAATAAATATAATATAATAAATACCTTAAAACTTAAAAACAACCTAGTTTTCCTGAAATTCCGTTTTTAAAACATATGCTATGTTTAAATAAAACTTGTTTCAAACTAAATTTAAAACTTTTTAAAAACAATAAACAACTAATCAAACTTGTGCGAACAAAATACAAGTCAACAAATAGGACATTAAAACTAATTTAACAACAACTTTTACAAATTATTACCAATCAAATCGTACCTTTGCGATCAGGGACATGGCGGGCAGCCAGTTGCAGATGGAGTGCTCGTGCAAGCAAACGGTCAGCAGCAGCCTCATCATCTCGTCCTTGCCGATGTGGGGCTTGCTCGATCCGATCACGTGGTAAACCTCCATGAGCCTCTGCAGCGACTCGCGCTCCTTCATTATGCTGTGAGTTGCGTGAAATTGTGGGTAAAGTTTAAATGAAAATTGGAATGAACTCTAGTAGTGGTCTACCGAATCCGAATCTTATTTAGAAATTGGGATTCAGCCGGATCCGAGTCTTATTTAGAAATTAGGATTTGGCCAAATCCGAATATTGGATTCGGTAGATCACTAAAAATTTAGCATTTAACTTTATTTTCAAAAATTTAACTCTACCTACTATATTTGAATACGATACGCACGAGTAATTTGTTACTGCTAAAAATACACATGTTTAAGCTGAAGCTGATTTTTTGTGCCAAAATGTTAAAAAAGCCTATCAAACACACCATGAAAGTATTTTACAGGTTCTTCTCAAGGGTTAATAAAGCTTATTTTGAAAGTTTTAAACAAACAACAGCTTAGCTGCATCAATCATTTACAATATGCGGGGAAAACAATAACGCCGTTTAATTAACAAACATCATCGCAAACAAAACTAAATACTAATCTTTAATGGAATGCATGGCAAAGTCAACATAACACAAACGCAATTCAGTGAATGTTTCTAATCATTTAGTAAACAGTTGTTTAACTAACAACCAGATTAAAATAAACGTTTCAAATTATCAACCTAGATATTTACAATTTTTAATTAGTTATTTTACTAACCTCGCCTCCGATCTTTTACACCAGACGGAATCATCCTCTCCAGATAAAAATCCTTCAACTCTTGAGCTTCCGTTCAGCATGCTTGCCTTCTTACCTGATCATATAATGTTTTATGATACTCTATAAATTTTTAGGAAACTGGATATATTGAAAACCATATTCTAACTTACAAAATTAATGCATTAAATTAAATTGTTATTGTTTTTAGTTTTCTAATAAAAAATAAACTTTAAGTAAAACAATATTTTATTTTTTCCTGATTTAAATTTTAACAATACTCTGTTTTCTTACCTGATTATTATTTTAATGTTTTATGATACTTTATCATTTTTCGAAAGCTTGGCAACAGTCATTGCCACAGTTGATAAAAAAAGCAATGTATTAAATTAAGTTACGTAAAATCAATTTTGTATTATTAAATGTGCTTTATTTTTGCTTTCTAATAAAAAACATACTTTAAGAAAAAATATTTTAAAGTTTTTACAGACCTTTTAAGTTTTTTACAGACTCAAACAAAACAAAAAGATAGAATAAAATGTCTTAAAAACTAAATAACATTTTAAATACAAAGACAAAAAGAGTTAATAATTCAAACAGACCACTGTTAACTTCTGAGATGTAGTCGATAGAATCGTCTTTTATTTTGGCTAACTGATCCCAACTAAATAGTTTTCTTTTCCTGTATGTTATCATGACAATTTAAGAAAACACTGTTTTAATTGCTGAATGTTTATTTTATTAGACAGGTATTCCTGTTTTTATTAATACTTTAAAATTTAAGTCTATAGTTATTTGTTTTCTACCAAAACCAATTTAAAACTACAAGAAGAAGTCTTTACTCGTGAATAAAGTTGGCACAAAATTTATCATAGTGAAGTTTAAATATTGCTATAAAAAATTTAGCTTAAAGTAAGTTTTCAAAGTAACGACTACCAGATACTAAACAATCGCTTTAATTTATGTGTAAAATTGTAACTATTAAAACTTTAAACTAACAAAATAGAAGCCTTAATAATATCCTATATACAAACTATTAAACAAAAACGTTAACTACCCATCGCTTTCTAATATTAAGTAAAAAATAAAACATAAGCGATTAAATTCTAATTCGAATGAAACCTTAAAAACACCCAACACAAAAATCGTTCAACAAAAACAATAATCTTTTTTTGCGAGTATAAAACATGTTGGAAACTCACTTTCTAAACTTTTTTAACATTAAGTAAATAATAAACTGTAATAATTTGATACTCACACGAACGAAGCCTTGCTCTTCCTGATGCCGTGGTTGAAGGCCACCATCAGCGCCGACACCAACCCTCCTGCTAACAGCTTCGTGTAGTTGTACGATGACGAGTTCACGTTCGGCTGGTGCTGCTTCAGGTAGGTGATCAGGTTGTTCACTGACCTGTGGAAACAACAAGAACTTTCAAAGTATGTGTAAAACGTTATAATGTGTTTTTATAAAAACAATATTACATTGACATATGTTTCTGTGTGTTAAACTAGTCAACACACTTCAACTGAGCTCTGAGAAAATAAATACTGTAAGGTAAGAATAGAAGCTAAAGTAGGTACTCACATGTGTTCATTAAAAATAAAAATAATTGCTATAGGTATAGATGAAATACTTATTGTTAAATCCGATTGTTATGAAACTATAGAATATTGGTAATTATTCAGTCTAAATTAAATAAACTTTTGTTGAGTTATAGTATGTTTTATGCATATTTCTTAATTAGTTTTTAGGTCATTTAAAAAAGCCAGATTAAATAATGAGGCTTTAAGCACATCCTAAAAATAAAAATCAGTGTTTTACCGATCATCAAGTAAGCATTATTAGGTTTTTTTTACAGATCTGAAAATAAGTTGCTGATCTGTTTTACATATAAAACTATTTAATTCGTATTTAAAATTTAAATTTCTGAATTTGTGTTAACATATAAAGTTACTGACTTATCTAAAATACTGTTTAGTCATCTAATATTTGGCTAAAAAAATAACAAGTACGTTTTATAACCTAAAAAATAAGTTATAAAGCTAATCATTGATCGAATAAAAACTTCATAAAGTTTTTAATTAACCTAAAAACAAATTGCCAAACTGTTTATAGATCGAAAATAGTTTTTTATATCATCCAAATATTTAACAATTTAAATTAACACTTATATAACCATATGGTGCTTACTAACAGATAAGTGAGTATTTTTTTAAACTTATCTATGTATTATACACCTAACAGATATATAGGAAAACAACTCTTCAGTAGTATGATTATCAATAGACTTTTAGTAGTATGATTAAAACTTTGATAATTTTTTTGTTCGATATAATGACAACTACATTTGGTTCTTGTTTTCAAAACTAAAACCGTAGCTATAAAGTTGCACTAATTAAAAAAACATAAAAAAATATATATTTCAATGTTTATAAGCATAAAGTCCTTTAGCTTTAGAAACTAAAAAACGAAAAATAAACACTTATAAAAAGTTATAAGTCTGCTAAAAAAACAATATATACAAAAACTAGCAATCTACAGATAAATGAGTTATGTTGTAACATTTTACATTTAAACATGCAAATTTCTCACTTCAGATCTACTCTAATTGGCTGCAGGAATATAAGCACGTCTAAATATTTATAAAATGTGCAAATTTATTTTTGTGAAAATCAAAAACCTAAATCTTAATTTAAGCCAAATCAAAGCTATTATAAGATTAAATGTTTTTTTATAAAATAATTTTATAATGAACTCAAAAAAAAAGTTATTATTTGATAAAAAAAATTCAATTCATCGTACTACTATTTAACCAATTATAAAAATAAAAACTATTTGTATATCTAAAAAGTACATTAAATAACTTAAAAAAAAAAACCAATCTACACACCGACTAATGCATGCAAGTTGGTTCATTATGACTTCATACCTGCCGATGGTCTCGTGAATCTGCGGTATTGTTACGTCATCGCATGACGCAATCTGGTGGTTTCTGTTGGCAACCAGCAACCTCTCGAGGCTTCCGTCGTCGGAAGACCTGCCTAGCGACCGTTGGCATGGAAACTTGTAAGCCTGAAACGGGCGTATAAACATTTATTTAATTAATGCTGTTTTTTCTGTAACATTGTTTCACTATTCTGTTAAACAGAAAAGATACTCAATCAGTTAGTAAAATAATAAATAAGCCAAAGTATATATAAAAAGATATTTATTTTCACTCTTATTTGAGTATTAACTTAACATTAGTAATATACCGTTATGCATACATATAAAACTTAATGCTTATTTTAGAAAATTATTAAAATTAAAAAAAGCGTAAAGATTATAACACAGCAAACATTAAAAATTTTTCAAAGTTTACTATTGTCAATTAAACACAAATGCATTCTAACCTGCCCCGTGACTTGGTTGGTGATCACAACGTTGTCGATTCTCCAGTTAGGGAAAACACCGTTGTTGTCGTGACCAATTGTGAGCGAGGTTATCAAGCCCAGGTTCTGGTGCTGTAGGAAAAAATTTGTTTAAAAATATGTACTGTTAAAAATTATATTTCAAAAAACTCAGGTGCGATAAAAAAATCTTTATTAAACACTTAGATTAAAAAAAAAGAAAAACAAGTACTTATAAACTAACAAGTTTAAACACCATAAAATAAATTTTTCTTTAGAACAAACTTTGATATTAAAGAACACATTGTTTAAATTTGAGTTAATCAAAAATTTACTGAATATACCTTGAATGTGAAATCTAGTGAGCCCTTAGGTATTTCAATACTTTCGGTGTCCATGTTTTCCCCGTGTATTATGACGTAACAATTAGCCGTGGTGCCCCCGCTAGTGAGCAGCTTGCCAGAAGTGAAAATCTCACATCTGTACTCTATTTCTGTAAAAAAATTAATTATTACAAATAAAGGGGTTATGTAAGTGTAAACAAAAATTCTAAACTAAATGGATTTACTAAATTAATAAAAAAATGTAAATCATGTTAACTGAATTTAACACATCACACAATGACCAAATCAAAAACATAAAAGTTAAAAAATACTTAACTTATTAAATAGAAAATCTATAACTCTAGTTGTTACTAACAAGTTATGTTTTTATATATAATAAATAATAATATACGTTATATTATAAAGCCATAATATACATCAGGATATCTAAAGTTCAATTTTATTTTCGACTAATTGGCAGTAACTGAAAAATCGCCAATCCCATTCAATTTTCTAAAATTTAAACATTTATTGTCTTCTGATATCCAAAATGGTACTCAAGGGAACGATATTCTATCAACGTTTTGAGTAAATCACAGCTAGTAGAAAACTGTTTAAAATTGGAAAACTTTGGGTGGGAGAGAATCTGAATAACGGCAGTACTGTAATAACCAGGGTTGCCAAACTTTTTCTGCAAATTTTCCCCAGGTTTTCAAAACTTCCTCCAGGTTTTTTAAAGTACACATTTTCGGGTATATTTTTAGTTTAAAGCTTAAGGTAGGAAACTGTGTTAAATACTATAAAAACATTAAAAATATGCTGTAAAGCTACTTAAAAGGTGTTTTTTAATAATAAAATATTTGATGATGACGAATACTTTTTGTTTGTACGATAGATTTTTTGTGTCGAATCGAAATTCTAATTTTTAATATATTAAAAATTTCAGGTTTTTTTCAAAATTTCTCAAATTCCAGGTTTTTAGCCTGAACTGTCAAATTCAAGGTTTTTTGGCACCTAAGGGTTTATATAATATTTCATGAAGTTACTTGTTCTATTTTATTTTGATGACGTAAGTATTTGACATAGGCGTTGTACGAAATTCGCGAATCATTGAAGAGTATCATTTCAAAGTTCTATGGATAAAATCTATGTGTCAAGAGTACTAAAATGTCATCACAACAGTAAATTTAAATTCTTATATCTATTTCAGATTTTGCTAAAGATGTTAAGTTAATTATTATTAAAATTTATAATTAAGACTCTTATTTTAATATGTAAAACTTAAATAAAAACAGTACAACAAAGCTATGGCGAGTAGTTTTTAAATGATAAGCAAGTGTACATGAGCAAGATTTAACAAGAATGTTTAATTTTATTACGTGATTGAAATTCAAATTAATCTTTTACATAGTTTGACTAAAAATAAACATAACTCAACTACTACCGTTACTTTCATGTAGACAGGTCGTGTAGAATTTTTGTAGTAATACTTAAAGAGAAATAATTTTATTTTATATGATTTTTTTTATACATGAAAATTTACCATGATAAGCCTTTTAAAAAATACACAACTTTTTTTAGAGGACTTTATATATTTGACCATGCAAAAATGTTTCGTTGTCTATACGTGTTCAAAGTAAAAAAAAAAAAACTTTTTTCCACCAGATTAATAATATCACGTAAATTTTCTTGTTACATAAAAAAATTTACAAGGTCATGCTTTATCGTGACTCTACTGTAATTCGATTTCTATTGATTTGTGTTGTTGCCAATGCATTTAAAATTAATACCTTGTTCTAAAAAATATCCATTGAAAACCAGTATTATTAAAAATTAACAATAACTTATATTGTTTATATGCTTGAAAATAATATTATGTATTTGTATTTGCATATATACGTAGTAGCAAACTTGAAAATTAACTGAACTTATCAGAAAAACATTCTAAAAACAGCTCTAAACTTTACTATTTCAAACTTATGTACAAACTTTTTTAAACTTACCACTTTTAGGAAACGAGTTGGTGAACGAGTTGAACTGAGCAGTTTTTAATATTTCCAGAAATTTGAGGAACTGCTCCCTTTGTTCGTCGCATTGCAAAAGCGAATACTTCTTGTACATTTTGCTGTAAATTTTTGTTATTTACTATAAAGTGCATTTTACTGCAAACTATTATCAATTTTTATTTTGTCATAAAGCAAGCTTCGCAGTATATTATGTTCTATTTTTGGTCGTAAAGCACATTTTGGAGTAAATTTTTTTTTAATTATGAAGATAACTTTGGTGTAAAAAACGTTTTTCTAACGATTGAGATGAAAATATATAATTTACTTTGAGGCACAGATTATAAAATTCAAAAAAAAAAGCTGTAATTTTTAATATTTGTATATTAAACACAATGTTTGCATTGGCAAATGAATGCAAAAATTAAAGACAGGGGTTCCCAAACTCATAATCGCCCACTTAACACAGGCTTTAAAAAATATCTTCATTTTAATAAATATCTCCCTTTTACTGTTTATTTACTTGTTCAACTTCCAACTTACTGTTGCCCCCTGACAGCCTAACTTTGTAAAACCCCGGTTTAACGTACAACAAACTGGAACACGTATATCAAGTTGCAACAACGTGACTCACTTCAAAAGGTCTCCGTGCGAGAGTAGCGTGTGCAAGTAGTTGTGAAGCTGCCTCCTCTCCAGCGCGAGTCTTATCCACGCTCTGCTCTTGCCCACGTCCGTGCTAACATCCACCATCTGTATTATCCGCCTGTCGTAATAATAACAATTGTATGACGTCATAATAACAATTGTATGATGTCATATCAACAACAATTGTATGATAGTATATTTGTAAAACGCGAACGCTATACTTTTGTTAGATTTAAAGTACCCAGTGAATACTGATCTATTTATAAAAAAGTTTTAAAACAAAGCAACTAAACATATCTTTAAACGTTTCTTAAAGAACTAAATAGAAACATACAAACTGATTTTATTTTCAGTCTACACTGTCGTATGTACATTACAAAAAAATTACAACGATCCTTTACAAGTATGCAACATAAATTGATAAATTTTATTTTGTAAAACTGCACAAGTTTTTAAATTACTTAGCGCACATATATTTAAACACTTCTTACATAACGAGACAAAAACATACAAGCTGAAATTTTTAGGTGTGAAACGTTGTATGTTAATAGCGATTAAAATTTAAGTTGACAAGTATGCAACAGAAGTTGATGAATATTGTTAATAAATTTTGACTTACTTTATGCTGGATTGTAAAACTATTTCTGCATTGTTTAGACTTGGTCTCCTCACAGGGCTGACATCTAAAAAGTTATTACATCAAGAAAATCTAATACCATAATCGTTACCATTTAAATCTTTTACAAATTTTTATAAATTTTATTTCCTAAATATCAATCTACTACAAGCAGCTTAAAAAAAGAGGAATTTGTATATTTTTCAAAAAAAAATCATAAAGAAACTGAAAATTATCTATAACAGTAAATTCAATCAACATCTCATAATCTTTTATATAAATTAACTTTTGATAGTGCATTCGATCAACATTTATAAAATTTAAAATTTAAATTGTCTAACCAGGGGAGTTTTTCTTCGTGGCACTCAGGAATGATCTCGGGAGCGATCTGTAATCTGATTGGATTGTAACGCTTTTCTCACTTGGTGGCGTGTTTGCGCCTGTAAATTAGTTTAATGTTGACTACATGTTTTCAAGCAACAAACAAAAACATAAATGTGTTTGCTTTTTTCTTCAAGCTTATAAGTTCGTCTTTTTATTTAATTTAAGTCAAAACATTTAAAAGCTCTTTTAATTTAGTCACATAATTTTCTTGATTAACAAACAGCTTTCATGTTCTTGTTCTTTTCTCTTTTAATAAAACATCAAAATTATACTTGTGATATTATATTAAACAAACGGAAAAAAAATACACACTGTTTAT
This sequence comes from Thalia democratica, assembly GCF_965202585.1. Taxonomy (NCBI): domain Eukaryota; kingdom Metazoa; phylum Chordata; class Thaliacea; order Salpida; family Salpidae; genus Thalia; species Thalia democratica. The sequence goes on along the minus strand of NC_139168.1, from coordinate 28,840,360 downwards.
ATGTAATAAATAAAAGAAATAACTAACCGCTCATATGTGGATAAGTGTTGCTTTCATGTCCGGTTATTTTTATCGTTTTTGAATAAAATGCGCTCATATGACACCACAAAGCAGACTTTCCCTGTTAAAGTATTATAATTAAAAAAAAATAATTGACTTGTTATCAACTTCTTTAGTTATTATGGAGTTTTAAACTCAAAATTACTGCATAAGTAGAAAATACATGATCCATTGTAAAATACAACTTTACACATATATGTACATATAGTTGGTATATAGAGTTAAAAGTAACAAAAAATTTAAAAGTAGTTAAAACATTTGGTAGTTTCAAAATCGTTGTTTTTGTGTTCGACCAAAATAATATCACACTTATTGTTCAATTGGAACTTTTCTTAACAAAATTTTGGTAAACAACCAATATTTAAAACGTTTACAATCACAAACGAAATTGTTTATTTAAAAACAGTTATATATGTAAAAATAAACAGTATACATATTAGCTTTAATTAGTGATGTACCGGACTCACTATCCTGGTCCGGCAGGATATTGCCATTTTTGTCTGATATCCGGATCCGGCCAGATTCTAATTTGAAAAAAAAGTTCGGATCCGGTTCCGGCCGGATCCTAACAGAGATCCGGCCGGACCCGGATCTAGTTAGTAAAAAAGAGCATACTGAAAAGTATTTTTTCAAAATCAAACCCTGTGTAAATTGTTAAGAGTCATTTTCGTCAGTTAAAATTAAACACCTACCGTGATTGGCTCATTTTGTACACGTGACTAATTTACATTTGTTTACATTTAAACTATGAAATAAACATTTCATGAAATGCAACTCTTTACGTATGTTGTAAAATTGAAAACTTTGGAATGAATACTTGCATTATTTATTGTTTAAAGTTGAGCTCAGAGAATATTTAGAATTAATACGGTTGAATGTACGAGCCAATGAGAATCATATGACGAAATGTTTCAAACTAAATACTGATGCAACAAAACATCAGAACATGAAACAGGCTATTTATATGTAAGCAGTTAGTTAGTTTGGTGTGTAGCTTGAAGCAACAAAATATCTTGAACGTTTTTGTGAATGCTTATTGTAAGTAGTGTTTTGTTTTAAAAGTGAATATTTCAACAGGAGTTTAATTGTTTAAATATTTAAGCCAGGTTTTTAGTCTAATAGTTTATTAAAAATTTTACAGTTTCTTGTTTACTAAAAGTTTTATTTAATTTTTAGTTTTTTGTTTTAAGTCTTTTGATATAGATTTAAATAGCTTCCAGTTTTTAAAGTGTTACCAAAGTAATTAATAATTTTGTATATGCTAGTATTTCTTGTTGTGTTTTATATAAAAGGTTCATCACTCAAAACTGTTGTGTCTGATTATAGAAAGTAGTCTCAGTTAGAATTGAGTATTTGTTAGATTAAATAAGGTAGGATTTAATTATGATGGGTAGTACTAATAAGTTAAGTGCACCACAATCAGTCCACAACTTTACTACCAAATTGTCAACCTTTGCTAGCTGTTCTACTGATTATTAGATTAAAGTATTTTTTTAAGTTTTAAAAAACCTCATTCTGACTCAGGCTTGTTTATACTCACTCTAGCTAGTTTTATTGACTTAAACAGTGGCAACCCTGCTAGTTTGAAAATTTTTGGGAATTTTAGAAAATTTTGAACTGCCTCAGGCTAGTTTAGTTTTTTATAAAAACTCAGGCTAGTTTTCTTTTAGACTTTGAATGAGTTTGAGCTGATCCAATTTTCAATATTTTGTAATTTTCTAGTGTATTTTGTTCAAGAACTTGATTTCAGATTTTTAATTGTAAATAACACCTAAATTTGGAAACCTTGTGGCTAGCTGTTCTACTTATTATTAGATTAAAGTTCTTTTTTTTTTCGTTTTTAAAAACCTCATTCTGACTCAGGCTAGTTTATTCTAGTGATGTACCGGACTCACTATCCGGGTCCGGCCGGATATTGCCATTTTTGTCTAATATCCGGATCCGGCCGGATTCTAATTTGAAAAAAAAGTCCGGATCCGGTTCCGGCCGGACTCTAATTTGAAAAAAAAGTCCGGGTCCGGTTCCGGCCGGATTCTAATTTGAAAAAAAAGTCCGGATCCGGCCGGATTCTGATTTGAAAAATAAGTCCGGATCCGGGTCCGACCGGACCCGAAATTGTGAGTGGGTCCGGTACATCACTAGCTTTAACACAACTAGTTGATACATATCTGTAGTTTGTTTAAAATAACAAACTTTAACAAAAAAGCTGTTTTATATACAAGCAGTTGATATAAAGAAGTAAGCTTTTCAAAAACAATTTTTCAGTGTTTGCCATACAATCCATACCTAACATACATGAAAAGTCAATTAATCTTATACGTTTCTAACGACACAAAGCTGTAATACTTTATCAAACAAACTTTTCTGTGTTGCCCGTACAACCCGTGGCCCCATATCCTCTCCAGTACGTCGCACAACGAGGCGATCCAGGTGTTCTCCTCAATGCAGGACGATGACGTGTCCAGCTTCCACCCGCATTCGAGCGCTTCGTTGGTGTTCACTTGCACTATCAGTAGGCTGGTAGGAAATATAAACGTTTAATTATTGAATTAAGCAAATAAATATACAATTATGACAAAAGTTAAAGTTTGTTACTTAACAATTGTTTCACGCTAGAGCCAAATATGATGATCACAAGTAAAAAATAAATATATATAAATAATATATTAGAGTTTAAATAAGATACTTCCTTCGTGTTCACTTGCAATATCAGTAGGCTGGTAATAAAAAATAGGTGTATTAAAATGGTAAGGTATAAGTTGGTAGAAAAATAATCAACAATATGCTTTTAATATTTCAAAATCAATACAATGTTTTCCTCCTTTAGTGGTCTAAAAGAGATCTTCAGTTGACAATTAAATCTTACTCAAATAGAACTTTAAGTGTTCAAAATGCATAACATTAATATTAAAACGTAAAAAAAACACCACAAAATTAGCAGATTACACATGAAATCATGAAAACAAACCGTTTAGTTTTCACCCTGACTTCTTCCAGCAATGTACCCACAAAGTTCCAGTTGCTCCTGGCAATTTGCTCGGGAGAGAACTCTGTCAAGTTGGGTGCGGTGTAAAACTTGCTCGCTCCCACCCCCTTCCTCTGTATGTAGAAGTAATTAAAAATTACTATGTTTATTTGCGTTTGTAAACTTTAAAGCTACACATTTCAAGTTTACTCAATGCAGCTATAACAAAGAAAAGATTCATTATTGTTTAGTATAGATTAATTGACAGAAGTATTTAAGCATTAAAAAGTTTTAAAACGTTATTGATGCTTTTTTAATGCTTTAAGTAAATATAACTGTCAAAAGCTTTTTGAATATTTTAATAATTTACTTAAGATTTAGTTCATCTTATAAAAAACTGTATTCTTTTTTTTTACGTATAAGTTTATACTACATTTTAAATAACTAAGTTAGTTAAAATTAAGCACAAATTATTAAAGAAAAATTTACCCATTTGTCAGTTCTACTAGAATGCCTTTTGTATGATTTTGCACAGTTTTCGTAATTTCTTCTGAACTTAGCTTTTTTCACATCAGTATTTTCAAGCAAGTGCGTCTGTTTTAATTAAAGCAAATTTTATTTTTGTTTATCAAAGTTAAAAATCATCAAAAAAAATTAATTGAGTCTACCTTGAATGTACCGAAAAGTAAGCAATAGACAGTTTATAAGATTAACACTCAAGCTTTTATGATCTAAACTAAATGACAAGAGTTGTAACTTAAATATTTTGTTAGCTAAAAACAACCTAAACCAAATAAAACCACTTTTTCAATCAAAATTTTAAAAATTCATACAAAAAAGTACAAGTAAAGCTAAACATTGAAAATAAAAAAAACAAAAACCAACGTTTATTTTTGGCAGGCACCCTGGAGCCTTCTTGTCGATTATTACGTCACTGTCTTCTTGTATGACGTCATTATTGAAAGTTTTCAGCGGGTTTGTGACGTAATCGCAAGACGTCATGCGTTTTCTGAATCCCTGCACTGTTCGAAGTAGAAAATTAATAGTTTATATTATTAATAAAATTTATTTTGAGCAACTGTAATTTTAATTAAAATTAATTATAAGTTTATTAGAATCAATTATAAAACATTGCAATCAGTTAAATAGAGTTAAAATTTGTTATTAATGTTTTGGGTAAAATTGCATTTCGCGCTATATACAAGTAATTTGTAAAACATTTTGAGGTTTTGGACATAAGTTTAGCAACTTTAAAATAAAAAACATTAGTAATGAAATCTAGAGAAAAGGAAAAGATTAAGTTGTTTTCAATAAATGTAAAGTCTCTATACAAGTAACTAAAGTAATAAAAACATAATTTTTTTATTGAGGTTTTTCCGATCAACCAAAAAAACGTAAAAGTTTAATCTTAAATTAAACAAAACAAGTAATTAAATATTAAAAACTAATTACACTTTTTAAATAAAAAAAGAGTTAATACATGTATCTTAACAAGTAAGACAGTTTGAAGTTGACAAAGTACCATTTGTAAGTAAAACTTTCTGAATTAAAAAACCAAACTTAATTTAAACAATCAAGAGTTATTAATCTACGTATCTTAACAAGCACTCCGTAAAACTAAATTCAAGTGTGCAAATCATTTATTTCAAGCACATTTAACAAACGAACGCGAGTTGCTGATCCACGTGTCGACGTGGTGGTTCGAGTTGAGCTGATGAGTTGTGGTGGCTGTGGTGAGTATCCGCAGCTTGGCCGAGTCGTTCACCCGCCTCTCACCACCTGATGACGAGTTCATCCGCATCTGCTCGTTCAGCTGCTCCAACCGCTCGTTGAACAATAATAAGTTGTTGTCCTGTTTAGATTTTATTTGGTGAGAATTTTTCGTTTTATTTGCAAGTTTCACTCAAGTGTCTGTTTTGTTACATATTGTTGATAACAAGTTGTTGCCATGCATTTGTTTGTGTTATACTGTTGATATAAAGTTTTTGTTTTGTTTTTAACGTTCAAATGTTTAAATGTTCAGTTCTTCTGTTAAAGTCGTGCAGGGTTTGATGTTCAGCGTTGCACAATAAACAATGTTTATAATTATAAAAGCTGCATGACTTTGTATGTTAGAACTAATTAGTGCCATTAAAATATTAATTGTTTTTACTGCCAGATATAAACCATTCGTCATTAATAAAATTCTTGCTTCATTTAGTAATACTCACATTTATAGTTTTTGATTACTATTTGAAAAAATAAGTTTTTTTAATAAAAATAGTAAAATATATTTATTAAATTTCAAATGGAACCGTTTGAGAACACAAATTAGTTCACAAAATAATATAAGAAATAATAAAATCCACTTACACAAGTTAAAAATTTCCAAAACATATAAGTAGTACTATAGCAGTTCTAATTTGGTAGTTAATGTAGTTTTATCTTAAAACAAACAGTTAAAAAAATATTCAAATAAAAAGTAACTTAATTCTAACTCTTTCAAAATCTCGCTTTTAAAATTTGCATATCCTATTTACCATAAGATACAACACATTCAATAAAAGTTTTCTTTGTATATTAAACTGTTTTAGAACATTAATTTCTGATTATACTTTATCAACTTTTTGTATAAGTTACAAACTTCAAGAGACGACAAATTGTAAAATACAATTTTTAATGATTAAAAACAACTGCAAGCTTGGAAAGTTGTTTAGAAGTTCTTAACGCTTGTTTTTTTTCTTTAATTATTTATAAAAAGTAGTTTATCGTCACAAACTACTTACATGTATTTAAATTATTCATTTATAATAAATAGTTTATTACAAAATTGTATAAGCATGTCCTTGAATACGGACTTTTAAAAATGACATCAAAGATAAACGTGTTTTAAATCAAAACTTTTTCATATAGTTTAATAATTAATTTAAAATTACTTTTTTAACAATTTTTCTATTCAGAAAAAAAAAGCTTATGTTAATAATTCCAAAAATTGAATTAAAGGACATTGTAACACTACTTTGCTGAGTAAATTAAAACTTACAGTATTTTAAAATTAAATCTATCATTGTTTTAAATTTTATCACAGCCTAGATATTGTTGTTTTACTCAACCAAATTGTTAATATTAAGCATAGAGGAACCCAACAATTTTTTACAAAAATAACATTTGCACTTATTTTTAATTAAGAATTATAAACTATAAAGTAAGTTTTATTAAAATTAATTAATATATGAATCAGTTTAGTAAATGTTAATAAACCTTTTCGCCGATGTTGTGCAGTTGGTTATCAACTGAAGCGTCAATGAAGCATGTGAACATTTGTGTTTCCAGGAACGGCAGCATAAACTGCAGTGTTGACTCGGGCTGGTCGCTTATGAACGATGTCTGTCAATATTACATTTGTTTGTTTAATAAGTAAGCAGTTTACACGATTTGAGCATGCAAATTTGAAAAAAAAGTATTTTTTTACAAAGTGTTCATCAAAAAAAAAGTAAGAAAACTTAAAGTAATAATGTTTAAAACCACATTTTATATGACAGTTCGAAAAAACTATATATGTGTATTTAAGCGAACAACTAAACTGATAATAAATAAAATTTCCACATGTTCGCAGAGATTTTTATGAGGTTTTTGTATCAAACATATGTTGCTTATGAGTCAACATACTTTGCTTTATAACTAGTGACTTCTTTAGAAGTATTCATTATAGTATTAACTAAATGGAAACTTTTTTATGACAATTTTAAAATAAAAATTTCCAAATAATTAATTTTATTTTTAATAATATCATACTTTAAAATTTATAAATCAAAGTAAAAATCTAAAATTATTACATTTAAAAAGTTTTCATAATACAAAACTGTCAAACATGTGTTTATGAGTCAACATACTTTGCTTTATAACTAGTGACTTCTTTAGAAGTACTAATTAAACTATAACTTAAAAGGATTTTTTTATGACAACTTTTAGAACTTTTTTTTTCCAAATACGTTAAAGTCTTATCAATTATACCAAACCTTAAGACTTTTAAGTTTAAGTGAGCATCTAAAACTAATTTTATTTAATAAAACGTCAAACCTTATCGAAGGTGGCGTTTTGTTCTCGCTCGTCGACGGTGATGAATTTTTCGTACTGGTGGAACATTCTGATGAAGTTCGCGCACATCGCCTCCCTGGTGCTCGTGTTGAACTTCTCTTCCATGTACCGGTGCGAGTCCATCTGCAAAGTTTGGTTTGTTTGTAATATTTTTTGTTTTGCACATTTACACTTAACAAATTGTTGAGATTCGTCTACATTTTATATCTTATTATTATTATTATTTTACATTTTAAGTGTTAGGATAAATAGTGGATAATTTATAATTGAAAGTTTATACACAACCAAACTTACTTCTAATGCTAAACTAAGCACCATAATTTTATGTTTATAAAAAAATAAATAGTTCTTTCGATGTTTTATAGGACCTAAAAGCTTATAAAGCATATGGAAACAAAAAAAAAAACAATTTTGTAAAAAATAGTTTAAAAAATAACGATTTTTAAAAGTGTGTTGACTCGTTAACACACAGAAACATATGTTGGTACAATAACGGAATATTACTGTACAATTTGTTTTTATTGATTTTTAATTGTTAAGATTATATTTGTTGAACTTTTCTCATCATAGCATTTTAACTTATTCATCTTAAAATTTATATTTGAAATATGTAAAACGCATACACACTTTTGTATTTTCTTATTCTGACATAATCAAAAAAATCCGATGCTAATGTAAAAATCGCGACCTTATGATAATGTCAAATAAATGCAAGTTTTGATGATACAAAAACATAAAATTAAAATGTAAATGTCAAATTTTTTTATGTATTTTTTGGCAAAACAAGCCTGGGAAATTACACATTACTTAATGCGATAAATATGTAAAATTTTGTGTAATAGTTACTTTGAATTGCAAGTCAAATATTACACATATGTGATTTTAAAGTTTGTTTGCTAAAAAATAACAACACAAAAAATAATTTTACACAACTAAGACTTAAAATATTAACTTTTAAAGTTTATAAAACTTAATGGATAGTTTATTAGATATGATTAAATTAGTTTTTATGTTTTGAAAATTTTTCAATTTAAAACAATTAGGTCTTTTTATTTTGTTATTATCTCTAAAACGCAGAAACCGAAAAAACAAGCTTTAAGGTTTTCTTCAAGATTAAATCAAGATTTATCAGATGGAAATCAAGGGTTTAGTGGGGTCTATTTTTCAACAAAACCAAATAAACATTCAAAAACTCGAATAAACTTTCGCTTTAGTGGTCACGCATATTTCATAAAACAAAAAACAAACACCAAAAACTCCAAAGTCCAATACTTTACACACTAGTTTAAATAAATTGGAAAGTTTTTTTTTAAATTTAAAGCGAAATGATAAAGTTTCCTACCAAATATCAAAACTTGGTCAAATCCGATTATTTAATCGAAACAAAACAATATAACAATTTTAATCTACTTTTTTTATTCCCAACGGTTATTTTGTACTTGCATACCATAATGTATGAATAATTTATTTATTTTTTTTTGTCAGCTACAAAAAGGTTCTAATTTGTCATAAGAATTAAAAAATAATGAATATTAACTGTGTTTAAAATTTTGATAAAATATTTATGAACTTTAAAAAAATCTAATTAGTTTAATACAAACAACTTATAATAATCATTACCTATCGTTTTTAAACAACTAAGCTTTTTATTGTTTCATTGTTTGTTTTAAAATTTAGTATATCAACTTCAAAAAGAAATTCAAAAGAAACTAAAGAACTTATACTTTTGATTAAAATAAATTCGTTTGAAATTATTGTTTATTTACTTAACATAACTTAATTTAAAGTAATAATTATAAAAACTAACAATATTATTCTTATTCTGAACTGCGTGCAAAGATTCTTCATCTTCGTTTAAATTTCCATCTAAAACAGACAATTAAATAAAAATAAACATAACATACCAATTAATTTTATTAAAATCAGTACTTTCATTTGTGGGTTTAAATTTTTTAATTTATATATATGCAGTTTGAATACAAAAACTTTACTTTACCCATCTGTGTAAAAGTGTAATCGATACAACTGTTTAATTTAAAAAAAACTTAATATGACGTAACGTCAATTATTAGACGTATAAAAACTTAACTTGAGTGATTAATAAACTATTAACTTTATATAATGAATTATGTCAGTTAACTATGCCCAACGAAAATTAGTATCATAATCAAAACTGCTGTATATATACGAAATACTAACATTTGAATAAAAACAATTATATTCTTAAAGCTATTTACCAATAGTCGGAAAATTTTTATGATATATTGATACAATCTAGTGCTAATTCATCAATGAAAACTGTTATAAAACCATGATAAGGTCAGCTGATTAGAACTAGCATATTTCAATTAGTAACGCTCGAACAACTACAGTTTGGTGTTTTGCGGTTATTACGTAAATGCGAATTCCTACAACTTGTTATTGACATAAACTTGCGCGTTGGTGCACGGATATTTTGTGTTAAGGCTTTGTATGACAAAAATTGACACAGGCGTTCTAATATAGGAATACAAATTATAAAAATACTAGGTAATTGTAAAATTTGAGTAAAAACTACGTTTTTTGTTTACAACAAAACAAAAACTTTTGCAAAGATTAGATCAGTGATTTTTTCATATTGTTAGTATAAACTAAAACACTTAAAAACATGATATTTTATTTAGAGAAATTTCTTATAATTAATCGTTTTAATGTCGACATCGTATTGTAATCTTTAGATATAACTTATTGAGAATTAAATTTTAATACTTAATTTTACTTATTTAAGAACAAACTGTTGTTCTATTTAAAGCTAAACAGGAAATCCTGTTCTTTATAATTTAATTCTCAAATTTTATAATTTAATTCTAGACAAAATGTTGTTAACAATTAGAGAATAATGATAGTGATGTTTAAGGAAGTAAAACAAATTGTTAAGTTAAAAATAACGTAAATGTTAACTTTTGTGAAAAAATAAATTTCTATAAAAAAACATCTCCAAAAGTGTAAAATATTAAATTACATTTTAAAACATATTACTTTAGAAAAAACTGCTTCATGCAACTGGAAAATCATTTTATTATTGTTTTAAAACAAAGTAGAGTAGTAACTTAACACAAATGTTTTATTAACTTTTTTGACAGTGCACACTGTATTCTAATTTCTATAAGCTTTCTATATTAATTTTTCTTTTGATTTAAGATTTACATGTGCTCAAAAGGTATAAAACTGCAAAAGTTGCAAAAACAAGTTTGTTTACTTGAAAACAAAATGTTTTTCATCATACTTAATTAACGCATAATGTCTTTCATTACACAGCATTAAACATTTTTAATAAACATTACAAAAATCCTAAAATAAAGGTGTTAGGTAATAAAAAGCACACGCACATATTAAGTTTGATGAAAAACATTTATTTTTCCGTAAATAAACTTAAATTTTAACTTATGCATTATATTGTTTTTAGTTCTTGAGTGAAAAACAGATGTACTATAAAAAACAGAATTATAACATTAGTTTAAATTGAGTTTGATGTTTAATGTTTTTTTTATCAAACTTTATCAAAAAACTTAAATCAAAATTTAGTTTAAAACAATGTTTAAGAGATTTATAGTGTTTCACACAAACGACTTATTTTACTTCAATACAACTAACACAAGTAATTTTTAAAGATAGTTATCGTTTATAAGAAGCTGTATAAACATTTTAAATTGAAAAATCATTTTACGACTAATAAAAGAGAGATTTTTAAGCAACAGAAATATTATGCAGTGAATAGTTTTTAGACAAAGCAAGTAAAATGTCAGTATTTGAAATTATTTAACAACGATTATAAATTTCCTAATTAGTCAGACAAAAAAGTAATGCTATAAAATAAAATAAATTGGCTTTGTGTTAGATAAAACACATCTTAAGCTTAACTCTTATAGCAACAATTTTTTTTTACTTCAAATAAAGCGAAGCATTTAACATAATAATTCAATATAAACTAGACAGCAACATTGAACTGTAGAAATTTTATACCATAATGTCTTAACCCAAGATTAAATGATTAATGAACTACTACACTATTACTCTCTATAACAATTTACACATAAATTTCATCTTTCAAAGTTTTTGATAAGAAACTTAACAGTTAACTTTAAAATAAAGCAAATTATATAGTTTAAGTTACATTTAACCAGTTTATAGTTATAAACTTTCTATTTTAAAAGAAACCAGTCTTAAATATTACATTATATTCTACAAGTATTTATTATTTTTAATATACAAAAGTAGAAGTTTTAATTTTTTTAAATTTATTTCGCCACATAACATTTTTGAATTTTATGCAGCAAATTTTGAAATTAACACTGACTCGTTATTTAAAATTAAATTATTATATTTGAATTATGAAAATTTAATTAAACTTTTTATACTTAAAATTTTTCAATTTAATAAAGACTAAGCAAGTAAGTTTACCTTTTACGAAGTCGTTTGAATTTTTCGAAATCATAACTCCATTCCCTAACACTGACAGCTTCTGATAGTAAAAATTTTCAATTATCAAAAAGCTCTACATAATTTTCAGTACAAGGAATATCGAAACATAAAAATTAACAATCTACCAACTAGTCATTCAATATTAAAGCTTAACTTTACTAACATTTACTGTTCATCAGTAGTTATACAACCACACAAGTTGTTAACATTTTCAAAGTAAATCTGTTCTAGTTTTAAACTAAATTTATTTACTTTTATACTGTAAGTTTCATTGAAACAAACATAGTACTCTTCCTGATGAATACGCTTTTGAGAGCAGAATGCTTTTTATTTAAAATGTATTTTTCCATTAAGACTGGCATTTCTTAGGTACGCACATTTAGGCTGCGTTTAAAGTGCGCACTCAAACAAATACTACTGTAATTACAAACATATTACCAACATCGTCGTTATAGTCATCAACAAACGCCTGTATCTTCGCAACTAGTTGCTGGTGGTTGGGTAGCAACGGCAGCCCTTCAGGTATTTCCAACGTGTTGTGGTCTATATCCACGTAACACTGGTTTATCTGTTAAAATAATTCTTATTGGTACCTTAGAAATTTATTAAACTACATTACATTATTTATAAATGTTTAATTCAGTTATTAATTTTTTTCAAATCATATTAAATTCAGACTTAATGTTGCATAACTTAAACAAGTAATGAATAACTTAAAGAATGTCTGGTATGATTGGTATTAAATCGCACGAAACACATAATTTATTTTGTTTAATTATATTGTTGAAATAATTTTTATTAGTACCTTTGAAACATATTAAATAAAAAGTTTATGAATGTTGAAAATAACTTATTAAATTATTCGCATGTACTTAAATTTGTTTTAAATCAATTAAAACCCAGACTAATTATTACATAATTTAAACAAGTGCAATAAAGAATGTCTGGTATGTAAATAATTCAATACTACAAATCGTACGAAACACATAATTTCTTTTGTTCTTTTTAAGCTTTGTTGTATCACTGTTTATGAAAAACAATTGTAAAAATCTTAGTCAGAAAAATACTTTGAACTAATAAAACATACATGTAGTAATGTAAATAAAAACTTGCATTATTTAGAGGATAATAAAAAAAATATTGTCCGAATGCTTGTTTAAAGTTTAACAAATTAAAACTAATACCTGATAACTAACGATGTCAGAATTATTAAAGTAATTCAAAATCATTGCATAAAAACTCTATTTAATATCATTAAAATTAACTTAAACATTTAAGTACTAAACTTCATGCAATTAATAACAATTTCATAAAAAATAAAATTTCCACTTAGAAATAATAACTCATATCGTTCATTGGACTACTTAATAATAAAAGTCCCTATTTAACTTGCACAAGTAGCTTTTAGAACCACTTAAAACGTTCAATTGCAGACAGAATAAAATTTACGAGCCAAACATGGAAAACAAGCAGATAATAACACGTAAGAAAGCACGTGTTAACGTCTGCAGATGCATTAAGAATTTAATATTTCAATGCACGAACTTTCTCACCACTTTGATGAAATCATGAACTTGACACTTGTACTTGCAAGCAAGTAATGTAACGTTTTTTTTTACTAAATAAATCAAAAGGAGAACATTGTTTAAAGTTTTGTTAAATAAATGCTACTAGTTTTATTTTGAAACTTAAGCTCAACTTTGGTATTAAATGCAGTAATTGTGTATAAATTTTTTTGATAAATCAACAAATTGTTTTTTCATAATCTAACAGCTTTTATTTTGTTTATTTGTGAAACAAAAAAAAATATATATACCAAAACTAGATTGAAAATAAAACAGAATACAAACCTTATTTATTACTTTATTGTTCAGGTAAATTTTTCAGGCACAGCAAATAAAGTAATTAACTTTGGAAAAAAAAAAATTAACGTAAATTTTCAAAAACAATGTAATTTTTTGTGCATAATATAAATTGCAGTTTAAAAAATAAAAAAGCTTTTCACACGTAAACATATTATCTGTAATATTATAAGTTTCATCAAGTTACAGTTATGCTTCTATAATGCGTCTACACGAGATTAAGTTTGTACTTACAAAGGTTTGTCTAACATAACCTAATAAAAAATTGTAATGAGGATAATTTTATTTTTGCTGTACTTTATGTTACATCTCATCGTTTTTTTATTCGAATAAAATAAACTTTTAAATACAAAATTTATGTTTTAATTGTATTTTTAAAGAAACAAAGAGTTTTAGTAAATTCTATTTTATTAAAAATGTATAAACTTGAACAAATAAAACTTAATTTGATAAAAACTAAAATACATTATTTAAGTTTAAAAGTATTATGATTAAAAATAAGGTCTTCCACAAAAAATAAATCAAGTATACACTAATTTAGATAAAGCACATATCCTTGTTAAAAATTATAAGAACAAAACTATTATCTTAAGTAGATTTAATTACAAACTATTTTTTATAGTGACTTTTCTATAATTAAACAACGACCAATTTCCAATAAGTAAAAATTAGCAATCTTAAACTACAACAGTTTTAACTTCCCCTTCTTAAGATAAACATTTCAAATTAGTAAAAAAACAGTAGGGGTTACTTTGTACAAACATACACTTTTTGCTCATACAAAACCAAAACAAACCTTTAATCCCGCAAATTAATAAACAACTCACATTTCATAGCCATAACGCAACTAAACCAAGACAATATCCAGGGTTGCCAGTCGTTTTTTCAAATTTTTTCAGGTTTTTTAAGTTTCTTCCAGGTTTTTAAACATACACATTTTTGGGTCTATTTTTAGTTTAAAGTTAAGTTTAAGGTAAAAAACTGTGTTAAGTAGTATAAAAACATTAAAAATATACTGTAAAGCTACTTAAAGGTGTTTTTTAATATAAAAAAATATCTATGATGACAAAATTTTTTATTTATATGGCAGATTTTTTGAGTCAAATCGAAGTTTTACTACTGAACATGTGAAAATTGTCATAATTCCAGGTTTTTTTTTTTTGCCGAAATTGTCGAATTCCAGGTTTTTCCAGGTAAAGTGGCAACCCTGAACAACGCAAAAAAGTCTAAAAACAATCACGAACCTTCAATCCCCGCCTGATGTTCATCTTGTGGTGCTGGTCGGACTGCACGCATATTATGTAGGGGAACGGGGCGTCGAATATCTGCTGGGTGTCCTGCAGGCGCATCACCGGCACCGTGGAGTACGGCCACGCGAACGGGAACAGCAGTGACGTCATGCACTCCGCCACCACCATCTGCTTGCTTCTTTCTGGTAATTAAGTTGTTGATATTATCAATTTAATTTTTTCTTTATGAATTAAAAAGATTCAGTGATTGTAAGTTTTATTATGAAACCTACAATTTTGCAGTGGTATTGCTACCAGTGCTCATCAGTCAAAATAAACTTGCAAAATCACTTTACATATTGAAAACGAGTTGGTTGAATGATTGAAATAATTCCTAATAAATTATACAACTTTTTGAAATAACAAAAAACTGGATTTCGCTTTTTAATTCCAGAGTTACGGCTTAAATTGGACACTTTTTATCAAGGCTACTATTATTGTTCAAAACTACTAATTACATAATAATGAAACTTATGCATATTAGGTACACGAATTTGTTCGCTTCTGTCTGTGAACAAAAAAAATTGTTGTATAGTTAACTAAAAAAAACAACTTTTGTGTTAAAAACTATTTTAAAAACTAAAACATGTAAAGTTTGTTTTTGTAGGCTCTAAAGTTTTGCAATGCTTATTAAAACTAGGAGTAATTGTTTAAAATGGCTTGAGTTTTAAGAAAACTGTTTAAAATTTTTGTACTTAGTTAGTTAGCTAACTGAATCTTGTTTTAGCTTGAAATTTTTAAGGTATAAAAGTAACCTACAGGCTTTTTAATTCATGTTTAAAAAATATTTCATAGCACTTAAGTTAAGGTAGAATTACTTGATTTGCTTTAGCTGCATGAACTGACAAAAAAAGAGTTAATAATTTATATTAAAGATAGTAATGCTTAATAGTTTTTTAGGTAAAACTTTTAAAGCTTACCTGTATAAGAAACAAAAAGTTTATTGTTTTTATATATAACGATGAAACAGCAACGACAAAAACTAAACTAAACAAAAAACGAATTTTGGTTAAAACATTACTTTTGTTTTTTATAACAACAATAACCTTTAACTGCAATAGCAAATCCAGCATTAGTTCTTTCGAAAAGAAAAACTAATTTTAAAAATATTATTCTCTTTATCTAAATTTTAAAATAAATTGTGTAAACTATACCACACAAAACAAACAGAAGATATATCTCGTGCCAGTGAACTTTGTGCGTACAAGTTTGAACACACATCAAAATAAATGGACAACATGAAATGTCATGAGCTTACATGAATGGAATTAGGGTCAAGCTAAATGACTTGTTATTTACACAACACAAGTGGACGCACTTATCTTAAATTGTAAGTTCGTTTAAAGGCAACAGGCATTCATATAGTTTTGTTATTTTGTATTGAACCTCAGCTCTGCAATAGCTTTTTAAAATTGTCGCTGATAACTAAATAAACAATTTTTAGACTAAAATTTAACAAATTAAATGCGTTTTTTTTACTAAAGCATGTATAATGATGTTAAGTAGTTATTAACTTAATGTTAGTAAACTAATTTTTATGCGGACATGAAGCTTTTAAATGTAATAAAAATAATAAAACCTTGGAGAAACAATAAGTATAAACTAACAGTCTAGAAAAAAAAAACATAGCCCAAGTTGTTAATGATAAAAATAAACAAAAATTCTGAATATAAATATATATCTGCATAATATACAGGTTTAATATCAAAAATAAAAAAAACTAAGCTCTAGTTATAAAGGTCGAAAACTTTTAGTTGCAACTTTTTAATAAATTATTCACTAGCTGTAGTACTACCTTGTGTATAGAGGTCACAAAGAAGGGAAAACACAATTTTCTTTAAACTTGGAAAATCGATTCTAAACAATTTTATAACTTATCTAGCAACTTGTTAAGTTTGAGTAATTTTTTATGAACTTAATTCAAAAGCCCTAAACATATTGCAAACTAAATTTTGAAATATGAATTTGTGGCTAAACAAATTTTAAAACGTTTATACGTTTTATGAATAAATAACTAATTTTTAAGTTCAAAATTTAATACTTTATTTAATTCTAATTAAGTTATAAATTAATGATAACTTGACATTGTAAGTTTTAGCAAAATCTATTTAATTATTTTTCTTAATAAAAAACTCAATAAACTTCCCCACAATACTTTAATACAAATAATTTATAACCAATAATATTTTAATAAAATTACGAGATTAAAAATTAGAACTAATACAAAATAAATCTAACAAAGACACCATAAAAATACAAAAATAAATAAAGTCATTCGAGCCTTATATAAAAATAAATGCAAAAAAACAAATTTATATGTAACTTATTGAAGGCTTGTAAAAATTCACAAATACTACAAGTTAACCTTAATGCCTTCAAAAAAATACCAATTTACTTCTAAACAAAACAACATACGAATCTTACGAACTCTTGAATAAAAAACCTAACACACAATTACGAACAACGTAAAACTACAATTTTTATACATGACCTATTACCATTGAAACCAGCTGCAGTTATAACATGAAAATATTTTTTAAATACTTTTATCAACAAATCTATTTAGTTTATTTAGTTCAACCAAGCTGTGTGATACGACGATAACAGGTTTAATTTTTAATTATTGTTTGATCTTAATTTATCTAAAATATTTACTCAACCCAAACAAACGACCAACCGTGTGAAACGACGAGGATTGATTTCTCCAACAGCACGCACGTCAGCAGGTGCACCAGGTTCTCCGCCCCGCCCAACAACCCGACCACCTGCGACAAGTTGGCGTCCATGTGCGGAAGCTCGTTCCTCCCCGGTCGCTGTATCACAACCGGGAATTTCCCGTGAGCGGGAGTTGTTTGGACGAAGTTGAGCTTGCAGCTGCGGTTGTACAAGAGGAGGGGCACCTGTAGGATGATCGAGGTAAAAGTTTTTATTTGAACTTATTTAGTTGTAATTTGGCTTCTTTTGATTGATGAAAATTTATACTTAAAATATTGAATACACCGGAAGAAAATAATGTTTTGACAAGACAGTTAAAAATAATAAGGTTAAAATACTACATAAATCGTGACCAAGTTTACAAACTAAAATGTTATACAATAAAAAGGATTGCAAAATTTTATATTTGTTTTCTAATAGCATAAACTTAATTTGTAAAAACATTATTATGAACATTTATTGCATTCTGATTTAATAGAGGGCTTCTTAAGTTTAAAATTTCAAATCTAAAAAATAATTGCTATTAATATATTCAAAAATTTAATTTAGCATCAATGTTTTAAATTTATATTGAAAACAAGAAATATTTAGTTACTACAATAATAAAATAAAAATAAAATAAAAAATTTCTAAGAGTAACTTCTTCATTTGTTTCTTTACAGACAATCTTTAAATGTTTTGAAAATAAAGTGCAATAAGGTACAAATATTATCACATAAAATTAACTTTTAGAAACAATTTAAAGTATTGAGAACGAGATAAAATAAAAAAGGTTTTTAAATTGAAATTAGCTTTCAGTAAACAAACATAGATACCAATTTTCAAAACTATAATAACTAGAAAACAGTATCTTTTTTGTTATATTTCAACATAAAATACTTATTTAAATGCTAACTGAATTAAACAAAAAGCAGTGTATTTCCCATACATATACTTTAACTCGCTTAAAATTGATTTTACAATTTAAAAAGCAATCCAATAACAACCTCGTACAGCAAATTGTAGATGTAACTTTCAATGGGGTACTTGCCAGCATTGTTCTCAACAAATTCCATGTGTATGTGCTGCAGTATCGCCTCGCATGAGTTCATGAAAGCGTTCTGTGTTATGAATCCAATGCATTTTTCGACGTACAACAACTTACTGGTGGATTCTTCGTCAGTTTTATGGTTTAAAGCATCTACATTTTTTGGTTAAGATTATTTTCGAGTAAATAATCATCTTTAAATAAATACTATTTTTTTAATCATAAAAAAATCATTAATGTCAGAAAAATCTTAAGACATATTATTAATGTGTTTAAAATCAGTTAGTTATTTTAATGATTGGAAGAAGGTAGTAAAAAAACATATACATCGTAAGTAAAAATATCAAGTTTGTTTATTTCTAAAAATACTTATTAAAATCAACTGAACTGCAAACAAAACATTTATACACAAAATCATTATACAGTTTTCATCAAATAATTTTTAACTCCATGTTGTACATAGACTTACAAAACAGACATTTACTCCTTACTTTATCAATAATTACAGTTTTTATTTTCAGTTCAACTTTATTAGGTGTTCGTATAAATCTTAAAGAAGCATTTCGTATGAACGTATAAACAAGCATTTCGTATAAATCTTATCAAAGATATTTATCTCATCAAAAAAAATTAAATTTCATAACAAACAACTTTATTTTCAACCCACCCAATATACTGCTGCTGACTGAAGTGTCAACCACAGGTTCATGGAACGACATCACGTGACCAAACAGTCTGCTGCCGTCCTGCTTTGTCAGCACAAACATGTGGTTTGAAGGGGATTTTACCTCATCTGAAACTGTCAGCCCATCGGGCATGCAGAACTTCTCCAGCTGCAAAAATATTTATAGAATTTTTGATTAAATTTTTATGGCCTGAATTGATTAGGATATATACATAATACCTCATAAGTTTCAATTGAACTCAACCAAAAAATCTATTGTTTACAAATAATAAACACTTATATACATTCTAATAATAAAATAATCTTCACTCACAATAATTAAGCATTTTGATTAACAACACAGTTGCAAAATAACAAAAATGTCTAAAATATAGTATTGAAACAATTTTGATATTTTTACAGTAATTATTTAACAGTTATAACTTTGCAGCTTATATGAAATAACTAATGTATTATTAATGATAAGATACAATAAACAAAAGGGCAGGCTGTATCTTTCTTGTTCCTTGTAGAAATAATATAACAAAATGCTTTAAAAACAACTCGTTAAAATCAAACTAAATTGAGTATTTTTAGAGCTCAAGATTTCAAATTTGTAAGAAATAATTTTTTTAAAGCTCAAATTATTTTAACAATTAGAATTTTTTGAAGTATGAAAAAACTATTAAAAAACTATATATTAAAAAATTTAATTTTTTAATAAAACAAAATACTTTTTTTTTCTTAAACTAAAAATAAACTGTTGTAAAATTTACTTATTAGTTATGGGCACACAGTGAGATTTTGAAAAAATGAATGAAAATAAGAATCAAAAGATAGATTTTTAGTAAAGTAGTCATTTTACACCTTGTTAGTTCGTAACTTACTTATACAAGGAACCTACTGAACTCAATAAGTATGGCCCCTTAAATTTCAAAAATAGTTTCAAAATTCTTTAAGCGGTTAAAAGTGTCTGACAGCTTGTACAGGAATATATAAAGTAAGATCAACAAGTTAAAACAAGGTAAACCTCCTAATGGCCTTAATGTAAAAAAGTTGTTAAATTTAATACATCATAAAAAATGTCTGCTAGCAAACTATAGTATATTATATAACACCAACAAAGCACATTGTAACTTTCTTAAATACATCATAAACCTTATCTGTAATAAACATAACTTTACAAAAGCAATAAATATGTATCAAATTTTAATAAAATTAAGATAAAAGTACTTTAAATAACTCAATGTAAAAATATTTGTAAAGACTTTAAGAAATGGTAATAGTTAAGCAAAATTTACATTTCTTATAATCTTAACTGATGAATAATATAAGTTTATCATCAAAAATTCAACTAACTACAAACATTATTCAGGCACTGTAAAAAAATATTTTTTTTTGCTGTCAGACCAAGTAAAAAAATACTACAATTAATTAATAAAATTATATTTAGAAACTTAGAACGTAATTGCATATCAATAATTAAATAAAAGATTACAATAAAAAAGTTACTAACCCCTGCAACATTGCTCCATGGGTTTTCAACAATGTTGTTTGGAGAATGTTGCAATATGCTAGGCATAAGTCTGCTAGAATTTATATCTGTAGAATATTTATTGTTTAAAATACTGGTTAAAATTTGGTGACTAAAACTTGTCAATAATAACTAATCTCAGTTTTTTAGTTTTAAATTATTTTTTAAATTTAGTCTTTTTTTTCATATATTTTTTTAAATATATTATTTTTAAAGTAAACATATAAATAATTATAAAAACAAAGACTTTGTATTCTATTTAAGTCAAATATAAGAATTAATAAATGTAAACGTTAAAATGTACACTTAAGTTCATGTTTAAATGAGTAGCAGGTTTAAAGTTAGCAGTTTTTACTATTTACTGTTTTATTAATAGCTAGTTTGAGTATCAAAATATAGATGCTGTTTTTTGTAATGTAGTATTAAATTTTGGTATTGTTTTAACAATTGTCAGTTTTAAGGAGATTTTGTTGTATAAGGTTGAAAACTTTAATGGAAAATATTAATTAAAATAAAGTTTTTAAGTACTATTTAAAAAAAAAATTTTTTGAGCTTTTTTCAATTTAATACCTTAAAATACTCTATTTATCTTTTAATAAATGTTTTAATACAATTTTACAAACTTACAAATTACAAACTGCTGACAGTAAGATTATTAAGAATTTTATTTTGATGCATTATTTATAAAGATTTATACTGACATTTGGGTACTTGGTTCAAATTTAAGAAAATTTACAAAACTTAATAAAACACTAATTGAAAACTTTTTAAGCTTTTGATACATATGGAAATACAATTACTATTAAAAAAAAGATAACTTTACTACTTCAAGAATATCTAAAAATACAATATATGTAAATAGTACACATCAAACAGTAATTTTTACATCAGAAACAAATAATATTGATTTCTTAACACATTACATTGATCACCATGAAATCTTTTAACATATGTTAAACAAATAAAACAAATTAAAACCTGCCGAGGATTGGTTGCTGACTTTAATGGAGTTTATGTCCAACCCACACACAAAAAAGTAGTCAATAAATCTCATCACATCACTCTTCTTATCTTGGTTTATTCCCATGTTGTTTAATTAAATGGCATTTACATTTAAATATTTAAATCTTAATCTAATGTTGTGTGTAGTTGAAAAAAATGTGAAGGCAACTAAGAACATTTTATGCACAAAGATGATATTCTTTTAGTTTTGGATGATATTACCCAAGTCAAGATACAATATATCAGGGTTGCCAAATGTTTTCTGAAAATTTTTCCAGGTTTTTGAAAGCACTAGGTATTTTAATCTATTTGTAGTGTAAATTAAACTTAAAGTAATAAACTGTCTTCAATAATATAAAAATATTGAAAGGATTGAAATACTACAATATGTGTTTTGTAATAAACAAAATTCTAAATAATAGAAAAAAGTGTATATGATAGATTTTGTGTATCTATTCTAATTTTTATCATTTGCATGTAAAAGTAGTTAAAATTTAAGCTTGGTTTTGAAACTTAAAAAAAATAAGGTTTTTAAAGGATTTCAGGTTCTTTGGCAACCCTGATATATGTTTATTCTTGTTATTTAGTTACTTAACTTAATAACTAAAAAAATTATTTAAAACCTTGAAAACTTTCTAATAGTTGTACTTATTTAAGATATTCAAATGTAGTTTCATAAATAACTAAAGCATACTTTTAGTGAAAACTTTGAAAACTATGAACAAAATAAATTATCTTTACATGTTTTATATCAAAGCAAAAAAGCTTGAATCCTAAATAAATATTTCATTTAACAAAAATCAAATTAAGCTAAAAGAAAATATACTTCACATATATAATAAAATATGCCAAAAAAAATAAAACATTGTTATTAACAAAAAAACAATTTCTAAAAACAAATTCAAAAGCTTTCTAAAAAACTTACTTTATCTTATTAAATTTAAAACTTTATCATACATTGAGTTTGCCAGAACTTAAGTATGCTACAACTATTCAGTGAGTCCAGAAAAGCTTTAAATTCAGGTGACAAAAAATTATATAAAAATTATAATCAATTAAACAAAATAAAATTACATCTGAAATGAGGTAGTTAGTTTTACACAACTTACATCCCATAAAAATTAAAACTAAAAGTCATTAGACTTTAACCACTTACTTAGTAAAAATAATTTTATGGCCTATGTAAATATTATTTAGGTCTTTTTCTCTAGCCCAACAAAATTAAACATTTATAAATAATAACCTACACAAACCTAAGTTTAAATTTTAGAGAAGGTGAGTTTAGATAAACTCTTTCAATACTTTAAAATTATAATAGCCTTTATTGGGTTTTTGGAAAAAAAATGTTATGTAAAACCCAAGGTTGACACTCTTTGAAACAAAAAGCCAAACTGAATGACCAAACCTGGCCTGAGTCAACCTTAGTTTCTGTGAAATTGAAATAAAAAATGTAGCAAAAGCCAAAAAAGTAGAAAATTACTGTTACTTATATCAGGGTTTCCCAAACTTTTTTTTTCAAATTGCCCCATTTAAAGAAATTAAAAAGGCTATTGCCCCCTCCAACAAGACTACCATTTAAAACACCTAAATCTTTATTTTTTTTCTTTTGCTTTTTATATGCAACTCAAGAATATCTAGTGTAAGTTTCAAAATTACTAATAAATAAACTTAAGACCTTTTTTTTGCTCTTCATCTGCAACTCAAGAATTTCTAGATTAAGTTTCAAAATTGCCCCCCTTTTGCCCCTTTACTAATTATTGCTGTCAACTTACTAAAATTGCCCCCAGGGGACAGTACTGCTAACTTTGGGAAACCCTGCTATACATGAATACTAAAAAATGTGATAGTAATAAAAAGTACATTTACAATAAAAAACTCACTTTGTTTCAAACATTTTGGAATAAGAAACAATTTAGTATAAAAGTGACAAAAACTAGGCTGAGATTTTTGGATAAATCAATACTAACTTAAGTTTTGCAGAAAACTTCAAACAAGCCTGAGTTTTTGAGAACATAGCTTAAACTTTAACATAGTTTAAAGTGTGGCAACATAGTTTAAGTGTGTACTTTTTAGAATAAAAAAAATTAAACCTTTTAGTATTAAAAACTTCAAAACATTTAAGTAAATTGAATCTTTTTAGAAAATTTTAAATAATATTTTTTAACTAAACATAATCATTTAAAATAAAACAAACATTAATTAAATACTTTGTACATCTTTATCTTGCAAACAGAGGAATTGCATTACATAAACAGTAATGTAGCTTACTTAACAATAGTAGTGAAAGAGAATAGAATTACTAAACAGTACTTTAGAAGTTTTCTTTGTTCAACATTCAACTAACAACTAGTAAACATGTTCACGTGCTCGTTCTCATAAGATTAGCAATATAGGCTTATTAATATTTCTTAATATCAAATGTGCACAGTGCACACTATCTTTTATTAAGTTTTTTTTTATTTAAATTTATTAAGTAACTTAACATCAAATACACAATAGTTTACTAAAGATAAGATAAATAAAGTTTTGAATAACCATTTTTTATCAGGATTAGAACAAGGATTGCCAGATTTCCAAAAATAAACAGTTCTGAGCATTGAATAACTTATATATTGTAAGTTAAAATTGCATGCTTTAATAGTTGTGTTGTTATTTTATAATAGTAACAAATTTATACAGTATTCTTTTTATAATAAACTAAAACATATTTTTGTGTGTTAACAAGTTAACAAACTTCAACGGAGCTCTGTAGAGTATTAAATACTGTAGAAAAGATAGAAGCTAAAGTAGGTGTATATATTTCTTTATTAGGAATAAAAATAAATACTATAAATAATTCTAAACTACTGGTCAATGACATATACAATATACTATGTTAAATCAGATAGTCATAGAACTATATAAAACTTCTAATTATTCAATATAAATTTTGAAAAGGTAAATTAAAAAAAAAACAAATCATAATAAAAAGCACTCACAAAAAAATTGTAGAAATACTGATACATAAAACTAAATAATAAGTAAATAAACATTCAAAAAAATATTTAACAACTACGTTAATATTATGTTTTTATACATTTACATTAGAAAATGTCATTTACCTTGCATTGCAACATAGATAATTTTTTCTTTATGTTTGGAAAAAAACAGTTAGAAACTTTAATAAAAAATAATTTTAAGTAGTTTTAAATACATAGTAAGTAATATAATGTGAACAAAAAAAAGTAAAACAACAAACATTAATTACTGAATAAGTAGATTCAAATAGAAGTACCACGAAATGCTGTTTACTTATTATTTAATTATTGTTAACGTAATTTAAGCTTTAGAAACTTTGTGTGATATATATTTATAAAATTTTTGTCATGGTTAAATCTATATAATGACATGAGTAAAGTTGGATACAACTTAAAATAAAAATTACAAATGTTGAAATTTAAACCACTTACATGCAGACTAGGGTGTATTTGTTGCCCAAACCTTGAAATTTCGCTTAGTCCATTTTCTGTAGGTGGGTTATTACATTAATAGACAGCACATAAAAATAGTTTGCTAGTTTTTAAGCCTGTTTAATCAAATTATTTGAAAAAGTTTTGCTTGATATCGCTATTTTGCGTACAAACAAGGAATAGGTAATTTTTTTCAAGAATAGCTTTATTTTATAAAGTTATATCCAAGCTATAAGTTTCTTATTACTGTTATTTGATAATAAGCTTATTTTTAAAATATGAACAATTAAAGTTTGTAAATTGATCGGTTTTTTATAGTAGAAGTAAACTAAAACAATGATAAAAAAGGCAAACTGTATTTAAAATTTATCTTCTCCTACAAAACATATGAAATTTGATTTTTGTGAAGTAAATAATTACAACCTCCTTGTGTGCGTGCAGTGCAAGTGCATTTTTATCCGGTTGAATGTCAAATTGAACAAAATGGCTCAAAATTGACCTATCAAAATATGAAAGAGTAGAGGTAAAAATGGTTTCTTGAAAAATGACCTACGAAAACATACCAACAAAATGGCTTAAATAAAAAATTGATTTATTTATTCTTAGTTAGTTAGTTAATGTAACACTACGGTACAGGGTTTCCACACAACCACATACTTAGTATACTTAGCATAAATCAGGACAGTTCATTTTAGATTTTCTAATATAAATTAAAAACGATGAGTTTAAGACACAGAAACAGTAATTATATTTTTATAAGCTTTTATTACTGTTTTTATATTTTTAATGTATTTATAATGAAACTGGTTAGTCTGTTGTAATTTAGGATGAACTTAAAATAAAAATAAAATCTTTTCTTGTTAGTTTATTTTTTTATCAATTTTAATTTTGTTTTAGTTATCAATTATAAGAAAGATAAATAGTAATTTTTTTAATATAAACTGTATTTGTACTTTGTAAACAAGTGCTAAAACAAAGCTGTAAACACTTTTTCATTTTAAAAATGATAAATAATTGATATTTCACTGATAAAGTGAAATTTTTGCTACCACTTGAAAGGACCCTATGCCACGAGCGTGAACTTAGCTTGAGAGCTTTTTTAGGAATTTAATAAAAACGTCCAAGCTTAAGACCCGATTATTTTCCTTATCTTTATAGCTAATTAAAAACTTTTATTTTATTTTAAAAAACGGTCCTATGTATTTAATAAAAAAAAATCATTGAATTGAGGTTTGACTCTTTTAGTGGGGCCTATTTAAAAATGTTTTGCTCATTTCTTTTTTTTTTATTTATACAACCTTTTCTCCTAAAATAACAATTTTATTTCAAATTTTCATTTAAAACATATTTATTGAAATTAGTTAATAGATGTTGTAGTTTTTTTTTTCAATTTTTTTATATTTATTTTTTATACCATAAGCATGAATAAACTTTTCAGAAAAAATCCAATTTTGCACAATTTATGTTTTTCAGACATACAACTTTTTATGCATAATAAAATAATTTTTAGTTGTATTTATTATTAACAGATTTGTATAGTTATGTTTTATAATGTTGTGAAATTATTTTTTTAGTTTATTATTGCCTTTGAAATATATGACCCATAAAAGTTGTACCTAAATTCTTAGCAACGCTGTTTAAGGGATTTCTTGCTTAAGTGCTTAGAGTTTAGGTAAAACTTGTATGGGTCATGTATTTTAAAAATAATAACAAACTGCGAAAGAAAATATCACAACACTAAAAACATAACTGTACAAATCTGTTGAAAATAAAAATTACTAAAAAAATATTTTATTTTTGCATAAAAGGTTGTAAATCTAAAAACGAAAATCGTGCAAAATTGGAATTTTTCTGAAAAGTTTATTCAGGCTTATGGTACACAAAAAATATATTGAAAAAAAAAATTACAACATTATTAAACTCATTTCAATAATTATACTTAAAAAAAAATTAAAAAAAAAATTTTTTTTTGCAGAAAAGGTTGTATAACTAAAAAAAAAGAAAAAGCAAAACATTTTTAAATGGGCCCCAATTAAAAAGTCAAAACTCAATTCAATGATTTTTTTAAATCAAAAACATAGGACCGTTCTTTAGAATAAAAAAAAAAGTTTTTAAATTAGCTATTAAGATAAGGAAAATAATTTAGTCTTAAGTTTGGACATTTTTATAAAATTCCTGAAAAAGCTCTCAAGCTAAGTTGTTCCTATGCCAACCAAAACAAAATATGCGCAATTTGTCATTAAGTAAACTGTTATGGTTGAATAATAATTGTGAATAAGTTTGAACATTAGAAAACTAATATTTTTTACTGTTCTTACTGTTTATGTTTTCTTAGTTTATGTAAATTTTCTGAACAATAGGAAATAGAATTTTTAGACAATAAGATGGAATATAAATTTATCTATAAAGTATTTAACTACTCTTAAGTTCTCGTCTAGTGTAAAATAACTTTTATACAGTTTACTGCGCACAGTTGCAAACTTTTAAAGGTTATATTTAGCAGCATATCAATTATTTTTTCTTATTAATAGTATTCACGTGATGAAAGACTTATTTTTTGCTAAAACATCTAAGTTAAAAGCACATACTTTTAATGTTATAGAAAAGAAGTTTAAGGTAACCAGTGTAAATACTGAAAGAATTAAAATGGATCAATTTAAATCAATGTTTTGTAATTTTTAGTCATTTACGTCTAAGTTTGTTCTACCATAACCTATTTGTATCTTTTTCAATCCTAGTCTAGTTTAAATTATGTTTTTAAGTGTTTGGTATTTAAGTTGTATAAAAACTATTTAACTTAGTTCAGTTTTAATTTTTTTTTCTAACATTGTTACTAGCAATTACTACCTAAAAATATTCAGTCCTGAACAAGACATTAACTGTATCCGTGGTGTATGACTCGATATCCAAAATATTTTTCGTACATCAAATTATTGAAAAAAAAACTTGATTTTTTTTTATCGATCATTAAAAAACAGATTATAAACTAATAAACTAGTATATTAGTAACCCATATTCAATACTGAGTTAGTAAATTTTATGAACATTTTTCTTTGTTTTCAATTGTTAATGATATATTTGTCGCAGTATGCTTTTATAAAATATAAATCTACTGAATTAAGTCCTTTTTTACTCTTTAAAATATTAAATTGTTTAAAGAAGATAGACTTAACTAAAAACTATGCAGTTTAATCAAAAATAAGTCTTTTAAAATTAAAAACTCATTATTGTTGTGTCTATAAAAATTCAAAATTTAGCTAATTATTAACTTTTCTATGTTGTTAAACTTTTTTAAAGTTTAATTACGTTTCAAACTTAATTTATTCAGGACAGCTCAGGACAGTTAATTTTAGATTTTCTAATATAAGTTAACAATGATGAGCTTAGCACACAGGAATTGCATATGCATTACATATTAAGTAAGATATTTATTTATTAATTTGGAATGTGAATGTAAAATAATTATAAAATAACAAGATGGTTATTACTAAGTATAAACCTGCAGTAAAAAATTCTCTCACTGATCTTTTTGGTAAAGTATATATTGGGTAAAAAAGCATGGTTTATCTTTGATTTGAATACAGGCTTCTAAATAAATTTTAAACAAAAAACAATAAGGAACATGAAAACTATATTTAGTTGAGTAAGAGGCAAGTAACAGGTTAGAGAATGAAGATTAACATGTATCAAAATAAATGTATAAACAACAAAAAATATGTATAAGCTTAGAATATAGAATTATAATAATATATAATGTTAATTATAATATATAATTATATTAGCAATGGTGTATTAAGTTCCAAGTTTAATTTAATTTTTTATTAGTAGTTTGTTAAGTAACTAGGCATAAAATAGAGAAATTATGTTATTAATTAACTTTTACTACTGTTTTTATATTTTTGAATGTATTTAGACTGAAACTGGTTAGTCTGCTGTAATTTAGTCTGAACAAGGAACTAAAAAAATATTTTGATATTATTTTTTTTATACATAATAAACAATTAAAGGAAAGATATATAGTTATAGTTTTTAACATTAAAACACAAAGCAGTAAAAAACTCATTTTAAAAAGATAAATAATTGATCTTCCACTGATAAAGTGAAGTCTTTGCCACCAATTTAAAGGCTCCTATGTAAGCCAATTTAAAATATACGCTGTTTGTTATTAAGTAAATTGTTATTGTTGAATAGTTAATGTGAATAACTTTGACCATTAAAACACTAATTTTGTTTACTGTACTTATTGTTTATGTTGTTTTAGTTGTTGTAAATTTTATAAAACATTTATAAATATAATTTTTAGACAATAAGATGAAATATAGACTTGTTTATAAAATATTTGGCTACTCTTAAGTTCTTGTCTAGTGAAAAATAACTTTTATACGGTTTATTGCGTACAGTTGCAAGATTTTAAAGACTTTTTTTAAAAGCATATCAATTCTTTTAAGTTATTAATAGTATTCGCATGGTAAAAGACCAATTTTTTACTCATACATCCAAGTTTAAATCACATAACTATAACTATGTAGGAAGCTAGTTTAATTTAACCAGTGTGTATTCTAAACAAATTTATTTAGATCAAATTAAACTAGTGTTTTGTAGTTTTCAGTCTTTTATGTCCAATTATGTTCTAACATATCTTATTTATTCAATTTTGATCCAAATCTAGTTTAAATTATATTTATAAGTGTTTGATATCTAAGTTTTATAAAAATTATTTAGCGTAATTCAGTAACTTTTTTTGTTTAAAATTTTACTAGCAAATATTACCTGTAAAAATTTAGTCCTGGATAAGCCATTACCTGTATCCGTGGTGTATGACTCGATATCCGAAAAATTCTTTGTACACTAAGTTATTGAAGCAAAGTTTTGAAATTTTTTTTCGATCATTATACAGCACATTTTAAATTGAAAAATTTTATGAAATAAATAACCTATATTTAATGCTGAGTTCAGTCAAATTTTAAGAACAATTTTTTTTGATTTTAATTGTTAATGATATCTTCGTTACAGTTTACAATTATAGAATATAAATCTACGAGATTAATTTTTTTTTACTCTTTAAAGTATTAAATTATTTTAAAGAAGGTAGGTTTAACTAAAAATTATGCGGTTTAATTCAGGTATTTTAATAATCATTGTATCTATAAAACATAAGATTTAGCTTATTATAAATTTTACACTATTGTTAATCTTTATTAAAGTTTAAAGTTCATCGACATATTTCTTTAATAACTATCATCAATAGAGTCAATTTTTACAAGCATTTTATTTTAATATTTATATTTAATAGTTGTTATATTTTTAAATTAGATGTATTTTACAAATTTTTGTTAATCTTCTAACTTATAACAACATTTCTGTTTGGCAGAGTAGATAAAATAGAAAACGTGTTTTTCGAGCAGCATAAGTTTAAAAATTAAACTGTATAATCCAAAAAGAATAATATAAGTATAAACATATAGTTATACTTATACAACTTTTATTTTACTTAAAATAATACGTTAAGAAACATAACTATTATCACTTTATATTTCAGATGGCTAATATAATTAAAATGAACGACAATGAAGATGAAATCTATAACCAAAACTCCAGTCAAAACACACAGAACGAAGACATATCTTTCGAAGATCTGACAAATCAAATGGGAAGTGATCAAGAGTGCGAAATTTTAATAACCATAGATGAAGAATACGATGCTGAAAACAGAACCATTTCTGCTGTTGCGGATCACGCACCTACGAGCATGACAGAAAAGTTCCCTTGTCCATGGTGCACCAAGGTTTTTCCCGCCAAGCTCAACCTGAAGAGGCACAAGAAGGTCCACGACGAAACTGTGTGCCCGAAGTGCGGCAAGAAGTTCAGCTCGAAGAACGCCTGCAGGAAGCACGCGCAGCTCCACGATCCGAACTACGAGCACCACGAGTGCAAGGTGCGCGGGAAGAAGCTGAAGCGCAAGTCTCGAGATCCACATGCGGATCCACACGGGGGAGATGTGCTGCGCGTGTCCCATTTGCGATAGGGAGTTCAGACACGAGCAAGGTGAATAGTTTGTGACATTTTTGAATCATAAAATGGCATTTGTTGACAATAATCAACTAAAGAATAGATATGTTATTATCTTTTTTACTTAAAAAAATTAATTCTTTCACTAGTGTTTGTTATTGTTTAAACGAGTATGATATTGTTAGGTGTTTACAGTTTTGTTTTAAAGTTATAAAAAACGTTATAAAAATTAGTTTGTTGTTATTAAAATCTCATAAAAGTATATAAAAACAAAATATTGTGTTTGAAAGTTGTGTTTTTTTGTGGTTTTGTTATATAATAAAAAGTCTGTATCTTTAAAACATAAGTTAATCTTTTTTTACCTAAATAATTTTTCACATAATAAATTCTATAAAAACTTGTCTTTAACAAATACCACTATAAATTTTGTTGAAGCAATTAATTTATCCTGAAATTTTTAAAACAGGATTGAAAGAGCACGTAAAGAGAACACACGAGGACCTCGAAAACCCGCTTCAGTGCGTTCACTGCCAACAAACTTTTGAAACTTTCAAACAACTGAACAAGCACAGGAGAGCGGCCCACCCGAAGCCGAAGAAGGTCGAGTGTCCAGTTTGCCGCAAGCGGTTGTGTTCAAAAGAATCCCTCAAGACGCACATGCTCATTCACGACGGGGTGAAGAAGCACAAGTGCTCGTGGCGCACGAAAGCTTTCAGGCACCCGCAACCACTGAAGAAGCATGAGCAGCTGCACACGAGATAGGAGACTGCTTTCACGAGTTGTTACTAACATCTTGAGCTTTTTCTGAAATAAACTGACCCTCACAAAATGGTGCATGATTTAGTGCAAGCGTACTTAATTTTTTTTATAATATTTTTTTATGTTACAAAAACTTTAACAAATATTATTCAAAATTTAGTGGTTGAAATCAGTGGCGTCGCGTGGAATTTTGGTTAGGGGGTGCTAAAAATTGAAAAGAACCCAAACTTAAAACTTTTACCTCTACTTGAGTTTTCCATGCTTGACGTTTTTCTGCTCGAGTTGCCCCTGTTAAAGTTGTCTCTGCTCGTTGTTTTCTTGGTAGAGTTGCCTTTGCTCGAGTTTCCTCTGCTCAAGTTGCCCCTGCTTGAGTTGGGTCTGCTCAAATTTTTCTTACTCGAGTTGCTCTTGCTCGAACTGCCTCTGCTTGAGTTGCCTCTGCTTGAGTTTCCACTGCTTGAGTTGCCCCTGCTCGACTTGCATCTTCTCGAGTTTCTTCTGGTTGAGTTGCCTCTGCTAAAGTCGCCTTTGCTTATCTTGCTAGAGTTTCCCTTGCTTAAGTTTTCTCTGTTTGAGTTTCCTCTGCTCGAGTTTTCTTAGCCTTGTTCTCGCGTTGTAGTGAATTTTAACAATTTTCATGATTTAATTCATATGTTTCTGGTATTTTTGGAGCTCAAAAATTTAACTTTTCAACATTTTTTTTATTGAAAACTTGTATACGTCTAAGATGCAACTGACACAGATAGAGCTTGTAGCTCTAATTTTACGAACATTTTGAATATCAGATAAAGAATTTAAAACTATTTTAGAAGGGAAGTTAACGACGGTCTTGTATACATTTGGATGTATTTTTTGTACAACTACATAATAACATAAATTTCTTATTTCTTAAACTAACATAAAATTTTTGAATAATTTTTAAGCTCGATTAAGCTTTCACATAAAATTGTTTTGATTTAGTTTGAGGAGGTACAGCTGAAGCAAAGCCCCATTTAAAGCAGCTTGTTTAAAAGCTAAAATCTAAAACTAAACAATTTTTTTTCTTAGGTGCATCAACAGCTCCAGCGTCCCACCCCACGCGACGCCCCCGGTTGATATAAAAGTTAGCTAATTCATGCAACATTTTAAGGTGTAAGAAAAGTATCTAAACTATATTACGAAGTATAAAACCTTTTAAGAAATAAAAGAATTTGGTATTTCATAAAGAAATAACGTAATGGATTTTTCAAAGTTCAAGGAAAAATGCAGCTTAATTTTTTTTTTCCTTTTTTAGGTTTTACTTTTGTTAATGCTTTGTACCAAACAATTACATGTAAGGTATTTCCATTTTTAAATAATTTTATTCAAATTTTCAAAATAATGTTACAAAATTTTAACATTTAAGTATACAAAACTAATACTTTAACAAATTAAAAATATTTTATCAAAAATAATTTTTACTAATTTAGACAAAAAATCTCCAATAACTCATCTTTTATAGAGTTAATTTCACATACAGTTAAAAAAAAGTGAACCAGTTAATACAAGTCAATAGAAAAATTATATTTAAAAACGTACATAAAAACTGGTTTTGAAAAGTAATACCCTTGAATGTAAAAATTATAATTAAAAATTTGAATAAGTTAAAAGTAGTCAGATTGCTTTTATCAACTCCAGCATCATGATTAAAAATGGTAAGTATATTTTTATCCAGACAAAGTTTTTTTTTGTTAAGGTTTTATACTTTGAATTAGACATTGCTTATACGAATGAATAACTAGTTTGGTCGAAAATTTAAAAAGCCCGCTTTTAGTCGCAATCGGCTATGCATAATTGTGCCTAGAAAATAAAAATAAATGATAACTATAACCCACCCGAAGTCGAAGAAGGTCGAGTGTCCAGTTTGCCGCAAGCGGTTGTGTTCAAAAGAATCCCTCAAGACGCACATGCTCATTCACGACGGGGTGAAGAAGCACAAGTGCTCGTGGCGCACGAAAGCTTTCAGGCACCCGCAGGCACTGAAGAAGCATGAGCAGCTGCACACGAGATAGGAGACTGCTTTCACGAGTTGTTACTAACATCTTGAGCTTTTTCTGAAATAAACTGACCCTCACAAATGGTGCATGATTTAGTGCAAACGTACTTAATTTTTTTATAATTTTTCTCTTTGTTACAAAAATTTTAAAAAATCTCGTTCAAAATTGAGTGGTTGATTTCAGAGGCGTCGCGTGGTATTTTAGTTAGGTTGTGCTGAAAATTGAAAAAGAAGCAAAACTTAAAGCTTTTACTTCTACTTGAGTTTTCCATGGTTGAATTTCCACTGCTCAAGTTGCCTTTGCTCGAGGTTCCCCTGCTTGAGTTGTCCCTGCTTGAGTTGGGTCTGCTCGAGTTGTCCCTGCTTGAGTTGGGTCTGCTCGAGTTTTCCCTACTCGAGTTGCTCTTGCTCGAATTGCCTCTGCTTGAGTTGTCTCTGCTCAAGTTTCCACTGCTTGAGTTGCCCCTACTCGAGTTGACTCTTCTGGAGTTTCTTCTGCTTGAGTTTCCACTGCTTGAGTTGCCCCTGCTCTAGTTGCATCTTCTCGAGTTTCTTCTGCTCGAGTTTCTTCTGGTTGAGTTGCCCCTGATTGAGTTGCCTCTGCTAAAGTCGCCTTTGCTTATCTTGCTAGAGTTTCCCTTGCTTAAGTTCTCTCTGCTTGAGTTTCCCCTGCTCAAGTTGCCCCTGCTCGAGTTTCCTCTACTTGAGCTGCCTCTGTTCGAGTTTTCTCTGCTTGAGTTGCCTCTGCTCGAGTTTCCCCAGCCTTGTTCTCGTGTTGTAGTGAATTTTTAACTACTTATATGATTTTATTCATTTGGTGCTGAAAGTTTATGCAGCTCAAAAATTCAACTTTTCAACTTTTTTTTTATTTGAAAACTTGTATACGTCGAACATGCAATTGACACAGATATAACACGCAGCTTTAATTTTATGAACATTTTGAACATCAGATAAAAAATTAAAACTATTTTAGAAGGGAAGTTAACGACGGTCTTGTATACATTTGAATGTATTTTTTGTACATCTACATAATAACATAACTATTTTGTTTCTTAAGCTAACATAAAATTTTTAAATAATTTTAAAGCTCGATTTCTAAGCTTTCACATAAAATTGTTTTGATTTAGTTGAGGTGGTACAGCTGAAGCAAAGCCCCATTTAAAGCAGCTTGTTTAAAAGCTTAAAATAAAACTGAACCATTTTTAACAGCTTTTTTTTTCTTAGGTGCAGAAACAGCTCCAGCGTCCCACCACACGTATATAAACTATATTTATATAAACAATATATAAACTATATTAATTAAATATAACACTTTTTAAGAAATAAAAGAACTTGGTATTTCATCAAGAAATAACATATATGAATTTTTCCAAGTTCAAGGAAAAATGCAGCTTAATTTTTTTTTTCCTATTTTTTGTTTTACTTTTTTTAATGCTTTGTACCAAACAATTACACGTAAGGTATTTCCATTTTTAAGTAATTTTATTCAAATTTTCCAAAAAAGTGTTAAAAAATTTTAACATTTAAGTATACAAAACTAATACTTTAACAAATTAAAAATATTCTGTCAAAAATATTTTTTTACTAATTAAAAGAAAAAATATCTTTAATAACTCATATTTTAAAGAGTTAATTTTACATACATTAAAAAAAAAAGTTAACAATTTAATACAAGTCAATAAAAAAATTAGATTTAAATACATACATAATAGCTAATTTTGAAAAGTTTTACCCTTGAATGTAAAAATTATGATTGAAATTAGAATAAGTTAAAAGTAGTTAGATTGCTTTTATCAACTCAAGCATCATAATTAAAAATGGTCACTTTATTTTTATCCAGACAAAGTTTTTTTGTCATCAAGGTTTTATACTAGGAATTAAAGAACTTTAATACGAATGAATAACTAGTTTGGTCGAAATGTTAAAAAGCCCGCTATCAGTCGCAATCGACTATGCATAATTGTGCCTAAAGAATAAAAATAAATGAAACATAAAAATCATTAAGCTAAATGATGCAACATATAAAACAAACAGGTAATAAATAAAAATACAAAAAAGTGAAAAAAAAAAAATTCTGCTTCTCATTTTTTCATTTTCTTCGGTTTTTAAAGTATTCCTTTTCTCTTTTTCGTTCAGTCTTATGTGTACAGTAGATCTCCATTTGGAGCGGTCATTTGCAAGCGACTCTAACTCATCAGATATTATATTCAAGCTTTTAGGCCGCGCTTGCACACGTCCTTAAAACATATTTTTTGACAACCTCGGTTGCGTTTGCCAACGACCCACTCGCCATACAACAGAGACTTTAAGATTCGCTCGGCACCCATCCTCAGAATATGACCGAGCCAGCAAAGCCTGCGCTGACTGAGAAAGCACATGGTGATGAGACTAGTGCGTCTCAACACTTCCTCGTTGTTGATCTTTTGTTGCCATGCTGTTGTAAGGATGCGACGAAGGCATCGTGGGTAAAAGGTGTCTTGCACGCTAGACAACGTTCATGTTTCACTACTGTACAGATAAACGTTAGCCTTTGTGCGAACGCTTGACTTTTAATTACCCAAATTCTTGCAGTCAAACAAGCGAAAATGCCTGAGGCCTTACCAAGGCGACTATTTATTTCTTTGTCCAATTATGCGTTTTAAGCAACATTTCATATAAATTATACAATTTTTTTTACATTTTCGATATCCTTGCTTTTTATTTTGATTGATGGTAAAAGATATGTTCCTTGATTTAAAACTCTAGTCTTCTTAAGACTTATCATGAGGCCGAAATCCGATCACAACTGCCTCAGTAGTGTCGAAATGTTACTGCATCATATAATAAGTGCGATATGCTGATTAGTTGTTCGTTCACCTGCTAAAAATGTTAATCTATCTTTTCTTTGCTATCAGTTTGCTATTTCGCGCTAGAAAATTTAAAATATAAAGTTGCTAAAAGCTAAGTAACTATATGGCTTAAAAGTTTTCAAAAAGGTATAATGTCAAAAAATATAGCACGATTATTAAGTCGGTACGGAACTAACACCTTTTTTAGAATCTGATAAAAATGCTTGTTCATAAACATTATACTTTTTAAGCACAAAAATTGAACTTAAAACTTTAATCAGTATTGAAATCTAATTAATTAAAATATGCTTCATTGTAAGAGCACTAGTTAAAAAACTAATTTTCATTTGGTCACGAGATCGTAGCCTACATATGATTAAAGTAGAGTCGTTATAAATAAAACTATCTCAAAATCTAGCGGGTTTAAAACTGATGCCATTTTTACTAAATTCGTTTAAAATAGGTACATAAACTAAGACGAAAAATGATATTACATATAGCTAGATTTATTAAAAGTCAAACACCTAAGACATATATCTTCATTTGTTCTTATTGTTGTTATTCTATGTTTACTGCATTAATTTATACGAAATTCCTTGATTTTCCAATTAACTTCTAAAGTAGTAGTAGAAAAAAAAGTCACTCAATCATTATAAGCTTTATATAATGCGGACTATTCCAAGTAAAACAAAATTGAAGATAAGTATAGGTAGTATTTTGTAAAGTTCTAAACACGAAATCTAGTTATTTGTATTTTATTAAACAAGTGAAGCGTAAACAGTTAACTAACAGGTCACTATGAAATATAAAGTAACTTTTCTTTTTGTAAAAATAAAGTAAAACTTAACAGGTTTCAGTTTTTCAAAACTTATAAATGTTTATTACAAACTTTTTTATATTTATATCTTTTAAATTACAACTTTCATATTATTTCAATTAAAGCTGACCCAGTCATACAAAGTGCAAAGTCAAACGTTTAAATGTGCAAGATAATTTATATTTTATTTAACAAACTATCAATAAGCACCAAAAATTTTGTATCTGTCGCCATAGTAACCGCGTGTGCAGAAAAGCGTGCATTTTTGTACACGTAGACTGAGGTGTGGCCCTGACGACGGTTTAGACTAGGGGTGGGCAACGTTTTTTAATCAACGGGCCGGATCCGAAAAAAAAAGTCACTTGCGGGCCGGAGCATCTCGAATTAGTTATTTACCGGATCCGGTAGCCGAATAATGACTTTTTAGATCCAAATCGGACTAGATACTAACTTTAAATCGAGATCCGGATTCGGTCGGATTCTAGCTCAAATAAAAGTTTTGGATCTGGCCGGAATCTAATTTTATAGATACAGGATTTGATTCCTTTTTTGAATTCTTTAAATTCACAAAACTTTTTAAGTCTGACAGCTTAAGATGTAGATTGAGACATGTCACATGTTCAAATAATAACTATAATATCGTTGACATTGTAATATACAAAGGTACGTAAATAAAATATCGTACATAAAAAAACACTTTGCTTGAGGTAATGTGACAAAAAGATATTCCAACTAAGTTACAACAACACAAAATATTAGGACAAAATGGTGTATTTATTAGTGCATACTAAATTATAAAGTCATTTTTTTGCATTATAAAGTAATTTTTTAGCATGTTTTTAAAGTTTTATAAAAGTTTTATAATATTGACCCTTTGCGGGCCTGTCACTATGAAGTTTGATGAATCTTATTTAAATTTCAAAAACGGTCGGGGGCCGGTCATTTTCACTCTGCAGGCCGGATCCGGCCCGCGGGCCGTATGTTGCCCACCCCTAGTTTAGACGGAAGCACTTTTTTATTTGCTTGTCAACTGTAAAAAAAGTGTTATGGTATTTGACAAAGCATCATACACTTTTTAACATTATTTATTAAAAAATTAGCGAAAGCTGGAAATAAAATGTTTTAAAGTTGTAATTAATTAAGTTTATCCATAATTAAATTAAGTGCTTTTGCAAAAGCGAATTGAAATTAAAGTATTAAGCTTATGTACTTATCTGAATATGTAATATTACTTACATTTCTTAAATTTTTGCGCATAAAAGTAAAGTTGCTTTAAGCTTACACTCTCTTTAATAATCTTAGTGCATCTACATTTATATTTTTAGTAGCTTTACATAATTTTTAGTTTCAGTTAAACATGTAACATTAGATTGTAAATATTAATAAATAGCAGGGGCGTAGCGTGGGGAGGGACGCTGGCGCATGCGTGCCACCCAAAAAAAAATAACTAAAAAAAAATGCAATATCTTTATCCCTTATTGTTTTTTTTTTTTTTGCTTAATTTGCTTTTTTTTAACTATGTTTTTCTACTATTCGAAAAGTAAAACGAAATTTCGAATACCAACTAGTGACAAGTTAGGGAAATTACCCAGTATACTGATTCGATGCGTAATTGCAAATGCGCACCGATGTTGATGAAAAACTCTATAAGGAAAAATTTTATAACTTCATTAACTTCATAAGAATTTAGACTCAAACAGTACGCAACTAGTTAGTGCACCGCAGTAGTATAACCTTATGACATATTTTTTTAGATAGACAAATGCTAACATTTTGTTAACAAACCATAAAGCTAAACCTGTTTTATAGTGATAATCATTCAAGAATAAACAAACTGTAGTAAAAATAGCAATAAACAACTGCTAATAAAATAAAATGAATTGATAATAAAAATAAAAAATACTAACAACATAATTTAAAAGAAAAATAACAAAAAGAAAAATTAAAACAAATAATAAACAAACAGTTAATACTGTGATTACAGTTTTAATCTCACTTTACAGAAAGTGTTGTTTAAATTAACTAAACTTAAAATTTTTTTTTAAGTATTTTTTTATTATTATGATAACAAACAAATCAAACTTTGTTATTTTATCAGCCAAAAGGTTTAAAAATTAATCAATTTTTGTAGCAAGTTATTTTAAAATTTCCTTAGTCACATCATGAATAAATTTGTAGCAACTTGTAAAACAAAATTTTTTACAATCAATTTTTAGTCAAAAAGACATAATTGATTAATTTTAAAATTAAGTTTATTTTGTTTTAAATCAAATTTAAAATGATATTAAAAAAAATTTTCCTCTACCAACTGTTTGTAGTATTTAAAAAATGCTATTCCCTAAAGATCTTAGAAAAACTGACTTTAAGATAAGTAAAAAGTTATATTTCTTGTGAATTTTTAAAAGCATTGAAAAGGTTGACCAAACAAAATTTATCTTCCAAACATTTTGTTTTGTATCAGAAAAATTTAGTAAAATCTTTCCACACACTCAGAAGTTTTGGAAAACTTTAGTATGACTCAGTAAATATCATGATAACTCTAAATGTTTTAAGTATTTTTAAGCTCAGGCTGACTAAGGATAGACTTGTTTTTTTTTTAACTCAGGGTAGATTTAGTGGTTTTAAAAGCTTTGTTATAAAGCTTAGTTTCTATTAGTTTGAAAACAATAAGAAGAACTTGTAAAAGAATTTAAAATGTTTATGATGACACATAAAATTTTTAAATTAACTCAGGACAGTTACTTTGACTCAAAGAGTGGCAAGGCAATCCTGATATCTTCAAAGTTAATTGTTTTTTTTTTTTTTTTGTAAAATATGTTTTATAATACTAAAGAAAAAGTAAATATTTATTTTCATTAAATTTTAGATTATTATGCAAAGTAATATTGTATGGAATGTTGCAATTATAAAAATATGTCAGGTAGGAAAATTATCTGAAGTTCATAAGCTTGAATTGAAAGTAAGCAGACCAATTCCAGAAATTACTATAACTCAAGACTGCAGTTCAAGTGGTATGATATTTTTTATTTTAATTTTGTTTATATTTCAGATTTTCTTCATTTATTAGGATTTATTTTTACAGTTTTACACTGTAATATAGGTAAAAATGTAGAAGTTAAAAAAAACTAGCTCTTTAGACTTCTCCTACAAAAAATTTAAAGTTTTCAATTTTAATACTAAAGTTTTAACATTTTTATATAAAAGATAAAGATAGTATATTAAAAGCTGCAACAAACTAAAAGTATGAGTTATTTTGAGTTTAATATAATTCTTTTTTGTTGATATAAAATAGATATTGAACATTATTTAGAAATTGCACAGAGAAAAATCCTTTGAGGTATTAATTGTTATACTTAGTTGACTATTTATTTGTAGTTTAAGGCCATAGGGGGGTTAAGCCATGTTTTTTAGAAGTTGATCATATTTGAAATATTTCTTTTTAAGCTTTAAGAAGCTTTTTATTGTTTTAAAACTTCGAATTATTTTTTGAGATATGACCAGTCAAAGTCGGGCCGCATAATAGGTTACCTAAAGGAAGGGAAAACTAAAACAGCGAAAAAAGACTAGTTTGTTTAAAATCTATCTCCTCCTACATTTTTCAAGCAAACTTCTTCAAACTTTAACAGTTTAATCTTTATTCAATAACAGAAAAACCTTAATTGTGAATTTAAAAATTTGTCGTAAAAATATATTTTGTTTGAAAGAAAAAGACTTTTTTTAATTTTTTTGTGATAAAACTTTTATTTATTTTAATTATTTAAATATATAAGTAACATTTTTTTCTTGTAATTTGAGAAACATTTTCTAAAATTTGAAGAAGATTGCTTGAAAAATGAAGTAGGAGATAGATTTTTAGTAATTTTTTAAATTTTCGAGAAAATTGACCCCTAAAAATTTGCGGCCCAAAAGTTTTAATTTAGGGGGTTTTTTGAAAAAAATTGCGCACCCCCTGACTAAAATACCACGCTACGCCACTGATAAATAGTATTATAAAATATAAAAAGCAATAATGTAACACAATTTAAAATACACACATTAATGAATATTAAGAAAGCTTACCGTGCTTTCCGATAGACTTATCACAGTAGTACGGTGAAGCGATTGTATTCATTCTGTGCTCGCATTCGTCTAAAAAAACGTCTATAAGTCTGTACCTGACTCCCCTGTAATTTATATATATTTATTTATTTGGTTATATAAAAAACAATATTTTAGACGACCGTTTTGTATATGAGATATAAAACACCATACACTCCTCAGCGTTCTGAA
The DNA here is from genome assembly GCF_965202585.1 of Thalia democratica. Lineage (NCBI taxonomy): Eukaryota > Metazoa > Chordata > Thaliacea > Salpida > Salpidae > Thalia > Thalia democratica. The sequence continues at coordinate 28,798,559 of NC_139168.1, read as the reverse complement.
GTTTATTACAATGTTAAACTGAAATAATAATAACTATGACGTAGTAATAATAGATAGAGTTTATTGTACAGTAAGCTGAGTTTGAAAAAATACGCTTAACTTGTTGATTTATGCATTTTAGAAACTTTGGAAAAGGATATATTTAAAAAATGTTTTAAACTATTCGTGTTTGCGGCTTAATTTTAGGTACTTTAGGCTTAATTTTAAGTACTTAGGAACTACAGGAAATACTTTCAAACAAAGATACAAAAACCACAAAACATTATTCAACAATATTAACAAAAGACATACAACAGAGCTGGCAAAATACATTTAAAGTTAAAAAGATAACAATACATACAAGAATTAAATGGGAAATATTAAACAGAACAAAATCATAATTCAATACTAAATTTGGCTGCAAACTTTGTAGCTTAGAAAAAGTAGAAATCGATAAATCAGACAAGAACAAAACACTAAAAAAAAAAGCGAAAGACAAAAAATATGCATTCATTACAAAAAATACGTTTTTAGCAAAAATAAATCTAACTAAATATTAAAACAAAGTAAAATTAAGCCGCAAACACGAATAGTTTAAAATATTTTTCTAATATAACCTTTTCCAAAACCGACAAACTTTCATAAACTAGATGCTTAGACATTTTTTTTGAGCGCCTTTTTATGGTTTAATAAACTACAGAAAAAAAAGATTCAAACAAGAAAATTACAAACTTAAACGGTTAACTACTACTCAAAATTAACTGAGTAAACTTGAGGAAATCGGTATTACGTTTCTATGAACTATAAATTTTGTTAAATTACGTTAGAAACTAAGTTTTTATTATCGTTCGCTTTAGTTTAAAAAATGAAAACAACGATTGAAAAAAATTCTTAAATATTTATTTAACACTTACTGACGTTGCGCGTATAAGATCACAAACTTTCAACGTAAAAACTTGAATATATTAAAGTGTAAAGTTTAAGTTTCCAAGCTACTAAAGTGATAAAAATCTTTCATAATTTTAAAAGTCATTGAAAAGTGACTAAAATTTTGTTTCACATCAAGAATGATTGAATTTACGACAAAATTGTTAAACTAGTTTATATTATGAGCAATTGTCTAACTTGCACGAGTGTACAAAACTGAACAAGGGGACAAAATTGCACGAGTGCACAAAATTGCACGAAGTCACAAAATTGCACGACGATATTTTTGCAAGAAGGGTCACTTTTGCACCGGTTAATTTCTTTTTTTTTAAATTTCTGTATTAATTTCAAATTTTTATAATTTAGGTTTTTTTTTTTAATTTCACTGTTAACTGTCGGTAAGTAAATATTATTACTTTTTAAAAATTTTTAATATTTTTTAATTTTGAATTTTTTTTTACTATTACTCTAACCCTTACCCTTGGTCCGTTTTTTTAAACATTTTATTTTTTAAATGATTTTTATTAGTTATTGTTTTATTAGTTGTTTTTACTATCACTGTTACCCCTAACCCTTACCCTCGGTCAGTAACTTTTTTCTTTGTTTTTTTATTGTTTAATTAAAAAAAAAATCTATTATTCTTTTAAATTTTTACTGTATTTTTTCACTGTCGTGCAAAAATGTAATTCATGCAAAATTGACCGTTGGTGCGAAATCGTCTTCGTGCAACTTTGTTCCTTTATGCAAATTTGGCTTCGTGCAATTTTGTGCACTCGTGCAATTTTGTTCTCGTGCAATTTAGTCCCCTTGTGCAATTTTGTTCTCGAGTAATTTTGTCCCCTCGTGCAATTTATTAACTTCGTGCAATTTTGTCTTCGTGCAATTTAGACTCCTTTACATATATTATAAAGTTAGTCAGTTTGATAAAAATGTTATGTTAAAGTCTTAAGGTTTTATGTTAAGGTTACTCACTATTTACAATGATTTAAATGCTCTGTAAAGTGTTAAAGTTCAGCTAAGATAAAAAAATTAAATAAACATCAATTGAACATTCTTTTGTCCAGCCAAAGAAACTAATGGAAGTATAAGTTATTAGTAAGAACTTTTTAGTAAGAGCTAGTTGTTTAAAAATAACATAAATAATCTTTGAATATTTAAAAGAAAGATTATCTTGTTGCTGTATAACATGAATAGCTATTTTTTTTTTCAAGAAGGTTAAAAAATAGGTTTTGACTACACAAATATTTTTCAACAAAAAAAAGAAGTTTAAATAGATTTCAGCATAGTTATCGTGAACTTCTAAACGTGAAATTGAATTTTGAAATTAAATTATTTTCTACCTTTATTACTCATAAATGCGACGCTTTTCATTCTCGCAGAACAAGCGCACTCAGTTTTTCAAAGTTTAGTTCATGCAAACTTATTTTTACAAGTTTAGTCCACATGTATTTACGTTTAAAGTAAATAATAAAACTGAAACTTTGTTTTAAAATATTGTTACAACAATATTAATATTGAAAAGGAAAAATTTATTTTACTAACTTTTTTGAAACTTTTACTGACGCTGGCGTAAAAAATCACAAAATTTGAGCGTTTAAACATGTATTTACTGGAAATAAGTATTTTACAAAATACTATGTAATTATTTAAAATTTAGTATATTTTGACTGATGACTAAAAGTATTTCTTATCAGGAATGACAAATTTCACCACAAGTTTATGAAAATTGTTATGAAAACTGTTCTGGTTTGTTTCAAAACATTCAATGTGACTTTTATAAGACTTTGTTAAGATTAAAGAACTTTGCTAAAACTTAATGTTTAGATATATTAAAAAATCAAACTTTATACAACAGTGTTTTGTTTAGTCAATGAAAACTAGTAGTAATCTAGATCATTTAAAAACAAATTTTTTTAGTAAGATATGTTTGTTATAAATTATACAGTTAGTCTAAGAAAACAACAAAAAAATTTTAAATTAAGATTTTGGTCATCCAAACATTTTGCAACAAAAAGTTAAAAAACGAAAAACTATAAATCAACAAAACTTTATCTAAGTTTCTAATTATTTTGAGCTATATAGTTTTAAGCTTTATTAACTTAAAATTATGTTTTATATAGTTCGAAATAGACATTTTTTTATTTAATTATAAATAAAACAAGATAATTTTTTCTATATAGTTGTTTACTAAATGATTGATGATTTTTTTCTTGTAATAATATTTTAAAGTATATAATCATTAAATTTGTTATTATTTAAAAACAATGTATTCTATCTGGGCTAAAATCAATAAAAAAATATTTTTATTGTACATAAAATAAATAATTACAATAAATAAATACAATAAATAATAAGTACACAAAAAAGCTTATAAAAATTCAATATAAATTTAATACAAAGTTTTTCATTGACTTTATAATATGAAGAAACTTTTGTTTGATTTAACATTTAACTTATCGTTATAAAACAAAAGGAATATTAAAACAAAATTGAACGGTTCAAATTAAAGTAAATTTGATACACTTTAAACTTCTACTGACGTTGCGCATAAGAAATCACAAATGTTGAACAACAAAACTTGTATAGATTAAAAATTAAAATTGATTTTAACAGTTTGCAAAAAAACATGAATTTGTTATTAATTTTGAAAGTCATTGAAAAATGACTACAAGCATCTCTTATCTTGAATTACTGAACCTTCGACAAAATTGCTATGAAAACTGCTTCAATTTTTTTCTAAACATTTAAATTAACTTTTATAACTTATGACTAAGATTAAAGTATTTTGTAAAAACTTAAGGTTACGATATATTTAAAAATTAACCTTATTAAAAACTGTATTTTTTTTTGCTCAAAAACATCTAGTACTAATTTAGGTCGTTTAAAAAAATAATATTTTTAGTACGATCTGTTTGTTAAAAAATATTAAAGTTAGGTTAAAAAAAAAACAATTAAGTTAATATTTTTGCCATCAAAATATTCTGCAACAAAATTTAAAATAGTGCAAAACTTAAAACTAACAAAAATTTATCAAAGTTGTTAAGTTTAAATTTTTTGTGTTCGTTAGAACTACCTGACAAATGCAACCTTTAAGTTTTTTCCCAAAGACAACACTCTAAAATTTTCTCTAGTTATTTATCAAAACTATTTTATATATTATAAACTTAAAACTGATCACACATTATTCCATTATTTCATTTATTCTGTTTGATTTTAGTTTAGTTGAGAAAATAATTACTTCTAGTTCGGTTCTAAAACACGATGAGTAGAACTTATAACATTAGTACATATATTGGTATATTCATGCAGTTTAAATTAATATATCTATTAAAGTTTTAAAAGTTTAATGTAATAATTAGTCTTCAGTTTACTTTTAATAAAAGCTACTTTAATCTTTAACATGTTTGAAACTCTCTCTCATTTAAATCAGTTTACATAACATAAAAAAAAACAAGTCTGCTTCAATTGGTTTTGCTTTTTGTTATTAAGTTTTAGCTTAAACTTGAAGAAATTTGTATTACGTTTTTATGAACTATAAATATTATTAAATACGTTAGAAAATAGCTATATTTTAATTATCATCTGCTTTTAAATGAGAACATGAAAACAACGATTTTAAATATATAAATGTTAAGTATTTATACTTTTAATTCTTACTGACGTTGTGCGTAGAAGATCACAAACTTTCAACGTAAAAACTTGAATATATTAAAGAGTAAAATTTGGTTTCCAAGTTACTGTAGTGATAAAAATCTTTCCTAATTTTAAAAATCATTGAAAAATGACTATAATTTTGTTTCAGGAATCATTGATTTTATGACAAAATTTTTAAACTAGTTATACATTATATAGTTAGTCTGTTTGAGAAAAATGTTAACTTAAAGTTTTAAGGTTTTGTGTAACTTAATCAACTATTTACAATGATTTAAATGCTTTGTAAAATATTAAAGTTTAGCAACGATAAAAAAAACAAACATATATATTAATTAAATATCCTTTTGTTTAGCCAAAGAAATTAATTGGAAATATAAGTTGTTAGTAAGAACTTTGTTAGTAGGGCTATTTGTTTAAAAATAACATAAAAATTCTTTAAATATATTTAATAAAAGATTATCTTGTTTTTTTAACTATGAAAAGCTGCATTTTGAAAATTCCTTATTTTCTATTTTTAGTACTCATAAATGCGACGATTTTCTTTTCTCGCAGAACAAGCGCATTCTGTTTTTAAAACTTTAGCTAATGCAAACTTATTTCTACAAGTTTAATCCATAAGTATTTACGTTCGTAGTATATAAAAAATAACAACTTTGTTTTACAATATTGAATTGTAAATAATGAATAAGTAAAATTTATTTAATAAATTTTTTAAACTTTACTGAAATTGGCGTAAATGTCCCAATATTTGAGAGTTTAAATTGTATAAATTAAAAGAAGATTATATTTTAACAGAAATTTACAAAACACCATGTATTTGTTTAAAATTTTGTTAGTCATTGAAAACTAACTAAAATTATTTCTTATCAGGAATAACTGATTTAACCACAAAGTTGGTATGAAATCTGTTTTAATATAGTTTTAAAGCATTTAATGTAACTTTTATTACACCATATTAAGTTTAAAGTACTTTGCTAAAAGTTAAGGTTTAGGTATATTAAAAAATCTAACATTATTAAACCAGTGTTTTGTTTAGTCAATGAAAACTAGTAGTAATTTAGGTCATTAAAAAAAGATTAGTAAGATATATTGTTAGAAATTATACAGTTACTCTTAGAAAACAGCAAAAAACTGTTAAATTAAGATTTAGTTCATCCAAACAATTTGCAACAAAAAGTTAAAAAAGCAAAATACTTAAAATAAACAAAACTTTATCTAAGTTTCTAATTATATTGTGCCATGTAGATTTAAGCATTAATCGTTTAAAAATATGTTAAAGCTAGTTCAAAAAAGACATTTATTTATTTATTTTTCAAAAAAACAAGATACTTTTTTCTTTGTAGTGGTTTACTAAATGATTGATGATTTTTTTTGTTATAATATTTTAAAAATTTATTACCTTTAATTTGTAGTCAATTAAAAGATATCTATTCTTTGTGGGCTAAAATCGATAAAAACATATTTTATTACGTACAGAAAAAAACTTATTAAAGTTTATTATAAATTTAATATAATGTTTTTTCATTGACTTTAAAATATGAAGAAACTTTTGTTTGATTTAATATTTAACTTATCGTTATAAAACAAAAGAAATATTAAAATATAATTGAACGGTTCAAATTAAAGTAAAATTCAATAAACTTTAAACTTCTACTGACGTTGCGCATAAGAAATCACAAATGTTAAACGACAAAACTTGTATAGATTTAAAATTGAAATTAATTTTAACAATTTGCAAAAAAGCATGTATTTGTTTAAAACTTTGAAAGTCATTGAAAAATGACAACAAGCATCTCTTATCTTGAGTTACTGAACCTTCGACAAAATTGCTATGAAAATTGTTTAAATTTTTTTCTAAACATTTAAATCAACTTTTATAACTCGTAACTAAGATTAAACTACTTTGGGAAAACTTAAGGTTAAGAAATATTAAAAAAATTACCTTTTTTAAAAGAGCTTTTTTTTTGCTCAAAAAAATTTAGTACTATATAGGTCGTTTAAAAAATAATATTTTTTGTAAGATCTGTTTCTTAAAAAATATTACAGTTAGGCTTAAATAAATAAAAATTAAGATAATATTTTTGCCATCAAAATATTCTGCAACAAAAAGTTAAAATAGTGCAAAACTTAAAATTAAGTTTATCAAAGTTGTTAAGTTTCAATTTTTTGTGTTTGTTAGAACTACCTGACAAATGCAACCTTTAAGTTTTCCCCCAAAGACAACACTCTCAATTTTTCTCTAGTTTATTGTCAAAACTGTTTTATATGTTATAAATTTAAAACTGATCACACATTATTCCAATATTTCATTTATTTAGTTTGACTTTAGTTTAATTTGGAAAAATAATTTACTTCTAGTTCGGTTCTTAAACATAGAAGTTAAAAAATTAGTAAATATATTAATATATTCATGCAGTTTGAATTAAATTATCTATTAAAGTTTTAAAAGTTTAATGTAACATTTAGTCTTCAGTTTATTTTTAATAATAGCTACTTTAATCTTTTTTTCATGCCGGAAACTCTTTCTCATTTAAACAAGTAACATTAAAACAAACAAGTCTGCTTTTTTGCAAATGGTTTTGCTTTTTGTTATTAAGTTTTAGCTTAAACTTGAAGAAATTTGTATTATGTTTTTATGAACTCTAAATATTATTAAATAAGTTATAAGTATAATTTAGTTTTCATCTGTTTTTATATGAAAACATGAAAACAACGATTTTAAATATATAAATGTTTAGTATGTATACTTTTAACTCTTACTGACGTTGCGCGTAGAAGATCACAAACTTTAACCGTAAAAACTTGAATATATTAAAGAGTAAAGTTTAATTTTCCCAGCTGCTAAAGTGATAAAAATCTTTCATAATTTTAAAAGTCGTTGAAAAATGACTATAATTTTGTTTCTCATCAGCAATCATTGAATTTACGATAAAATTGTTAAACTAGTTATACATTATATATTTAGTCCGTTTGATAAAAATGTTAACTTAAAATCTTAAGGTTTTGTGTAACTTAACCAACTATTTACAATGATTTAAATGCTTTGTAAAATATTGAAGTTTAGCAAAGATAAAAAAAACAAACATATATAATTATTTATTATCCTTTTGTTTAGCCAAAGAAATTAATTTGAAATATAAGCTGTTAGTAAGAACTTTGTTAGTAAGAGTTATTTGTTTAAAAATAGCATAAAAATCTTTAAATATATTTAATAAAAGATTATCTTGTTTTTGAAAACTTTGAAAAGCTGTTTTTTTTTCAAGAAGGTTAAAAAACTAAGTTTTGACTATACAAATATTTTTCAATAAAAAAATAGCGCAAATTAGATTTCAGTATAATATTCGTGAACTTACAAACGTGAAATTGTATTTTAAAAGTACATCATTTTATTTTTATTTTTAGTAATCATAAATGCGACGCTTTTCAATCTCGCAGAACAAGCGCACTCTGTTTTTCAAATTTTAGGTAATGCAAACATTTTTCTACAAGTTTAATCCACAAGTATTTACGTTAGAAGTATATAAAAAATAACAACTTTGTTTTACAATATTGATACAACAATGTAAATTATGAATAAGTAAAATTTATTTAGTGTATTTTTTCAACTTTACTGAAATTGGCGTAAAAATCACAATATTTGAAATTTTAAACTTGTATAAATTAAAAGAAGATTATATTTTAACAGAAATTTACAAAACACCATGTATTTGTTTAAAATTTTGTTAGTCATTGAAAACTAACTAAAATTATTTCTTAACAGGAATAACTGATTTAACCACAAAATTGGTATGAAATCTGTTTAAATATTGTTTTAAAGCATTTAATGTAACTTTTATTACACCATATTAAGTTTAAAGTACTTTGCTAAAAGTTAAGGTTTAGGTATATTAAAAAATCCAACATTATTAAACCAGTGTTTTGTTCAGTCAATGAAAACTAGTAGTAATTTAGGTCATTAAATAAAAACTAGTAAGATATATTTGTTAGAAATTATACAGTTACTCTTGAAAAACAGCAAAAAACTGTTAAATTAAGATTTAGTTCATCCAAACATTTTGCAACAAAAAGTAAAAAAAGCAAAAAACTTAAAATCAACAAAACTTCATCTAAGTTTCTAATTATTTTGTGCCATGTAGTTTTAAGCTTTGATCACTTAAAAATATGTTTAAGCTAGTTTAAAATAAACATTTATTTATTTAATTTTCAATAAAACAAGATACTTTTTTCTATGTAGTGGTTTACTAAATGATTGATGATTTTTTTTGTTATAATATTTTAAAAGTTTATAACCTTTAATTTATAGTTAATTAAAAACTACCTTTTCTTTGTGGGCTAAAATCAATAAAAAAATATTTTATTAAGTACACAAAACAACTTATTATGTTTATTATAAATTTAATACAATATTTTATCATTGACATTAAAATATGAAGAAACTTTTGTTTGATTTAATATTTAACTTATCGTTGTAAAACAAAAGAAAATATTAAAATAAAATTGAACGGTTCAAATTAAAGTAAATTTAATACACTTTAAACTTCTACTGACGTTGCGCATAAGAAATCACAAATGTTGAACGACAAAACTTGTAAGGGCTTAAAATTGAAATTGGTATTTACAGTTTGCAAAAAAACATGAATTTGTTAATAATTTTGAAAGTCATTGCAAAATGACTACAAGCATTTCTTATCTTGAATTATAGAACCTTCGACAAAATTGATATGAAAACTGCTTCAATTTTGTTCTAAACATTTAAATTAACTACTATAACTCTTGACTAAGATTAAAGTACTTTGTGAAAACATAAGGTTACGATATAGTAAAAAAAAAAACTTTTTTAAAACAGTATTTTTTTTGCTCAAATAAATCTAGTAATAATTTAGGTCGTTTAAAAAAATAATATTTTTAGTAAGATCTGTTTGTTAATAAATATTACAGTTAGGCTTAAAAAAAAGAGTTAAGTTAAGGTTTTTGCCATCAAAACATTCTGCAACAAAAAGTTAAAATAGTGCAAAACTCAAAATTAATTTTATCAAAGTTGTTAAGTTTCAATTTTTTGTGTTTGTTAGAACTACCTGACAAATGCAACCTTTAAGTTTTTCGCCAAAGACAACACTCTCAATTTTTCTCTAGATTATAAATTTAAAACTGATCACACATTATTCCATCATTTCATTTATTTTGTTTGGTTTTAGTTTAGTTGGGAAAATAATTACTTTTAGTTCGGTTCATAAACACGATGAGTAGAACTTATAACATTACTACATGTATTGGTATTTTCATGCAGTTTAAAATTATATATTATCTATTAAAGTTTTAAAAGTTTAATGGCTTATTTAGTCTTCAGTTTACTCTTAAAATAGTTACTTTAATCTTTTTTCACGCCGGAAACTCTTTCTTATTTAAACAAGTCTGCTTTTTTGCAAATGCTTTTGCTTTTTGTTATTAAGTTTTAGCTTAAACTTGAAGAAATTTATATTACGTTTTTATGAACTCTAAATATTATTTAATAAGTTATAAGTATAATTTAATTTTCATCTGTTTTTATATGAGGACATGAAAACAACGATTTTAATTATATAAATGTTTAGTATTTTTAGTTTTAACTCTTACTGACGTTGCGCGTTGAAGATCACAAACTTTCAACGTAAAAACTTGAATATATTAAAGAGTAAAGTTTAAGTTTCCCAGCTACTAAAGTGATAGAAATCTTTCATAATTTTAAAAGTCATTGAAAAATGACTATAATTTTGTTTCTCATCAGACTCATTGAATTTACGACAAAATTGTTAAACTAGTTATACATTATATAAGTTAGTCAGTTTGATAAACATGTTAACTTAAAATCTTGAGGTTTTATGTAACTTAACCAACTGTTTACAATGATTTAAATGCTTTGTAAAATATTAAAGTTTAGCTAAGATAAAAAAAACAAACATGTATATTAATTAAATATCCTTTTGTTTAGCCAAAGAAATTAATTGGAAATATAAGTTGTTAGTAAGAACTTTGTTTGTAAGAGCTATTTTTTTAAAAATAACATAAATAATCTTCAAATATATTTAACAAAAGATTATCTTGTTTTTGAAAACTATAAATAGCTGTTTTTTTTCAAGAAGGATAAAAAACTAAGGTTCGACTATACAAATATTTTATAACAAAGAAATAGCGCAAAATAGATTTCAGCCTGAATTTTGTGAACTTACAAACGTGAAATTGCATTTTAAAAGTACATAATTTTTTATTTTTAATACTCATAAGTGCGACGCTTTTCTTTCTCGCAGAACTAGCGCACTCTGTTTTTCAAATTTTAGGTAATGCAAACTTTTTTCTACAAGTTTAATCCACAAGTATTTACGTTCGAAGTATATAAAACATAAGAATATTACTTAAAATATTGATAAAACAATGTTAATATTAAAAAGAAAAAAATAATTCAAAATATTTTTTTAACTTTACTGATGTTGATGTAAAAAACTACAAACTTTGAGCTGTTTAACTTGTGTATATTTAAAACTAGCGTTAATATTAACATCATTTTAAAAATATCATGTATTTGTTTAAAGTTTTGAAAGTCATTGAAAAATGACTAAAAGTATTGCTTATCGGGAATGACTGATTTTACCACAATATTTTTATGAAAACTGTTCTAATTTTGTTTCAAAACATTTAATATAACTTTTATGACACTTTATTAAGATTAAAGTACTTTGCTAAAAGTTAAGGTTTAGATATATTAAAAAATCAAACTTTATAAAACCGGTGTTTTGTTCAGTCAATGAAAACTAATAGTAATTTAGGTCATTAAACAAAAATTTAGTAAGATATTCTTGTTAGAAATTATACAGTTAGTCTTAGAAAACAATAAAAAATTGCTGAATTAAGATTTAGTTTATCCAAACATTTTGCAACAAAAAGTTAAAAAAGCAAAAAATTAAAAATCAACAAAACTTTATCTAAGTTTCTAATTATTTTGTGCCATGTAGTTTTAAGCTTTGATCACTTAAAAATATGTTTAAGCTAGTTCAAAATATACATTTATTTATTTAGTTTTCAATAAGACAAGATACTTTTTTCTATATAATGGTTTACTAAATAATTGATGATTTATATCTTACATTAATATTTTTAAAGTATATAATCTTTAACTGGTAGTTATTTAAAAACTGTCCATTTTTTGTAGGCTAAAATCAATAAAATATTATTTTTATTAAGTACACAAAAAAGGTTATACCATTATAAAGTAATATAAATTTTTTTATTGACTTTAAAATATGAACCAGTTTTAATTTTATTTAACGTTTAGATTGTCTTTATAAAATAAAAGGAATACTAAAATAATTTTAAATGGTTCAAATTAAAGTAATTTTTTATACACTTGAACTTTTACTGACGTTGCGCGTAAAAAACCACAAACTTTGAACGACAAAACTTGTATAGATTTAAAATTGAAATTGATTTAACAGTTTGCAAAAAAGCATATATTTATTAATAATTTTGAAAGTCATTGAAAAATGACTACAAGAGTTTCTTAACAGGAATAACTGAACGTTAAACAAAATTTTGATGAAAACTGTTTCAGTTTAGTAATAACTCGTAGCTAAGATTGAAGTACTTTGCCAAAAGTTAAGTTTAAGATATATTAAAATATTAGACTTTATTAAACAGTCTTTTGTTAAGTCAAACAAATCTAATATTAATTTAGGTCATTTAGAAAAAAAAAAACTTTTTTAGTATGATCAGTTTCTTAAAAAACATTACAGATAGGCTTAAAAAACAACAAAAAAAAAAGACACTTAAATTAAAATTTTTGCCATCAAAATATTCAGAAACAAATAGTAAAAATAGCGCAAAACTTTATCAAAGTTGCTAAGTTTTAATTTTTTATCTTCTTTAGAACTAACTTAAAAAAGCGACCTTTTAATTTTTCCGCAAAGTCAACACTTTCAGTTTTTCTTTATTTAAATATCAAAACTATTTTGTTATTACAAAAATTCAAACTGATCACTCATAATTCCATTGTTTTATTTTTTTTGTTTAAATTTAGTATTGTTGAGAGTTTTTTTTTTAGTTCGGTTCTTAAACACGATGAGTAGAAGTTAAAACATTTTTACATGTATTGGTATTTTCATGCAGTTTAAAATTAATTTATCTATTAAAGTTTTAAAAGTTTAATGTAATATTAGTTTTTTACTTCCACTCTTGAATTAGTTACTTTAATTTCTTTTCATGCACGAAGCTCTTTCTCATTTAAGCAAGTTCACATAACATTATAACAAACAAGACTGCTATTTTGCAAATGGTTTTGCTTTTTGTTATTAAGTTTTAGCTTAAATTTGAAGAAGTTTGTATTATGTTTTTATGAACTCTAAATATTATTAAATACGTTAGAAACAAAGTTTTTTTTTAATATCTGTCTTAAAATTAAAAAGTTAAAACAACAATTTTAAATATAAATGTTTAGTATGTATACTTTTAACTCTTACTGACGTTGCGCGTATGAGATCACAAACTTTAACCGTAAAAACTTAAGTTTATTAAAAAGTAAATTTTAAATTTAAGGCATAAAATAATAAAGTTCTTCCAAAATTTTAAAAGTCATAGAAATATGACTAAATTTTTGTTTCTCATCAGGAATCATAAATTTACGACAAAATTTTTAAACTAGTTATATATTATATAGTTAGTCAGTTTGATAAAAATGTTAACTTTTAATGTTAAGGTTTAATAACTTTACTAATTATTTATAATGATTTAAATGCCCTGTAAAATATTAAAGTTTAGCTAAGATAAAAAAACATATGTATTAATTAGTTATCCTTTTGTTTAGCCAAAGAAATAAATTGCAAACATAAGTTGTTAGTAAGAACTTTGTTAGTAAAAGTTATTTGTGTAAAAATAACATAAATAATCTTTGAATATTTAAAAAAAAAATTATTTTGTTTTTGAAAACTATGAATAGCTGTTTTGTTTTTATTTCAAGAAGGTTAAAAAACTAAATTTTGACTATACATAAGAAATAGCGCAACGTAGATTTCAGCATGAATTTTGTGAACTTACAAACGTGAAATTGCACTTTAAAATTACTTTATTCTCTAATAAATATAAATTGAAAAATTTATTCAAAATAAGTTTTTAACTTTTAATGATGTTGATGTAAAAAGCTACAAACTTTGAGCTTTTTAACTTGTATAAATTTTAAACTAGCGTTTACACTATCAGAATTTAATAAAGTACTATGTATTTGTTTAAAATTTTATAAGTCATTGAATGATGACTAAATGTATTTCTTATCAGGAATGACTGAATTTACCACAAAATTGTTATGAAAACTGTTTTAATTTTGTTTCAAAGCATTTAATGTAATTTTTATAACACTTTATTAAGTTTAAAGCACTTTGCTAAAAGTTAAGGTTTAGATATATTAAAAAATAAAACTTTATTAAACCAATGTTTTGTTCAGTCAATGAAAAATAGTAGTAGTTTTAAAAGACCTAATGTTTAATAAACATTAAAGTTTCGTACTTTACACGTTTGGGTGCTGTTGTTCAAACAGTTATAGTAGTCAAACCTATAGGCATCTTGAAAATAGAATTAAATAGCACATTCCAAAGTGGGTAAGAAAATATATAAAAAATCAGCAACATCAAACGCAATGCAACTTCAAACACAATGAATAGATCTCCTATATCAGAAAATTTAATAAAAAATTTCGTTTCATGAAAAAATTTATAATGAAACGAATTTGAAAATAATAAATAGCTGTAACAACATTTTTGACCTAGTCAAAAAATGTAGTAAAATACATTCATTTAAATAAACCAAAATTATGTAAGCAGAAAGAATTTTGATTATTCATTATCCTTGTTTGGTTAATTAGTTCTCTTATGTTATACTTATTTATGTTTATTTAGAATTTAAGTTACTTTTTTGTTTTGTGTTTTGCTTGATGAAACTAATTTCTGATGCAATTATAAGGCTATATAAGTTAAAAAGTTCTTTATTTTGTAACAATTGTATCACACTGATGAAAACTTGTTGAAATATATTTTTGTTTAGTAAAAAACCTTGTTTGTTTTTTATCAAGGACAATATAAAACTAAAGTTAAAAACTTTTAATTTTAGTTAAGCTTTCAATTATGAACTTTATAGAAGTTATTTGATTCTCATAAACCTTAATTTAATATAACTTAAAAAATTTTAAAATATTTCAACTTTGATCCTGGTTTCAAGTATGACTTCATTGAAAAATAAAGAAAATGAAAATTTAAGTTTTAAATTAGTTAAAAAACTTAAAATTATAAAATTAATAAATTCAGTAAAACTTTAGTTTACTAAGTTTTATTTTGCATGGATTACGTAAACCGTCAACAATACGTTTATATTTAAATTGATATTTTAATGAAGTCGTTACATTGATAAAATCTTGAAGAAAATATAGTGTTAAACTTTTTCTTTATCGACTACGTATAAGACTTAAAAACTTTTGCATTTGAAATTTAAAATATTTTTTTTAGCTTATCAACCTTAATTCTTTTTGTTATATGAAAAGTAAAAAGCTACAAATGTTTTTGAACTTGTGAAGCTTCATAGCTAAACACATTTTATTGTAACTTTGAATGGCAGAATTAAAGTGAAATCGTTTAGAGTAGAACCTGTTTTGTTAAAACCTAATAACTATTATTGATACTATGGTAAATAAAAAAAACCATCGAAGTTTACAATTAAATCTATATTTTCTTAATACTGATGGAAAACAAGCACATTTAAAGCACATAAAACTTTGAAATATTTTGAAAGCTAAAAAATGATTGTCCTGAAAAAGTCGGCTAAACTTAAATCCTTATAAAAAAATATTTGGATCTAACAAAAAGTTAAAAGTTATTCAATCAGCTCGCATAGTATTTGGTCCACAGTCTGCAAGTGTAACCGTGATCTTCCCTGAAATACTTGTACTCCCTCGCTATCTCGGGAACTATCGCGTCATCCGGGCGGCATTTCTCCAACAGCGAGATCACCGACATCATTATCTTCGACACAGAAAGCGCGGGAGTCCAGTTTTCTTGCAGCAGGTCCGAGCAAATTGTTCCCTGTGAACTTATATTGCAGTGGTATATCTTGGTTTTGAACAAACAAACAGGGGCTACGTAGGGATACTCTCTGCTGAAGATTACTTCAATGTCGAACGTTCCTTCTTCGTACAAGCTTCCCGGAGGCCCTAGTAACTTAACGTTCCACTCCAGGAAGCTGTCGTCTTTCGGAGTGGCTTTGAAGTGAGGGCAGGGATCGATGTTGATGAGGAACAGCTCTTTTTGTAATGTTTTGGCAGCAGGAAACATTTGTTTTGGTTTGAGGTTCATCCAGGATTTAGACAGTTTTGGCTTTTTGGTTGTTGATGATGGTTTGTGAAATGACATAACTTAAAACTAGAGCTGTGAAACATATTTACTCTAGCAGTTAGCTTTGAGTATTTATAAAAAATCATTTAACTTAAATGCAACCGTAAGTACAATATAACAAATACATTTTGTTGCTATCTTTATAATTATTTTGAATGAACAACTTTGGAAACGAAGATTTTAGAAAGTTTCACATACATAATAGTCGAATCAATAGAAATTTTGCAAGTTTTCTTTTTTTATAAATAAGTGTTTGAGTTTTGTTAAATAAATACATTTAAATCAGCTGTTAAAATTTCTAAACGAATTTTGTCCTATAATTTTTCTAAATGAATTATAAAATTAATACAAACACAGTTCAGTAGAAACTTTTGGTCAACTTATATTTTTTGTCTACACTTTAATAAAATAAAGTACCTAAGTAAAACTAAAATGTGTTTTTTTTAAGTATTGATTTCTTTTATAACTTTTAATAAAGTTGTAAAAACCATCATTCAAATCCTAAAATGAAATGTTTTAACTCATGAAAATTTAAAAAAAGTTGTTTAAGTATTCTAATATTAATTTAGTGCATAGTTAAACTCGCTCTAAAATGAAAAAAATAGTTAAAAAACATACTTTGCTACTATTCAAATCTTTATTAGTAAAAAACGGTATTGATTTATCAATAAATTAAGAAAAATATTGTTAAACTAATACTCAAGTGTACAAATAAAAATTAAATTTTAAGAACCTAAATCAGTTGTCGGCAAACTGCGGCCCGCGGGCCAATTGTGGCCCGCGAAGGGTAAATCTGCGGCCCGCGAGCACGTTATTTTTTTGAATGGAATGCGGCCCGCGAATAAAAATTTTGTGGCCCGCGAGTATGTAAGTGTGGCCCGCTAAGCAAAAATATATTTTAAGTTAATTTTTTTCGGTAATTTGATTTAATTTGATTAGTTTGGTTTTAAGTCTCTGTATAATATACTGCATTAGTTTAAAAGTGTGAAAAAGACAGATTAGCATTCTAACAGGACATTTTTCTCAGTTTCATAATAAATTTCTTTTTTACAACAGCAAGTAATTATCTGAAAAAAGAGTGTAAAGAGTGCTTTGATTTAATAAGTTAGGTAAATAATTCCTATTTATTAATTAAACTAAATGCAAATGTTTTCCATTTTGTACAAAAGTAATGCATAGTAATTATTTAATGTGTTATTTCTTTATAGCTTAGATATTCTTTTACAATATTTTTTTTACCTTAATTTACTATAGTTTTACTTTAGTTTTTATAGATTTTTTATTTGTAAATGTTACATTCCAGTGTAAAAACATTTAACATAACGTAGTAATAAGAAATAAGGTTTACTTGATTTTGTTTTGACACGTGTTAATTTTTTAAAAGTTTTCTTTGCACTTTAAATTAATTTCTATGCATACCAACTTACAAAAGTTGCTCATATTTTTAACCACTTTTTATTTAATACTTTAGTTAAAATTTAAAGTTAGTTTCTGCGTAATTTTCTAACATTGTTGTTTCTACATGTAATATCTAAATTGTACACACACATTTGAAACAAAATATATGACATACATTAATATAGTTTTTGTTAGGTATACATTTTCATTTTTCAAACTTTTTTTTTTTTCAAACTTAATTAATTTTATACCTTGCATATCAATACACACAAATGCTGTTTTTTAGAACTATCTATTTAATATAAACTAGATTTAGGGATGGTAAATTTATTAAGTTTATATATTGTTAAAATAATTCAAATTCAGGCAAAAAAAAAACAATTAAACATTGCCAACGAGCGTGAACTTGGCTTGATTGGCTTTTTTTTGTAAAATATTTTTTTAACCAAACTTTAAAACCAATTATTTTTAATTTCTTTAATGCTAACTTAAAACTTTTGTTTTTAATCTAAAGAACGTTCTTTTGTTAAGCTTTTCACAATAATTTTTATTGAATTGGGGTTTTAGTTTTGTAGTGGGCCCCTTTAAAAATTTAATGCTTTTTAGCGTTTCTACTTTACATTGTTTTTCTCCGAAATTTTTTTTTTCAAATATTTTAAATATTAACATACTTATTATATTAAGTTTTAATACGTTATTAATTTTTTGTTTCAAAAATTTTTTATTTTTATAGCATATGCTTTAATAAATTTTTCAGAAAAATTGCTAGTTGAAAGGCTTTGGTTCTTTTTTTACATGGTTTTACAACAAAAGTAAATTATTTTTTAAGTAAATTTTATTTTCAATAGACTTATATAATTAATTTTTATAACATTATTTTATATTTTTCCAACTTATTATTATTTTTAAAATATCTGACCCATTTAAATTTTACCTAAGCTCTTAGTATTTGATCAAGAAATCTCTAAAGTTGCGTAAACAAAATATTCAGGTAAAACTTGTATGGGTCATACATTTAAAAAATAATAATAAGCTTGAAAAAATTTAATAACATTATAAAATTTAAATATATAAGTCTGTTAAAATTAAAAACTATTTAAAAAATAATTTATTTTGTTTTAAAACCGTGTAAAAAAAAGAACCAAAAGCGTGCATATTTAAAACTTTTCTGAAAAATTTATTTAAGCATATGTTATAAAAAAAAACTTTTTTGAAAAAGAAAAATGAATAACGTCTTAAAACTCAATTTAATAAGTATGTTAATAATAAATAAATTTGAAAAAAAATATTTTAGGAGAATAACAATGTAAAGTAAAAAATGCTTAAAAACATTAAATTTTTGAAGGGGCCCCACTACAAAACTAAAACCCAAATTCGATGAAAATTATTGTTCAAAGCTAAACAAAAGAACGTTCTTTAGAACTAAAAAAAATTTTCTATGTTAGCATTAAAGAAATTAAAAATAATTGGTTAAAAGTTTGGTTAAAAAATTAAATTACAAAAAAAGCCATTCAAGCTAAGTTCACGCTCGTACATTGCCACACTTTCAGACTATCACTATTTGAAGACTTTAATTCTCAGGCCAACTAAATCTTTTTTTAAGTTTTTGGCTAGAATTGCTTTTTTTATACAAAATTATCAGGAATGTTTTTGATAACTCAGGCTGACTTTTTTGCTTGAAAGAGTGGCAAATTAAACTTATGATGTATGTTTTGCTCAATCATCGGTGTTAGTTGGAGCTATAATATATGTTAAATTTTAAGTCTTGCAGGTAATTTAATTCAAAATGTTTATTATATTATTGTGTACATTTAAGTGTGAACAATCAGTGTTGCTAAAAAACTTGAATCCAGGAAAAGCTTTGAATATAGATATTTATGTTTAAAAGTTCTGGAAAAAAATTTGAATTTGAGAATTTTTGAAAAAACCTGGAATTTTAAACAATTTTTACATGTAAAGTAATAAAATTTCGATTTGACACAAAAATCTAAGCAAATAAATATTTTTCTATTAGGAAATACATCAAAGTAGCTTAAAAGTATCTTTCAATATTGTTATATTTGTTAAGACATTTTTTCAGCTTTAGTTAAACTTTATACTAAAAATAAAAGAAAAAATTGTACTTCCAAAAACTTTGTTTTGGTGCATTGCACCTTTACTTGTAAAATTTCACCGATTGTTGTGCTTCGCTTTGAAACTTAACCAAGAAATTCTACTAAAATGTCAAAGTTAGTAAAAACATCTCTAATAAAAATTCTCAGTTGAGCAAAAGTATTTTTTATCAGTGCTCTCATGTTAACAGATTGATTAAAGTCCTAATTTGATTTATGCGACTATAACCTTAATGCATTTCCTAAGCACGACTTCTAGTTGTCACTGAAGAAATAAACAAAAGCTTTTCATTACCGACAACATAAATTCTTTAGAAAAGTTTTCAATTATAAACGGTATCTCATTTTAAGTAATAAATTTTGCTACTTTATAACTTGCCTAAACAACTTTTTCTGATCATTCTGTAGTTACTGAAGATAATCATGTGCTTTGTTGGAGAACTGACTTTGGTGATTTGTTTTTTTATCGTTTCTCGCAATAACTCCTAACTAACGTTTTTTTATTCTTGTAGCTGGTCTTATATTTTACAATTTCAATTTTTAAATGCAATACTCTTATTTTAGATTAAAAAGTTGCTAAAATGTTTAATGAAAAATAAGTTTTTCTACTTCGCTAATGACTTAATAGAATTTTATACTTTTGTTAAACTTGTTTAAGAATCTTAATTGTTTATTCCAGCTGACTTATATTTTCTTGGAATGTAATTTATATACTGTTAATAACCTTCGTTATTTCTTTATGTTGTGAACTTTATTTTAACTGGGTTGCTACCCAAACAGGCTATTTTAAAAGCTTGAAAACTCACGTGTGTGTGAAACTTTTATTTCAAACACTTTAAGGAAATCTTTCAATTTTCAGAATAGTTTTTATGACTGTAGTGTAGTTTACTAATCGTCTTACATTACGTAAATCTCACATTTTGTCTACCTTTTGATAATGATGATACTTTAACTAGGTATTTAAGTTTGATTAACAAGTATTTATTAGCTTTTTCAACTTTTAACAAACTTAGGCTGGTTTGATACAACTCAGACATTTTTGCTTTTTAAGTGGCAACCATGTAAAATACTAATTACTAATAAATTATTTTATTAAAATTTTCGAGAATAAATTATGTTAAAGAATTTGTTTTAGCTTTCTGGAATACAAACAGGTATTAATTTTATCAAGTTAACTAATTAATAAATTGTTTAATGAGTGTAAGTTATTTAACGCGCAAAAACTTTTTTTGAAGTAAATATTCTTAGAAATATGAAAAAAGGGTTGATAATATAACAAATGTATAAAAAAACACATAAATTGTCTTTCAAGTTAGGTTTTTATAGAGAGTTAGGTTGTAAGTAAAATTACTAAAGTATTAAGCTTAACTTATTAAGTGCTTATGAAAATGCATAGTTTATTAACACTTAAGTATATTAGTCAATGTGAATTCTATTCTAATAAATATTATTTTAAATAGGCATTCTATGTGTAGCTAAAAGTCATTTAAAATAATAAGGTGTATAAAAGTAAAACCTTTCTTTAGTGTGACTAAAACCAAAGTATTATTCAAATGTCACTAAAACTAAAACTGCGGCCCGCGAAGACTTTGGAAACTTGAAATTTGGCCCGCGAGCACCAACTGCCTGCCGACCCCTGACCTAAATTCACACAGTTTAAAACAGTTTAGCAAGTCAAAACACTTTAAATTCTGTCACATTACTTTTTTTTGTTTGTCTGCTGATTAGTGTCTTACATAGATTTTAGTAAAATAAATAATAAAGAAAAGTTTGTATGCACTGTAATCAAATATTAGCTATGAACGTTATAATTTAAAATCGTTTTTATTTTCAATTTTTTACAAAGTTTTGTGACTTTAAATTTTTTTTTAAATAAAATTGACAAATTCTTTAAGTTCCATACGTAATTTGAAACATCTTGACTTTAAAAAAAATTACTAAAAGTAAGCAGCTTAATCACATTTAAATTCAAAACTAGTCCATATATTACTAAAACGTTAAATAATTTTATTTAAACTAACAATTTGCTTTTTTTAAACCGTTAAAACTGACTTTTTAGTTTAAAATTTTTCTAAAAAGCTTCGTCTACAAAGAAAATAAATAAAAACTTCAAGTAGTATTATTATTTTAAGAATTAAAAATTTTGTAAAAATTAAACAACTTAAGCTACTCATGATATGAGTAAAACGAACAAAACATTCTACGGTGACTGCACACGAAGAGAAGAGAAAAAGTTGTATTCTCTCATATCACACAAA
Organism: Thalia democratica; assembly: GCF_965202585.1. NCBI lineage: Eukaryota > Metazoa > Chordata > Thaliacea > Salpida > Salpidae > Thalia > Thalia democratica. The sequence continues at coordinate 28,776,833 of NC_139168.1, read as the reverse complement.
ACATCATGTCATAACATTACTAACAATCGGTTTCTCCTTACTATTGTGAATAATGTTGCCGAAGGACAAAACATCAGGAGCTTTTAAGAATTTTTGAAGTATGTTAAAGTGTTTGCTACTAGTTTTGTTAAAACTTATATTTATTTCTTATTTTTAAAATTTTAATAACATTGTTTAACAACCGCTTGCCATAAGAAACTTTTTATTTTATCAATATTAAAATAAATTGAAAAATTTAACTGTAGTTTAATCAACAATAATTTTATAATACTAATTGTTTTTTTTTAATTTCATGTACAAAATTTCTTTAATATTAATTCACACATACTAAAAAGTTTTGTACTACGTTTGTTAAAAAATTTAGACAAGTACTAACACAAAAACTTTTATTTATTTAATTTAAATCATTTTTTATTGTGTTATATAAAAAATATTATTCTAAAAGTTTTTTTTTATCATATTATTTTGTCATAATAAAATAAAGATTAGTATATTATATTCATATACATGTGTTTATTTTCTAATTTTATTTCTTTTTTACCAAGTGATTTGAATTTTATAGCTGTTCTTAAAACTTGACAAAGTTTTATGAAATGTACGTATCTATTTTGTGTTTTGTCCCATTAGTAAGTAACTTTAAGCTTAAATATAGTTGTTCGATTTAGCATGTAATAAATTTTTATTTATTATTAAATATTTTTATTTTCTTATATAACTAAGATTGTGATACGGAAACCATAAAACTAACCTTGTATAATATAAAATGAAATAAACTATATCATTTTCAACTTTAGAAATTTTTTTAGTAAAAAAATATATTTTTGTAATTTTTTTTATATTTGTTGTTAATAACACTTTTTAACTTAAAAAAATTGAAAGTTTTAATTGGTTGTTATATTTTGTTACAATTGTTTTACGAAAAAGTATTTCGTAACCATTGGTGTGGTTTTAAATTTAGAATCTATTAACAAGCAATCACAACGGCATCACTACTTCTGAATAATTTAAGAATACCACCAGTTTTTAACATATTAATAAGAAGATTTAAAGAAACAAAACATATTATATTTTTTTATACTCAAACTCATTGAAAAAAATTTATAAAAAATCCCAATTTTATCTAAGAGGCCCCACTCAAAAAACCAAACCCCAATCCAATGGATTTTTTTAGTTAAAGGCAAAGGAGTGTTCTCTAGAACAAAAAAAAACTAGCTATTAAGATAAGGAAAACAATTAAAGTTTCGACATTTTTAAAATATTCTTGAAAAACGCTGTCAAGCTAATTTCACACTTGTCAAGTTTTTTATATTCATTTTCGCATGAAATAGTTATGCATTTAATTTTAAGACTTCATTTTCTTGGTTCGTTTTTAAGTGTGAAGTGTATGGTGTATTAATAATTACACTATACACGTATTTCGTATACTATAGTGATACAAGTGCACTTTAGTATACGAAATTCTAGCAATCTTATGTGTACAAACTTTTTCTTTAGGATAAAACAGTTCATGAGATCTAAGGTAGACACATAAAATGTTTAAAGTAAAGGTACATTAAAAGGGCACATTATAGTCTTAGAAAAAAACAAACTTTTTCAAAATTATTCCTACAGTTTAAAAAAGTTTGTCATTGGCTGTAATATATGTTTTATAATGTTCTCGTTTAAAAGTTTATTGTCTAGTTGCAACACCAAAAGAGGAGCAAATTAAATCTGTGGATAGTTTATTCCAGAATTAAGGCTCTTTTTCTTTTTTAAGAAATAAGGCAAAAATGACCAACAGTTGTGTAAGTTACAAGTGTGAGAAGAATTATTTAGAGTTTTATTAACAACAGAGCACTTGCAATACAAATTGCTAAAGACATGATTGTGATAATAACTAAAATGAGAAGTAAAACTGTCTATAGTCGCTTTTTTACCAGTTCAGAAAGTGACAGTAGCTTAAACTTACTCAAAAGCACTAGATATGAGAGATAACAAAGACTCGAATAACTGAAGCAGATTAAAACAGAGGTTCTTTCTTCTTTGAAGAAATCTCTTTACCATTGGATAAACTGTAAAAATCAGAACTATATGAAAAACTACTAAATAAATATCTCAAGCAGTCATTGATGACTCCGTAAGAATTATTTATCTCCGACAGATTCCGTTTTTTCTTATAGCGTTGGCAACGGTTTCAAAATTCAATTCATATTTTTGTTGAACGGTGGATTAAGATCAAAACAGATATCGAAATCTACGACTTTTTTTAGCTCCTTATGGTTTTTATATTAACTGTTTTGTACTACAGTTATAAACAGTTTTTATATTTTGCTTAATGGTAAAATATGAATTGTTTGCTGGTAGTTTGTCTTTTCTACTTATTAAAATGAAATCTATTTGAATGAGCAGAATTTAAAATGGTTTAACAAACGAAAGAACTCTTTCTAAGTGTTGTTGTTTTAATAATTGAGACAGTTTTTGTTAATTGATTTCCAAACTCTTTTTATTTATTAATGCTTTATGGAAATTAAACTTAAATATATGATATGTTTGTACGTAATGCTAAACCAGTGTTTAAGTTTTACATTTTTCGTTAATTTATGACAGGTTAAAAAGTCAGTCTTGGAGATATTTTTAATTAGCTATATTTTAAGTAATAAGAGTGTAAAATATTTTTGTCTGAAATAGTTTACAACTTTAGTTGACAAGCGGTTTTCTATTTATGTTAATAAAAAACTAGAAAGTATTGTTATACATTTTATAAATCTTCGTTTACAATTTTCATAGAATTCGTGAGTTTTACAGTTATTTTAAATCTTTAAAAGTATTTTTTTTTTTAATAAACTTAATGTTTTCATGATATAATGAAAATAATTTATTTATTTAATGATAATTTAAGTTTATATTCAACTTATCTTTTTCATTAAATTTGTATTTTTTTTTTTAAGTTTACATTTTTACTTAAATAGTTGTCAAGTTAATTCATTTTACTGTTTAATAACATCTATTCTTTAATAAAAAAAATATCCCTTATTTCCTATGTATAAGTTTTTGTTAAAATACTAAATAATTGTAAGCATTTTACAAAAATAATTATACTAACAATACATATTTATATCAAATTATCTTTAAGCGAAACACTGCACTATTCCTTTTTACTGATTATAAGCTAAATACGCTCAAAAAATGTTATTCAAAGTATCAAGCACAAATTTCGTTTTTAATCAGTGTAAAATATTAACATACATAAAATTGTATTACTTTTCTTTCTTTTATACTACCTAATAATGTAAAAATAGTTTTGAACAACATAATTATATGATTATTATATATCAATTATCATATAATAAGATATCAACACGTCTAATTTTTACATTATATTAAGTCAAAATTACTTGTAATTAAAAGTTTTTTCATTTTGCTTATGGAATTTTTGTTTATAATCAACAATCAACTCAATACTTGTTGAAATGAAAAACAAAAGTTTTCTGTCATAACAAAGACTAAAATGACAAAACTGTATTAGAACAAAGTTAAAAAAAAGAATTCTGTTTAGTTATACTTATATATATGTTAAGTAATAAAAAAGTATTTTAACAAGCTTAACTATTTTTATAATATAGTAATATTTATGTAAACATATTTACTCTAATAAAGTTTACAATAGTTTTTTCCTGTTTTATTTTTGATAGCTTAATGATTTTTACCTTACCGAATGATTCTTCAATATATGCGACTGCGATAAAGAAACTAATTGTGAAATATATTTTAAACTAATTTTATTTTTTACATATAAAGTAAGATAAAAACTAGAATTTTGTTTAAATTGATATAGTTTTAAAACTTGGTTCTTCTTTTATTTAACGATCAAGTACTTCAGTTAACATATACACATTTAAAGTATTTAATTTGAAATTAATTTAAAATAAAAAGCTAAAAGGAGAAGCGTATAACTCTTTAAATCTTTGTTTATGAGCAATGTTAGACATAGTTTGTTGTGCTTGAGAAGAGCAAATAAAGATGTATAAATTATATCAATGTTCTTATAAACAAAGCAATTGGATGCTTACCTTATAAGAAATATAATGATAGTGTGAGAAAATAAAATTCCGAAAAAAAAATAAATGTTGAAATTCTGTATTTATACTAGCTAGGTCTCTTTATACTTAAGTTTAATAATAATTTCTAACCAGCTAGTTTTAATGATTACTTTAAAAGTGTTAAATGTACCCATAATAATTATACGAGGCCTTCAGAAACAAATTATTTCCTACCTAGATTCAACAATAAAAATGGTCACAAATTGCTAGCTTACCAAGGTAGTAAATAATGGACTGAGCTACAAGTATGTTTAAAAACAAAAGTCATTTAAAACGTTACAGGATGAACTTAAAAGTTATTTATTAAATAGTGATTATCAAAATCGTAAGTGATCAATGCTATTTGTTTATTTACTTTTGTTTTAGGAGTTAATAATTGTCATCTATACATAAAATCTTTAGTTCAAAAGTTTATTCGTTTGGTTACAATAACTTTGGTTTAGTCTAAATTATATCATTGTTATATGGCTATTCTTTAGAATATTTGTTTATTTTTTAGAATTGACAAAGTTTCAAACTTTAGTTAACTTAATTTTAGAGACAGCTGAAATCTTAATGTTTTCAATATAATTTCCAATGTTTTAAAATTTTTACTTCACGCAGTTACAGACTTTAATATCGCAGCTTAAAAATTAATCTATTTGATTCTGTTTCTAATATAATTTCCAATGTTTTGAACGCTATTACAGATATTTAATCTTTGATGTGCACCAAACGCACCCTACTAATAATCTATCAAATTTTTGTTGTTTTTGAACTTCACGAAAGTATAAATTTTTACGAATAACTGACACCGGTATGTTTTTCCACCACACTTAAACAAAAACTAAGTTGAAGCACTGTGCTAAGTATTTTATGTTGGCAAGTATTTTGACTACAAAATTTACAACTACTTTCGAATAACTTGATTGGTTAATTATTTAAAATAAATATTTTATGCAGTTGATACTTGTGTACAGTGACACTTGCGGTTCAAACTGACTTTATTTCAAAATAAAACTTTGGAATAGTAATTTATTTTAAGTCGTAAAAACTATGTAGAACTATAAACTATAAGTTTAAGAAACTATAAACTTTGGGTGATACTTTTTTTTTGTCCTTTTTTCAATTAAAACAGACCGAAAATATGCGTGAACAAGTTTTATGATACAATTTTAGCTAAAGTTAGCTTTAAATAAAATAGTTTTATTTTGTGTAACAGAATATAAACGTATTTATGTAGTTAAATTTAATAAAAAAAAACAGTACATATTACTACATAACTATTTTCCAATTTATCTAGTAAATAAATAATAGTAGAAAAATATGATACTTTTTATTACTGTTTTGTTTTAATTTGATCTGTAAAAAAACTGTTTAAGTTGTAATATAAACGGTACATAAACTTTAGGTATATCAAAATACTTCGTTGAAAAAGTCATTATAGTTTTTACGTATAAAAGTCTAATATTTACTAGTTTATCTTAAGAAATTTAAATTTCACTAGTATGTTAGTTTTGTAAAATCGTTTAATTAAAAATTTGAAAAATTTTTCATCTACATAATATGCACTGCATATTCTTTTTAGTTACAAGAATATAAAGTAATTGTTTTTAAAGTTAGCATACTTAACTAAACGTTTTTATTACGAAAAACTCTGCATTAATTGTAAAAATGAGTTATGCTTTTTCAAAACGTAAAACTTTTCTTTATGTTGGTTAAAAAAAAAGTCCAATAAACTTTTAAAGCTGCTTAAAAATTTTAAGTTTCATTTATCAGTAATGCTTCTTCACCATTTAGAACATAATTTCACAGTTTTTCAAAAAGTTCTTTTTTTATTATGAATATTATTTTGTTTAAAGTGTACATACTAAATGCTAGGCGGAATCTTAAAAGAAAGGTTAAATTCAAACACCACTAGGTTTTCAAGTTATATGCAGTAAAATGTTTAACATCTGTTTAAAGTTCACAAAAATGTCATAAAAAAAATACTGCTGACAACAATAGCTAAATAAATATCTTTTTTACATAAAAGGGTTTTAGTTAGTCAAAAAAAAGTCGTTTTTTCTGAACTAGTTTTGTTTTCGATTTTTAAGTTTTTTCCTAATAAAAAGTCTTAGTTTTATCTTTTAGTTTAAACATAGTTGACTTCAGGCTTCATTTAATGTTATATAAGTGTTAGTTATGTATTAAGTGCTATTATTCTAGTATTACTATAAAGATTTATTCCATGAAAAAATAACGATTATACTTCAAATTTCTTAATACTTATATTGCAAAAAAAAACAAAGCTATTTAACTTAATATAAAACAAAAATATTTGTTCAATAAATTGAATATTTGAATATTATGTATAAATAACAAATATTTTTTTCTATAAAACTTTCTCAGATAAAACTAAAGATTTATCAGCTGACAAACAATGAAATCTTTCTTTGTGCAGAAATTTTATTTGGAAAATAAAAAAAATACAATGTAAAATAACATCATGTAAAATAAATTAAAGTTGAAATAAAATATTCTAAATAATTAGAAATTTCTGAAATGTATTATGTAGTAGAAATGAAATTATTAAATTAATAAAAACAAAAAAAATACCTTAGTATTTTTTTTGCTGTTAGTAAAAAAAAAATTGTTTTAAATAAACAATAGAAATTTTGATCGTTGATAAGTTTTATCAAGTTTGTGTTTCCCTTTAAACTAGTTTTTAAATAAAAACTTTATATTCGAGCATATTTTTTTATTACTTAATTTTTGTTTAACAAATCAAATAGTCTTAAACAAAATGTAAAAACAAAATTCAACTGTGTGTAAAGTTATTAAGAAAAAGCTTTCTTGACTTTATATTTTGTGAACGTTTTATTAATTTAGTTTTTACTATTGTTTTACACTACTACTTATTCAATTTAATAAAGTCCTGTTTTTTAACATTATTAAAAACAGTTAAATAATTTAAGATACATTATGAATTTTAAAACAACTATGCTTATGTGTGTTTTGCAAAACAATTTTCGTTTAGTTTTACAAGTATTTTCTTGCAGTAATGATAAAATTTAATAGTTTTAAATACTTAAACTATTTCGAAATATTTTATTGTACAGATTTTAAAATTTACATTAGTGTATACGATTTTAAAATAAAATCAAGCGATTTTTTTGTATCTTTTTTCTTTTGCAAAAACGTTACTTAGTATGCTTTGTTATACATATAACTGGAAACTGAAATATAAGTTTATTAAAAAATAAATTAAAGTTTAAAGACTTAGGTGTATGAAAAATCCTCGGTCATCGAGTCGTACTCATCACTTAAATTAAACTATAATAAGCTAAAAAAATAAAATTAGATATTAACAGTTAAAGTTTAAACTGTAAAGAAAAAAAGATTAACGATACTAATATTGTAAAAAAGAATGATAGAATTTTTAAACTAGTTAAACAGTTAATAAAAGCTATTGTTTTATTTGAGTAATTAATTATTTATGTTAATTTCTATTTCCTGAAAAATTATAAATGGCAATATAAATGAAATTCTTTATTTATAAAGATCTAATTTAATGCTGTTTAAATTTTTAGTGATGTAAAACTATTAAATAGTTTTCTAGATGTAATTTTTGATTATAACTAAAGTTGGAAATATTTTAATCTTTTTTTGTCATTACTTATTTTTTATTAATGAACAGATGAAGTCACTATTAACATGTATATTAATTGTTCTGGCAAACAACTTTACAATTTGTCAGAATGTGAAAACACATTTTGACATATTCATATTCTGCAATGAGAAATTTACAGAAAACACAAACAGAAGTTATACAAACTACGAGGGCTGTTTAATAGAAAAAAAAGATGGATATTTTTTTCCTGGTTAGTAATTAGTTCAGTTTGTAAGAAACAAATGTTAAAGGTTCATTTAAAAACCTTAAAAGAAACTTTGTGTATATTGTATTTTTGTAAATTTAAAATTATATTGTAAACTACAGAATACCCATCTTCTTACACAGAACATTGTACTGCAGAAAAATTAAAAGCTGTTGAAGAGGGAAAAGTTGTTGATTACATTCTACTTTCGTACACTGTTGGTTAGTTTGATCAATATATAGGTCTATAAACTTGTTCAGGGTTTTTTTGATGTTTTTTGTTTTAAATAATTAAAGTTACAAGATTGAACTTCACTCAAATTATAGTAAAAATACGAAAAGTTTTAAACGTTACACAAGTATAGTTTACTTTCATTAAGTTTAAGAGCTTTTAGTTTAGCTATGAAGAAAGTGCATACATAATAAAACATTATTACGTAGATAAGTTCATTATTTGACATATCTTAATGAAAATATTTATGATTTCCGATTTTTACAATACTAATATAATTTCAATTTCTCAGACTTTTTTTTTAAGAAAGAAACGATAAAGATGTAAGAGATATTGGAATTTTCTTCATTGATTATGAACGTGACTATTTTATAACATACTTTTTGCCATTACCAGTTGATAACTCAAGAACAAAATCAGTAAGTCAAAATATTCTAATTTGTGTTATATTATTTACATTTTAATTAAAGTTCTACAATAGCACTAAATGCTTTGTTTGTGTAAACTTTATAAACCGTTTAAAAAAAAAAAAAAAAACTAAATTGCTTATCGAAAAATATTCAGTGATAATAAAATAAAATAAAAATTCAAACAAAACTAAACTTAGAAATAAACTTAGAAAAAATATCAATAGTACTGCTATTTTTAAAAGTGTTTATATGTTTTAAGAGGTTTAAGTTTAACTTACTATTAAAACATGTTTTTAAGTTTTTAAGTATTGAATTAATTATAACACTTTAATTTTGTTTTAGACGACGTTTGTGTTTAAACTAAACCCATTAGGAGACCCACTTTATAATGAATTTGCGAGACTGTTTGATGGAGAAATATTTAGATGGTGGATTTATTTTTCAACATTTCCAGGAGGTCATGGAAATTGTATGCCATCATTAAAACGTTCAAATTACAAGCACCTTCGTACGCCACTTTTAAGTTTGAGTGATTGTTTAACGGACGTAACAGTTCTGGCCTGCATTGAGCGAAAAACTTCTCAACTTGGACAGTATACTTCAAGTAGGGTTTATTTTGGTTTTTTTGTTGGAGAAAATAAATTCAGAGAAGACATTTTACACAAAGTAATAAAAACTCCATACAGATATAACAATTACTCAGCTGCTCGTTGTTATAAACATTTTGAATGTCCTTATGAAGGAGAAATTAATTTTAGATTAAGATCAAGTAGAGTTGATCAGTTTTGTAAAGTTATCCGATTCTTTAACTTTTTATTATTCGATGAAATTACTTTAACAGAAGTTTTTGGTGTTGAAAATGATCTTATTTACTTTAACAGCTCTAAATTACTTAACTATATACGTATTTCAAGCTTTTACAACTATGAGCGTTTTCAACACATTGATGAAAGGTATCTGAAAACTTTTGGATTTATCAATAAGTTTTATACAATTTGCTACAATAACGCACTAAAGTGCTCTTGGTATTTCATTTGTGACTACAATAAAGACGAAATCATTGAAATTGAAAAAGTGTGCGATTTTAACTTTGATTGTCAAGATCAGTCTGACGAAAGGTATTGTTCAAGTAAGACACATTTTAACTGCAACACAGGATTTCCAGTTTCAGTTAGCAGAACAAAAGTTAATGATAACCAAATAGACTGTTCTGATAGGTCAGATGAATGTAAGGATAACCCAATAAGTTCAGCAGAAGAAATAATTAAAAACCCAACTTTACGAAAGTATATATGGTTTTCTGCTGTAGTAATATTTTTTCTGAATATTGTTGCTTTAATAAAGTGCTATGCAGAAATAAAAAACCTGGACAAAACGCGTTTGGTTAGTTTTTACAATCTTGTATTTGTAATAAATTTATCAATTTCCGATATAATTTTCGGCTTTGTTTTGGCTACATTAGCGTTGTTTTCAACTAAATTTTCAGGTAAATATTGTTTTTATGATCTAGAATGGCGTTCCAGTTTACCTTGTAATGTTATAGGAATTCTCACTATAATATCATCTCAAACATCCTTAAATTTATTGGCATTGATGACTGGGTTTCGACTGTTTACAGTTTATAAACCATTTAATAGTTTAGACACCTATAAAAACAAAGTTATTCTTTTACTAAGTGTTTGCTGGTTTATACCAATACTGTTATCAATTACACCAATAGTTTTAAAAAAACAATTCATGCAAAGTATGCTTATTTCAAGCAACATGTTTCTAAAAAACAAAAGTGTCGATTCAATAGTGAATTTCGCTGATTCGAATCAAAACAACCAAATGAAAAATAATCCAAGTTTTAGTATTCCACTGTTAAAAAATATAAAAAATACTGAATATTTTAAAAATTGGTTTATGAATAAAGATAAAATGAAAAAACAGTACCCAAACACAAGTATCATTGTAAAAAATACTTTTGGTTTTTACAGTTCATCATCAGTTTGCCTACCTGATTTTTATTCAAAATCTTTATTAGCCAGAAAATTTTCTTTTGTTTTAATGAGTTTTAACTTGCTCTTGATAATTTTAATATCTGTCGGATATTTGTTAATATTTTTAGAAATAAGATCATCAAAAGTAAACAACCGTTCTAGGAACAAATCAAAAAATGAAAGAAAATTTATGATAAGAGTGTTTTTGATTGTGGTTACAGATATAGTCTGTTGGTTGCCAATAATTGCATTTACTTACGCCAGTTATTCTGGATGGATGATTCCTGACATTGTTCACCCCCTATCTTCTATTGTGCTTCTGCCAATCAATAGTGTTATAAACCCATTTTTATACTCAAGAGTAGAGTTAGTGTTGTATGAAATAATAAAAAAGTTTGTGCAGATGTGTTATGAAAGGGTAAGTTTCAGAAAAATAAGAGCGTCACTTTTGCGCGGAGCATCACTATTCTACGAAGCGACACGCTTGGATAAACCAACATTTTTGCACGAAACGTCACTAGTTTAATCAAAAAAGTCGAGTTTAAAAATATATTAACAAACTGTTTATTAATTTATTGCCAAACAAAAAAAAAAAAAAATACTAACCAAAAGATTTAAAGCTAGTGAAAAAATGACGATTCGTAAAAAAGTGACTCCGTTCTTTTGTGGCCCATATATTTTACAACTGATAAATGATGTACAAATGGACAGATCATATAAATTAGTTTTGAAACTTTACTAATTTAGAACAGTAAAATCGCATAACTAAATCAAAAATAAAAGTTCTGTAAAGGCTATTTCGCCTTTTCTTGACGATAAGAAAGTGTTAACATTAAAAGCTAAAAACCTCGCTGTAGTATAACCTTTTAATAGTACATGCTAGTTGTTCTGGATGGAAGATTCCTAGTATTGTACACTCCTTGTTCTCTATTGTGCTTTTGCCAGTTACTAGTTTTGTTAACCCATGTTTACAATCAAGAGTAGATACAGTTATGAATGAACTTATAAAAAAATATATACAGAAGTTTAAAAAAAAGCAGAAATGCACATGCTTCATTTTTACACGGAGCGTCGCTTTTAAACGAAGCGACACTTTTACACGAACCGACACTTCTACACTTTAGCTTAATCAATATAGTACAATTTCAAAACAAGTTAACAAACTTTTGTTTCATTTATTGATAAAAAACATTTAAAGAAAAAGTTCTTATTTAAAAGAGTTAAAGGTAGTGCAAAATCCTGTTTGTTTGATCATTGGAAATTACTTCTATTTGTTCGTTTATCGGAAAAAAAATGTTTATTATATTTGCCCAAATTGTGCCTGTTTGTTCGGTTAATGGAACCACTGTATCTGGTTATTAAAAACTGTTAGAACATTTTACTGTTGTCGGTATAAAAATGCAATGAAGTATTATATGTCATTAGAACTGTTTTGTAAAAAGAATGATCTAAAACTGAGTATATTATTATTTTTAACAAATACTTTTTTAGAAAAATGGATTTTAATCTTAAAAAGTTTTAAACATTATTTTTGAAAGTATACTTTTTGGTATCGATATACTTGTTAACTAAACTTACTTTAACGTTTAACTCTTAAAACAATGTTTATAAAGTTCTAATTTTAAACTTATCAATAAATATTTCAACCTCATATAATATTGATAGTCTATTCTAAGTAATTTACCATAAAATAATGTACTAAACTGTTTGTTATATTTTTGTAAAATATTGTCTGTCTGTTTAAACTTATAAACTATAGATGTTGAAAAAGTTCTGTAAAATTTTTGCTCTAACACTTTTTTATGTTTTAATTAAAACGAAAGTGTTTAAAGGTGATGAAACTAGTACAAATATTAAAAACAAAATTTTGATTTGTCTTTAGTATATACATTTTTAAAATGACTTATTTTCGGACATGTTTAAAGGTCTACAACATTACTCTAAGTAATTTTATAAAATGCTTAGATTTTGAAATATGTAAATAAATCCATTTGCATGTAATTAATGTTGCTGATTTTTAATTAAAAAAAAATATTTTCAACTGACATTTTTAACAAAAAAAATTGTTCTGTTGATATTCCAATCACACAACTCTTGAAAGAATTGTATTTCTTTAATAATTATAAGAAAAAGTATAAAATGCATATAATACTAAATCATTTTTTTAACTTTGGGTTAAACACTATTGTACAAATACATTTTTGATTTATTGACATTTATTTACTTTTTATCTTTTAACTCTAATATTTTCAATGAGATGAAAAATATTATTGTTAAGTATTATGTGGACAACCTTTATTTTAAGTAATTTTTGTGAAAAGAAAATCTTTCAACTAAAGACGTATATTAAAACGAAAATTTGTAAAACATCTTGAGTTGTTAAAAAAAAAGATTAAAGTTAAAAAATTAAAACTTGTGCTAAAATAATAAACACAATTCGTTATTTAAAGTTCGATATTTTTTAAATGTTAATAAAATCGAAAATTTCAAAATCACACTTCTATTCTATTTTTATCAATGAAAGAAAGGTTAAACTTTGTGTTTTTAGCTTTCAGAAAAAAACTTGTGACTTCAATGGGGTTTTCATTTTTATTTTTCAAAAACCAATAAATAACATTTTCTGAAATATCGTTTTAAAACTTTAGAAGTAAACTAAGTTAAATTCGAATACTTTTTAAATATACTTTGAATTTTTAATGCAAAAGTTAGTATCCTATCTGTTCTTATAAAAGCTTTATTTATTAGTAATATTACATTAAATTTACAATCCTTTTTTGAATTTCTAACATGTTAGTATCAACTTACTTAAGCCTTGTGCTAAACAAATTTTGTATTTATTATTTTATTTTAGATAACTATTAATAAAAGTTAGTATTTAAAAAAATATATAGTTATGAAAAACTTTTATAAATGTTTTTTATTGACAATGACCCAGTGACACAAATGTTTAGGTTAAACTAATTAAAGCAACAAAATTTATATTGAAATAAAGTTTTTCCTTCTTTATTTCATATAGAAAATTTGTTTTGTTACTAAAAGCAACTTCATATTTTATTGCATGTATTAAACAACTAGTATATTTAAACAATTTTGAATTCAAACTATATATAAATTAAAATTAATGTAACTTTTATTCAATCTTAAAATAATAGAACTACAAAGGATATAAAATCCAAAGTACGAATGTTACTGTCAGGGTGGTTAACTTTGTAGCTCTTTTTAAATTAAACTACTTTTGAAAACAACAACTTCATTAAACATAACTGTTCTCAATACAATACATTAAAAAGCAATTTGAGAATAGGTTTTGATTTCATTTTTTGATTTTTATTAAATCTTTGTCTCATAAAATAAGTATAGTCTCACAATGTAATAAGAGTATATAAGCAAATAGGTTGCACGACTATTCAAATTCTGACAATTCAAATTCTTAAAAATAACTTGAAAGGGCCACAACCAATAAAGTAGTTTATATTTGTCAAATATAAAAAATATATATGTAGGTCCTATTAATATCTAAAAACCAATTTTTTCTTTTTGCAAAACACTAATTTGATTTTGAGATATATATTAAATAAAGTAAAAAGCATAGTTATTTTTATTTTATTTTAAAATATCGTAAAAACTATTTAGGATTTTGCAAAAAAAAGTGGCTCGTAGATTTTAAAAAGATCTACATATGTGTGTTTTATTTTTTTAAGTATATATTACTTTTTGAAATATATTCCTTTATATATATATTTTTTAATTTGAATTGGCGGAATTTGAGTTGTACGATTTTGAACAGTCATATAACGGAGAAACGCATGTAATAAGACTAAACAAACATAATTTATTTAGTATTTTTTATAAATATTAAAACTATAACTTAAGTTTATTTGTTTAGTTTACTGGTTTCAATACAATAAGTAACAATTTATTTTGTATCTACACAGCTTAATATGTTTAATTTATAGAAAGTAATTATATTATTTTTTGTTTATAAACTTGGTTAGTTCAAGTTGTTTAGTTTAAATAACTTAACAAAGGTTTACTAAACTACAACTCAAACTAAAAGTAGCTTGAAAATGTTTATTTGATATTTTTAATCATAAAACGAAAATAATATATTGCTTAGGTTTGAAATAATCATCAGTAATTTTTTTTTAATTATTTTAAAACAAACTAGCAAGTATAAAAAACTGTGTCTAATGAAAAAAACAAAAGCTTTGGAGTACAGGATTAATCTAAACTAAAAACTAAACACAAAATACAGTAAAACTTATATAATTTGTAAAATCTTTAGTAATGTATAGTGTATATTAAGTATACAAGTAAGAATAGTAATAGGGTTGTTAACACCATAGAGGAATATAAGTTTTGTAGACGTTTTTGTTCGAAGGGTCAGATATTAAAAAATTAAATCCGTGGAGGATAGGAGCATTTCAATTTCATTTAAGTCACTTAAATTAATCAATTTTCCAATTAATCTTGACAAAATATTAGTTATATGTGATATTTGTTTACTTTAGTTTTCTAGTGAAAGCTTTAAATCTCCTGTAAGTTGTACCTAAGATTTGTTTTCACTTCATTTTAAATCCCAAAAAATATAGTGTAAGTTTTATAATTTGGTCTAGCAAGCAAGACTTACATGCTCGCTGGCCGCAGTTTTATCTTTTACGGGTTCCGCTTAAGTTTTGTTAACATTGGTAGGCCAATCATTTTCATTCTGCGGGCCATACGTTACCCATCATTAGTAAGTATAAGAAAAAATAAAGTTTCCGATTTGTACAACTTAATCGTGCTTGCAATCAGGGGCGTAGCGTAGGGAGGGACACTGGCGTATGCGTGCCACCCAAAAAAAGAAAAGAAGTAAAAAAAAGAATGTAATTTCTTTATCCTTTTTTGTTTAGTTTTTCTGCGTAGTTTGCCTTTTTTCAACAATGTTTAATTAGAACTCGGAAAGTTAAACGAAATTTTGTATATAAATTAGTGACAAGTTAGGGCAATTACCCAATATACTGATTCGGTGCGCAATCGAAAGAGCGCACCGATGTTGATGAAAAACTCCATAAGGAAAAAAATTATAACTTCATTAACTTCATAAGAATTTAGACTCAAAAAGAACGCAACTAATTAGTGCACCGCAGTAGTATAACCTTATGACAGATTTTTCTATAAAAGGTTTAAAAAATACGTCACGCTTAAAAAAAGTTAATCAATTTTACAAGTTTTTTTTTATGCTACAATAAATGCTAAGACTATTGCTAGTTTTTGTAAACATACAAGAAAAAGCGTGTTGGCCTATGAGAAATAAACTTTGTTTGTGATTTTTATTTTAAACGAATACAATCAGATGAATAAAATTTAAAAAGTATACTTTTAATTATTTTACAAAGTTGTAATAAATTGTTATAACAGTTATAAAGTTGGTTTATTTTAACTTCTGTGGAACTTTATTTAAGTTATGTGCAATGAGGTGTTGCGCTCACTGTTGTATTGTATATTAAAGAGATTGATATTTTTTTTTAATAAATCAGATACTTTCGTTTTATTGAATATATTTATTTTTAAAGATATAAAGTTTACTGTAAGTAGTATAAACAATTTTTATTTAGTAAGTTTACATTTGTGCAAGTAAAAGTAATTCTAATGAAATTTATACCATTTTGAAAATTAATTTTGTAAAATATAAGTATTTCTTAAAACAGTTACTTTGAACTTATACTATTTAATGAATTTATTTCATTTATATTATTTATAAAAAAAATCCTTTAATAGTTAATTACAAAAGTTTTAATTTAGGGCAGTGGTTCCCAACCTTTTTGATGCCCCGCACCCCTAAAATATTTTTATTTGCTCTCGCACCCCTTGCAGTACATGTAATAATTTAAAAAAAAACAATTTTATAGAAAACGATAAAAATTTGTTTATAATTTTTTTATAGTGGTCTATATTAACAAGAATTAAATATATGGAAATTAAAAAATACAACAAACTGCATAAGTTTTTTTTTTTTCTAAGGTAAAAAATAGCAGAACTCACACTCATTCTGCAACAACAAACGTTTTCTGAAGGTCAAGCAAGTGAGTTTTAAGCTCATCACTCGTTATTCTACCTGCCCCTGCCCTATCTTTAAATAAGTTTAAAAACAATTAACTTTTAATCAAACGAAATTAAAATGAATCTAAGTTTCAACACAAAAACAAAACTTTTATTTTAAACCAACTAAAGTAAAAACAAAAACTAATCCTATTTCTTCAATAAAACTCCCATTGACACATCGTTTGGCAAATACTCACAACGTATTTAAGGGAAGTTTAAGTTGTTATTTATTTTAGTTTTTTTAAAAAAATTTAAATTAAACAAAAGATACACTTTAAATTTAATGATATTTTTTTTTCTATTTATTATTAAATTATAAGTTAATGTTATTCTTTATTACTAAATTAGTATTAAGTTTGAAAGCTTAGGTTACAATTATTAAATGTACAATTAAATGGCGTAATTATCATTTTTTTTAACGATTTGAATTGCTTGTTAGCCTTAGAAATCGACAGTTATGTTTAGTGAACAAAGTTTTAGCTTACATTCACCTAAGTTAAAAAAAAATTCTTATCTATCAAATAGAATTTAAAAGCCATCTTGCACCCCTTGAATGCTGCGAGCACCCCTGGTTGGGAAACCCTGATTTAGGGGATTTTTTGAGAAAAAAAAATTTGCGCACCCCCTGACCAAAATACTACGCTACGTCACTGTTAGCAATGTATCCTAATTACAATATTCCAAGCATTGAACATTTTGTATGGCAAATAACACAAACGTTTTTACTTATAATCAAACAAGAGTCATTAAAGTAGATAACAAACAAATACTAATAAACACTTTATAGTTTTAACAATTTATTTTTACAGTGTTTTGTATCGTAAACGTTACTAAAAACATATGGAAAACATTCACTTACATTATATAAATATTTAACAACTTTTTTTGTTTTTGTTTTTTTTTTAGTTTTCATTGAATTTACATTTAAATTTACTTAATTTAAGTTCAGCATACCGAAGCATATTTATGCATATTACTTTTAACTGCGTGTTGAACGCCTACTACTGAATTTAAATACAATACCTAAATAAATCTAGATAGTATAATATTTTACAATAGACTTTATTTATAAGTTTTAATGCTGCTTCTTTAAAGTTAACAAAAATGCGGATGAAAGTTAGATAAAATAGGGTCGGTCTTTTTATGGGTACTATTTCATGGGCACTATTTTATGGTTAGAATTGCTGCAATTAAATCTGACGTCATTTAGGTGTTTCTGCAATTAAGTTGCTGCAATTATATGAAATTTTTGTACTTTTACTTTGAAAACAAACAACATAAAGTGTCCAGGCCTCTAAAATGTTGAACTCAAGTTTATGTTTATGCAATGTAAACAATAATGGCATAAAAAATATTAACATATTACATTAGTTAATTTTAAATGTTAAAAATTTGCTTAAAGTTATATTTATTAATGCTCTTTTTTACAAAAGCCAGTTCACTTGAAAATTTATTGTGTCACTTTTTTATAAGTTTAATTTTGTAACAAAAATTTATTAATATTTTTTCTGTCTTCTTTTTTTCTAAGACTGCCAGTTTTTATCTCTAATCTAAGTATTAAAATAAAGATAATATTTTTTTTATACTTTTTTTTATTAAAGAAAATATAACTTTTACAATTTTTATAATTTGTATTGTATGTAATTATTTGTACTATTTATATAAAAATAAAATATTAAAAAAAAAGTAAAAATGTCAGCAGCAAAATAAAAGAATAGATAACATAATTTGTCATAACTTAAACGTTTTAAATATAAAAAAATTAAAAAAATATTTATATATTGTTTATTGAACGATAAAAAAAAAGTGCTCAAAAAGTTTGGTCTAAGGAGCTGGTGTACAAAGATATCTTTCGGTTATCGAATCGTACACCATATGCTTAGAAAATTTATTACGAGCTATTAAATTTAATTATTTATCACTTAAATATTTGAATCTTTAGTAATAAAGCAATCTGTCAAACGAAATGAATGAAAAAAAATCTAAACGAAAATTAACTGAATTTTGTGTATTAAAATGTTCTAAAAAACTTGTTTAATAACATAAGAACTAAAAAATATATATAACTTTTAATCAATTTATAAAAGGAGATAAACAATACTTATAGCAAACATTTGAATACTTGAATGAAAGGTTACAACCTCTTTAAAGACATTAAAAATGTAATACGCTGAAATATTTTTCAGTTTTATCAGTATTTTGTGCTAAAAGCGTTATTTTTGATTTTAATAAACAATTATAATTTAACAGTAAAAATAACTTTACATATAATGTAAAATAGTTGTTAAGTCGTTCTTATTAGGTTAAAGTATTTGTTATAATGTTTATTGCTGTATTTTTTATACTAATTTTATTTTCGTAACTGTTATTACACAGTTTGATTATTCTATTTTTGTTCTTGTATGGTGAACTTAGTTGCTTAATGATTTGCATTTCTTAATTTTATCATACTTTGACCTGTTGTACATCAAACATTAGCTTGAAATTTGTAAAACAGTAAAAGGCAGTTTATACCTTGGTTCAAACCCTACAAAATATGATGACTTATTAATTTTTTTTTATACATTTCTTGTAACAGGTTTCTTTTTAAAAAGCTATGACACAAAAAGCCTTTTTATTAATTCGTAAATGGAAACATGATTTTTGCCTTGAAGTAGATAAAAAATTTGCTTACCTTACGCGGGTGCGTACTTATTGTAGAATACCTTTAATTATAACAGATTAATGTGTATTAAAAATTTAGTGCGTACCTTACGCGGATACATACTTCTTAAAGTGCGTACCTTATCAATGCACTTAATTTGTTAAAAGCGCATTTAAAATTGTGGTTTAGTTTAGACTAGATTGGAGCCCGAATCAAATGAACATGAATTTGATTTCAGTTCGATATTGGTGCAACATCATCTTAGTTTATTATTAAATATCTAGCTAAGTTTATTTTTGTTTGTAAAAAAAATACATAAATGTACTTATACATCTAACAATTGGTTTATGTGTATTCAAGTTTGATTTTTTACTTTTGTTTATAAAATCTTAAATACAAAAACTATCGAAAATATTTATAATACGCCAAGCCACTACATCTGTTAGTTTACAAAGTATAAATTACATAAGTATACTTATAAATCAAATAATTGGTTTATGTGCGTTTAAGTTTTTA